>NC_051307.1:50202047-50802047 GCF_015220235.1 Choloepus didactylus | reverse complement strand
GACTAGAGCTAATAAACAAATTAAGCAAAGTAGCAGGATAGAAGATTAATGCACATAAGTCAGTAATGTTTCTATATACTAGAAATGAACAAATCGAAGAGACGTTCAAGAAAAAGATACCCTTTTCAATAGCAACTAAAAAACTCAAGTACCTAGGAATAAACTTAACCAAAGATGTAAAGACCTTTACAAAGAAAACTACATAACTCTACTAAAAGAAATAGAAACAGACCTTAAAAGATGGAAAAATATTCCATGTTCATTGATAGGAAGGCTAAATGTCATTAGGATGTCAGTTCTACCCAAACTCATCTAAAGATTCAATGCAATCCCAATCAAAATTCCAACAACCTACTTTGCAGACTTGGAAAAGCTAGTAATCAAATTTAGTTGGAAAGGGAAGATGATGACTCAAATTGCTAAAAACACTCTAAAAAAGAAAAACTAAGTGGGAGGACTGACAGTCCCTGACTTTGAAGGTTATTATAAAGCCAGAGTTGTCAAAACAGCATGGTACTGGCACAAAGACAGACATATTGATCAATAGAATTGAATTGAGAATTCAGAGATAGACCCCCAGATCTATGGCTGACTGATCTTTGATAAGACCCCCAAAGCCATTGAACTGGGTTGTCACAGTCTGTTCAACAAATGAGACTGGGAGAGTTGGACATCCATATCCAAAAGAATGAAAGAGGACCCCTACCTCACACCCTACACAAAAATTAACTCAAAGTGGATCAAAGATCTCAATATAAGACAGTACCATAAAACTCCTAGAAGATAATGTAGGGAAACATCTTCAAGACCTTGTATTAGGTGGCCATTTCCTAAACTTCACACCCAAAGCACAAGCAACAAAAGAAAAAATAGATAAATGGGAACTCCTCAGTCTTAGAAGTTTCTGTACCTCAAAGGGATTTGTCAAAAGGGTGAAGCAGCAGCCAACTCAATGGGGAAAAATTTTTGGAAAGCATGTATCTGACAAAAGACTGATATCTTGCATATGTAAAGAAATCCTACAACTCAATGACAATAGTACAGACAGCCCAATTATAAAAAGGGCAAAAGATATGAAAAGACAGTTCTCTGAAGAGGAAATACAAATGTCCAAGAAACACATGAAAAAATGTTCAGCTTCACTAGCTCTTAGAGAGATGCAAATTAAGACCACAATGAGATACCATCTCACACCAATTAGAATGGCTGCCATTAAACAAACAGGAAACTACAAATGCTGGAGAGGATGTGGAGAAATTGGAACTCTTATTCATTATTGGTGGGACTGTATAATAGTTCAGCCACTCTGGAAGTCAGTCTGGCACTTCCTTAGAAAACTAGATATAGAGTACCCTTCGATCCAGCAATTGTACTTCTCAGTATATACCTGGAAGATCTGAAAGCAGTGATATGAACAGATATCTGCACGCCAATGTTCATAGCAGCATTATTCACAATTGCCAAGAGATGGAAACAACCCATATGTCCTTCAACAGATGAGTGGATAAATAAAATGTGGTATATACATATTATGGAATACTACACAGCCGTAAGAAGGAACGATGTCGTGAAACATATGATAGCATGGATGAACTTTGAAGAAATAATGCTGAGCTAAATAATCCAGGCACAAAAAGAGAAATATTACATGCTACCACTAATGTAAATGTTGAAAAATGTAAAACAAAATGTTCTCTAATGTAGAATGTAGAGAACTAGTGATAGCAATTAAGGAAGGGGAAATGATAACCCAATAACAGAGAAGCTATTGTGGGTAAATTTAACGTTCTGGGAATGTCCAGGAATGACTATGGTCTGTTAATTTCTGATGGGTGTGGTAGGAACAAGTTCACAGAAATGTTGCTATATTAGGTTATTTTCTTGGGGTAGAGTAGGAACATGTTGGAACTAAAGTAGTTATCATAGGTTAGTTGTCTTTTTCTCACTCCCTTGTTTGTTTGAAATGTTTTTTTATTGTATTTTTTTTTAATTTTTTTGATATAGTTGATTTTAAAAAAAGAGTTAATTAAAAAAAAATGATGAAAAATATATGCAGAGCCCCCTTGAGGAGCTGTGGAGAATGCAGGTGTATTGGGCTTCCCCACCTTGATGGTTGCTGATGTGCTCACAGACATAGGGGACTGGTGGTTTGATGGGCTGAGCCCTCTACCACAGGATTTACCCTTGGGAAGACTGTTGCTGCAAAGGGAGGCTAGGCCTGCCTATAACTGTGCCTAAAAGCCTCCTCCCAAATGCCCCTTTGTTGCTCAGATGTGGCCCTCTCTCTCTAGCTAAGCCAACTTGGCAGGTGAAATCACTGCCCTTCCCCTTACATGGAATCAGACATCCAGGGGAATGAATCTCCCTCGCAATGTGGAACATGACTCCCAGAGAGGAATTTAGACCCAGCATCATGGGATGGAGAACATCTTCTTGACCAAAAGGGGGATGTGAAAGGGAAAGAAACAAACTTCAGAGGCAGAGAGATTCCAAAAGGAGCTAAGAGATCTCTCTGGTGGGCACTCTTATGCACAATATAGATAACCCATTTTAGGTTCTAATGAATTTGAATAGCTAACAGTAAATACCTGAAACTATCAAACTACAACCCAGAACCCATTAATCTTGAAGATGATTGTATAAAAATGTAGTATATGAGGGGTGACAATGTGATTGGGAAAGTCATATGGGTCACACTCTCCTTTGTCTAGTTTATGGATGGATGGGTAGAAAAATGGGGGAAGGAAACAAGCAAACAAACAAACAAAAGACACCCAGTGTTCTTTTTTACTTTAATTGCTCTTTTTCACTTTTAATTTTTACTCTTGTTATTTTTGTGTGTGTGGTAATGAAGGTGTCAGGGATTGATTTTGGTGATGAATGAAAAACTATGTGGTGGTACTGTGAACAACTGAATGTATATTTTGTTTTGTATGACTGCATGGTATGTGAATATATCTCAATAAAATGAATAAAAAGAAAAAGAAGAGATGTCAACCAGAAAAAAAATTTTTTGATGGGTATCGTAGGAACAAGTTCAGAGAAATGTTGCCATATTAGGTTATTTCCTTGGGGTAGAGTAGGAACATGTTGGAAGTAAACTAGTTATCTTAGGTTAGTTGTCTTTTTCTTACTCTCTCGTTATGGTCTGCTTGAAATGTTTTTTATTGTAGGTTTTTTCAATTTTTTATATAGTTGATTCTAAAATGAAGATTTAATTAAAAAAAAAAAAACTATGAAAAACTATGCAGAGCCCCTTGAGGAGCTGGTGGAGCATGCAGGGGTGTTGGGCTTCCCCACCTTGATGGTTGCTGATGTGCTCACAGACATAGGGGACTGGTGGTTTGATGGGCTGAGCCCTTTACCATAGGGCTTGCCCTTGGGAAGACTGTTGCTGCAAAGGAGAGACTAGGCCTCCCTGTAATTGTGCCTAAGAGCCACCTCCTGAATGCCTTTGTTGCTCAGATGTGGCTCTCTCTCTCTTGCTAAGCCAATTTGGCAGGTGAAATCACTGCCCTCCGCCCTATGAGGGATCTGACACCCAGGGGAGTGAATCTCCCTGGCAATGTGGAACATGACTCCCAGAGAGAAATCTAGACCCAGCATCATGGGATGGAAAACATCTTCTTCACCAAAAGGGGAATGCGAAAGGAAATGAAATAAGCTTCAGTGGCAGAGAGATTCCAAAAGGAGCCGAGACATCACTCTGGTGGGCACTCTGATGCACAACATAAACAACCCTTTTAAGGTTCTAATGAATTGGAATAGCTAGCAGTAAATACCTGAAACTATCAAACTACAACCCAGAATCCACCAATCTTGAAGACAATTGTATAAAAATGTAGTATATGAGGGGTGACAATGTGATTGGGAAAGTCATATGGACCACACTCCCCTTTGTCTAGTTTATGGATGGATGAGCAGAAAAATGGGGGAAGGAAAAAAAAAAAGGCACCCAGTGTTCTTTTTTACTTTAATTGTTCTTTTTCACTTTAATTTTTACTCTTATTATTTTTGTGTGTGTGGTAATGAAAATGTCAAAAATTAATTTTGGTGATGAATGCACAACTATATAATGGTGCTGTAAACAATTGAATGTACACTTTTGTGCTGGTTTCAAGGCATTCTGTCCCCCAGAAAAAGCCATGTACTTTGATGCACTCTTATGGGGCAGACATTTTAGGGCAGCTGAGAATGAACTTTTGAAGAGGAGCTACAGCCAAGAGAGACACTTTGAAGAATGCACTGGATTGGAGAGAGGATCTTCAGCTTATAGAGATATTTTGGAGATGGCCTTTGAAAGCAGACTTTTGCTCTGGGGAAGTTGAGAGGACAAATGCCCCAAGAGCAACTAAGAGTGACATTTTTGAGGAGCTGAAGCCTAGAGAGGAACATCCTGGGAGAAAGCCATTTTGAAATCAGAACTTTGGAGCAGATGCCAGTCGTGTGCTTTCCCAGCTAACAGAGGTTTTCCGGATGCAATTGGCCATCCTCCAGTGAAGGTACTGATTGTTGATGTGTTATCTTGGACACTTTATGGCCTTAAGACTGTAACTGTGTAATCAAATAAACCCCCTTTTATAAAAGTCAATCCATCTCTGGTGTTTTGCATTCCAGCAGCATTAGCAAACTAGAACAGATTTGTTTTGTATGACTGCATGGTATGTGAATATATCTCAATAAAATGAATTAAAAAATAAAGAATGATACAGCCAAAGTTTTTTGAGGGATCATGGGAGTTTAGCTTATTTTTGTTGGATGATCAGGAACATATTTGTGGAGGAAGTGGTAGTGGAGATAGGCTTTGCTAAGTTGGGACGTAATCATCCATGCTTGTCTCCTAATGTGACATATATAATTCAGGAAAAGAGCAAGAACAAAGCAAAGAAAGCATGGGAAGGTTTAGGAAGTAGCAAGTATGTAGGGAACAACCTAGAGGATGTGTAGGGTTGTAGGAGAATTGGTAAAGATCAAAAGGGGTTGGTTCTCTCCCCAATTTTGCATAACAGCAAAACCAAGACACTGGGGTTTCAAAGAGAGAAAGAGTTTAATGCTATCTGAGAAGCAGGAGATTAGATGGCCTATCAGCCCAAAAATCTGTCTCCCCAATCTTCAGTAACTGAAAATTTTATAGTACCAAAAGATGGGCAGGTTTTAGGATATTGAACACAATGACTGGAGATGGCGAGGGTAGAGATGGTCTAATTACTGAGCATTTGCAGATTGATTAAATGCCTAGTCACAGATGCTAAGTAAGAAAATGGCAGCCTTAATATGATGAAGGGCATGATTTTTAGTAGCATAATGAGGTATATTTCACTTACAGGTTAAAGTTTAAGCTAGTGTACACAACTGTGGACCAGTCGTGGTTAGATCCAGCACCCTTTCGAAGAATAGTTTTGATATTGGGGTGGGTTAGTTCTGGGCTGACTCAAGGCCCTTCATTAATAAATATTAGGGGCTGACTTTAGTGATTATAAGACTCTAAAGTTGAAAAATCAGGATAAAGGAGTATAAGTGAGGGTCAGTCAGAAGGTTTTTGCAATCACAAGATAAAGGATATATAGTTATACAATCATTATCAAAGATCAACGCAGCTGGATTATAGTTCAGTAATTTTAGGTATTTCCCTCTGGCTAGCCTAATATACACAAAATTAAAAAGAAATATCTAAATAATGATTCAGGAATCATAATCATTTGTTAAATCCTAAACTTCTCAGTTACAAACATGATAAGAATAATAATGCATACTGTTCAATGAATGCCAAGGTCTCATTTGCTAATTACACATTGCTTTGCATTGAGAATCTCTATTTCTCAAAAACTCTTGTGTGATAAGAGTTATTTTGTAGGTAGGATAATAAACAATAATATTTAGTAGTTTGATCTCAGTCACATAAGTAATAAATAATAGAACAAAACTTCAAACTTATTCCAGTACACCTGGCCTGGAGTCTGTTTATACCAAATCCCAAGGGCTGATTATGTATATCTCATCCCCAAAGAACATGCTTGAAATCAGACATCATTGGAACATTTACACCACAAAAATTGGCAAACACTGCAAATCATGGCTTTGCTGTTTAATTTCTAGAAATCCAGTTAAATATTTATCATCATACTGCTGATTGCAACAGACTACCTCTTACAAAAAGGCAATGAAAACAAACTGGAAAAACAGGTTGGGTCCACAGTGTAAAAGGTTTAAATGTTGGTTAAACCAGTTTAATATTAGTCCAAAAAAAGCACAAACCCACTAAGTTTTGGTTAGTCTCCAAAATATTGTAGATTGTACTAAAGATTACAGTCAATATATATTTTTCTTATTACCTGACAACAAATAATGAGGGTGAGTAATGTTACATTTTCTCAGGCAAGAGAAGGAGTTCAGTTCTGGACTTATATTTACTTACTGGCTTCTCCTAAACACTTTCTCACTCTAATTTAGTCTCGGTCTTTATATTGCATTCTGGGAAACAGTTTTGAAAGCAGATGCAAAAAATAGTACTACAGGGGAATCAAAAGTTTCTAGAAATACGTCATAGGGGGTGTTAAAATGCAAATTTTATGATACTCAGGGCAGGTGATTGTTCCAGAAATTGGTGTAGAAAACAGATGGCAACTATAGCTCATTAGGGATTACTATACACAGTCATATTATAAAGGGCAACATAAAGAATACTACAGCCTAGTAGGAAGTGAATAACAATGCAGGAATAGTAGCTGAAAGACATTATGACTGAGGGCCAAATCTCAATCTCTAAGGAGTTGATGAGAAGAAAGCATCAACTGACTTGAACAAATCAACAAAAAGATTACATTCTAAAGATACTGTGTATCCCATTTTGAGGATCACACACCACTCTGCTGAATATCATCTAGAGTTTTAACATCAGGTAGAAATGAAGAATCTTTGAAAGTGTTTTTTGTAAGAAACATGAAAGTTGCCTTAAGTATTATTTTCTCCTTAGAAAGTGAAACTAACTGAGATAAGTCTAATATTATGGTTAGCTATCTTTGCCCACAAAGTAACTCTGCATTTTAAAAATGAATATATGTATATGTGTGTGTGTGTGTGTGTGTGTGTGTATATATATATATGTAATTTTTCACTGTTAAATAGTTAGGTCTTAGAATATATGGAAAACACATGTCAACATATACAATGAAATTCCACCAACATCCTCAATAATTTGATCCAATCATATGAGCAACAAAAAATGAAACAGGGTGTGATGGTTAGGTTCCTGTGTCAATGTGGCCAGGTGATGGTGCCCAGGTGTCTGGTCAAGCAAGCACTGGCCTAACTGTTCCTGCAAGGACATTTGTGGCTACTTAATAAACCAGAAGGATGGCTTATTAAATCATCAGTCAATTGCATCTGTGGCTGATTACTTCAATGAAGGGAGTGTCTTCCACAACGAGAGAATTCAATCAGCTGGATTTAATCCAATCAGTTGAAGATGTTTATGGGAGAAGAGAGAGAATTTTCACTTTTTCTTCAGCCAGCCAGCCTCTCCTGTGGAGTTCATTGAAGACCCTTATCAGAGTGCCAGCTAGCAGCCTATCCTGTGGAATTTCTCTTCTTCACCTAGCTGGACTCTCCTGGGGAGTTCATTGAAGACTTTCATTGGAGTTGCCAGCTCACTGCCTGCCCTACAGAATTTGGACACGTGTCCTGCATCAAGGAATTTGGACTTGTGCATCCCCACAGTTACATGAGACATTTTTTATAAACTCTCATATTTACAGATATATCCTATTGATTCTTTTACTCTAGAGAAGCCTGATTAATGCAACTTGCTCCTGGGAGTGGTTCTTGAGAAACAGAATCTTAAAATGGGCTTTTACAATAGGTTTTCTACTCTGATTAGATTCCAAAGGCACTAATGACTCTATTTTTAATAATCAAGATGGCACTGGCAGTCCATGGTATGAGTTGACAATGGAAATACCCAAAATATCACCATTTGAGCCTCCTAATCATACTCTTGTACGAGGCTAGGCTCTGTATTACAGTGTTTTTGACACCTTACAGAGTTTTGTGGAATTAAGAGGTATAATGATGTTGGGTGGTTGTTGTTAGACAAACTGGATGGTTATAAGAGAAAGGGATGAGCTGAAGGCATCAAATTTGCAATTTAAATGTAATATGAGAAATATAAAGGTTTCTATGTGTGCCCTGAAAGAAAATCATATTTCCTGTAGCTGAAGACAAGATCTCTGAAAACCAGATCCAGAGTGTCATCCTGTGAGTAACAGATTTACAGTGTAAACTAAACTCTCAACCTCACAGGGTATCTGCTGTTAAAATAAAGGAATTGATTGGAAAAGAATGGGATCCTGAAAATTGGGATGGGGACATATGGATTGATAATGATGGTAGTGGGGCACTGGAACCCTGGATTCTGCTGAGTCTTTGTTAGATATATCTGTAATAGTCTGCCCTGAGGAAACAGCCCTCCTACCACCAGCCTGCCCTGAGGTAAGAGCCACCCAATCTCAAGCCTGCCTTGAGGAGACTGCTACCAGACCTCCATTCTGCCTTAAACAGCTTCCTGACCTCCAGTCTTCCCTAAGGAATCTGCCATCCAATCTCTCTCTAAAGAGATTAACCCTTCCATGCCTGCTAAACCTGTAATCACCTCCCCTGGGGGAACAGCTCTCACTCCTGTGCCTGGAGAGATTAATCCCGTTTCACCAGATGAAATTACAACAGAATGCCCTGAGGTGATTAGCTTGATGTATACTTCTAAGTCTTTTCATGACCCACCCCCAGGACTGCTCTTTTCTTCCATGCCTATAACTAGATTAAAGTCCCGACAGGCCCTGAAAGGCAAGGTACATAAAGTGACCCATGAGGGAGTATGCTATACTCCAAAAGAACTGCATGAGTTTTCCAATCTATATAGACAAAAATCAGGGGAATAGAAATGGAAATGGATATTAAGGGTGTGGGATAATGGTGGAAGCGATAAAATTTTAGGTCAGTCTGAATTTATTGATATGGGCCCACTAAGCAGATATTCTGCATTCAATGTTGTAGCTCAAGAGGTGAAAAAGGACACTAACAGTTTGGATGGTTGGCTGAAACATGGAGCAAAAGGTGGCGGACATTACGTAAGTCCCAAATGCCAGAACTTCCCTGGTATAATTTAGAGCATAGGATCTAAAGGCTTAGGGAAATTGGAATGTTAGAGGGGATTTATCCTGAAAGTCCTACTCACATATCCTAGGAATGTCCAGAGGACACTCCTTTTACCAGGACTGTAAGGAATAAATTTGTGAGAGTAGCTCCATCATCCCTGAAGAGCTCTGTAGTCACCCTTCTCTGTAGGTCAGATATTACTGTAGGAACTGCTGTCACTGAGCTGTAATCCTTAAACACAATGGAGATAATTTGTTCCTAAGGTGGCAGAAGTCACATGGCAGCAGTTAATCACCAAAGACAAGGTGGGCATGGTCACCATAATGGACAGCAGGTTGAAAACAGCAGCCAAAATAATCTGACTCTCAGAGACTTATGACTTTGACCAGTAGACCGTGGGGTACCTAGAAGTAAAATAGTTGGGCAGTCTACTAAATTCTTGTTTTATCTGTATAAGTAGAATAATTCTAGGTCAAGTGAACAAGTCTAACTTGAATTACAAAAACAGAGAATCATGGCCTCTTAATCAATTCCCAGATTTGAGACCATTTGCAGACCTAGTGAGCCTTGAATGAGGGGAAGGCTAGGTACCCTTGGGGAAGGACCCTGTTACACTGTCAAAAATTTATATTGTTAATCTTCCTCCCAGCCTTCTCCAAGGGTACCTATGGCCTTTTACCAGGGTAACTGTGCATTGGGGAAAAGGAAATGATCAGACATTTCAGGGTTTATTAGACACTGGCTCAGAAGAGACATTAATTCCAGGAGATCCAAAAGTCACTCTGGTCCAACAGTCAGAGTAGGAGCTTATGGAGGTCAGGTGATCAATGGAGTTTTAGCTCGTCTGTCTCACAGTGTGCCCAGTGGGTCTCTGGACCCATTCTGTGGTTATTTCCCCAGTTCCAGAAGGCATAATTGGAATAGACTTACTTAGCAGCTGGCATAATAATCCCCTCATTGGTTACCTTACTCATGGAGTGAGGGCTACTATGATAGGAAAGGCTAAATGGAAGCCACTACAACTGCCCCTGTCTAGCAAAATAGTAAATCAGAAGCAGTACAGGATTCCTGGAAGGATTGCAAAGATTAATGTCACTCTTAAAGACTTGAAGGATGCAGGGCTGGTTATTCCCATCACATCTCCATTCAACTCTCCTATTTGACCTGTGCAGAAAACATGTGGGTCTTGGAGGATAACAGTGGATTATCATAAACTAAACCAGATGATGATTCCAATTGCAGCCGCTGTTCCAGATGTGGTATTATTTCTTAAGCAAATAATCACACCCCCTGGTATGCAGCTATTGAGCTGGCAAGGGCTTTTTTATCAATAGCTGTTAGTAATGACCACCAGAAACAGTTTGCTTTCATCTTGCAAGGCCAGCAGTATACCTTTAATGCCTATCTCAGGGGTACATCAACCCTACTCTCCAGCCCCATGCCATAATCTAGTTCACAGGGACCTTGATTGTTTCTCCCTCCCACAAGACATCACACTGGTCCATTATATTGATGATATCATGTTGATTGAACCTAGTGAGCAAGAAGTAGCAACTACTGTAGACATATTGGTAAGGCATTTGTGTGTCAGAGGATGGGAGATAAATCTAACAAAAATATAGGGGTCTTCTACCTCAGTAAAATTTCTAGGTGTCCAGTGGCATGGGGCACATTGAGATGTCCCTTCTAAGGTGAAGAATAAGCTGGTGCATCTGGCCTTTCCTAGAACCAAAAAAAAAAAAAGAAACATAACAACTAATTGGCCTCTTCAGATTTTGGAGACAATATATTCCTCATTTGGGTTTGCTGCTACAGGTCATTTACTGAGTGACCAGAAAAGCTTCTAGTTTTGAAGGGGGACCAGAAAAATAGGATGCTCTGTGAGAGGTCCAGGCTGCTGTGCAAGCTGCTCTACCACTTGGACCATATGATCCAGTTGATCCAGTGGTGCTGGAACTGTCAGTAGCAAATAGAGATGCTGTTTGGAGTCTTTGGCAGGCTCCAATGGGAGAATCACAATGCAGGCCCTTAGGAGTTTGGAGTAAAGCCTTACAATTCTCTGCAGATAACTACTTTCCTTTTGAGAAGCACCTTTTGGCCTATTATTGTGCATTAGTAGAGACAGAACACTTAACCATGAGCCACGAAGTTACCATGAGAACTGAGTTGCCTGTCATGAGCTGGGTGTTGTCTGATCCACCAAGCCAAATAGTTGGGTGTGCACAGCAACACTCCATCATAAAATGGAAATGATGTATATGAGACAGAGCTAAAGCAGGTCCTGAAGGCACAAGTAAGTTACATGAGGAAGTAGCCCAAATTCCCAGAGCCCCCACTATCTCCACCTTACCTTTTCTTTCCCAGTCCATAGATATGGCCTCTTGGGGAGTTCCTTATAATCAGTTGACTGAGGAAGAGAAAACTTGGGCCTGGTTTACAGATGGTTCTGCACTATATGCTATTACAACCTGAAAGTGGATAGAGGCAGCACTGTAGTCCCTTTCTGGGATGTACCTGAAGGACAGGGGTGATGGGAAAACTCCCAGTGGGTAGCACTTCCAGCAGTGCACCTGCTTGTTCATTTTGCTTGGAAGAACTGGCGGCCAGAGGTGCATTTGTATACTGATTCATGGGCTGTTGGTGATGGTTTTGCTGAATGGTCAGGAAATTGGAAGGGACATGATTTGGCAGAGAAATCTGGGGAAGAGGTATGTAGCTAGACATTTCTGAGTGGGCAAAAAACCCGAAAATATTTGTATTACATGTGAATGCTCACCAGAGAGTGACTTCAACAAAGGAAGATTTTAATACTCAAGTGGATATGATGACCCATTCTGTGTATACCAGTCCACCTGTTTCCTCAGCCACTCCTGTCATTGCCCAATGGGCTCATGAACAAAGAAGTCATGATGGTAGGGATGGAGGTTATGCATAGGCTCAGCAACATGGACTCCCACTCACCAAGCTGACCTGACCATAGCCATTGCTGAGTGCCAAATCTGCCAGCAGCAGAGGCCCACACTCAGTCCCTGATAAGGCACCATTTCTTGAGGTTATCAGCCTGCTACCTGCTGGCAGGTTGATTACATTGGAACATGTCCACCATGGAAGGGGCAGTGATTTGATCTAACTGAAATAGACATATACTCCAGATATAGATTTGCCTTCCCTGCCCACAATGCTTCTGCCAAAACTACCATCCATGGACTTATGGAATGCCTTATCCACTGTCATGGTATTCCACACAGCATTGCTTCAGATCAAGGAATCCAGTTCAAAGAAAATGAAGTGTGGAGATTGGCACATGCTCATGGAATTCTCTGATATTACCATGTTTCCCATCATCCAGAGACAGCTGGGTTAATAGAATGGTGAAGTGGCCTTTTGAAAACTCAATTATTGTGCCAACTAGATGGCAATACCTTGCAGGACTGGAGCAGTGTTCTTTGGGAGGCTATATATGCTCTGAATCAGCATCCACTTGATGGTGCTGTTTCTCCCATAACCAGGATTCATGGGTCCAGGAATCAAAGGGTGGAAATGGGAGTGGCACCACTCACTATCACCCCTAGTGATCCACTAGGAAAATTTTTGCTTCCTGTCCCTGCAACCTTAAGCTCTGATAGTCTGCAAGTCTTAGTTCCAAAAGGAGGAGTGCTCCCACCAAGAGACACAGCAATGATTCCATTGATCTGGAAGTTAAGGCTGACCCCTGGCCACTTTTGGTTTCTCATGCCTCTGAATCAATAGGCAAGAAAGGGGATTACTGTACTGGCTGAGGTGATTGATCCTGACTATTCAGGGGAAATAGGACTGTAACCACTCAATGGAGGTAAAGAAGAATTTTCCTGGAATAAGGAGATCCCTAGGTGTCTCTTAGTAGTACCATGCCCTGTGATTAAAGTCAATGGAAAACTGCAGCAACCCAATCCAGGCAGAACTACAAAAGCCCCAGAAATTTCAGGAATGAAAATTTGGGTCACCCCACCAGGCAAAGGACCACAGATAGCTGAACTGCTTGCTGAGGGTAAAGAGAACAAGGAATGGGTAGCGGAAGACAGTAGTGATAAATTTGAACTATGACCACATGACCATTAACAGAAATAAGGATGTGATGGCATGAAGATTTCCTCATTGTTTTGTTATGAGTATGTTTGCATTTGTACATAAAGCAAATGTCTTTGTTTCCTTCTCTAGCTTATCCCCTTAGCATATGACATAAGTTGTATTGTTCATTTCATAGTATTTAAGTTATAGGTTATCAAGTTTGAGAGTGAATGTTTCCCAAGGACTTGTACCCTATTCTGGAGAGATTCAGTGTGTTTGCAGTTATATGCAGGACAGCTGAGTATCATTAGGCATGACATATGTCTGTGATTGTGTTCTATTTAGAGATTAAGTATGGTTTATGATGATGTGTATAGCTGCCAAGTTGACCAGAGGTGTAATGCGATGGTTAGGTTCATGTGTGAACTTGGCCAGGTGATGGTGCCCAGGTGTCCAGTCAAGCCAGCACTGGTCTAACCATTACTGCAAGGACATTTGTGGCTGGTTAATAAACCAGAGGTATTGTTTATTGAATCATCAGTCAATTGAATGTACCTGCAACTGATTAGATCAATTAAGGGGGTGTCTTCCTCAATGAGAGAATTCGTTCAGTTGGACTTAATCCAATCAATTGAAGACTTTTAAGGGAGAAGCGAGAAAACTTTCACTTCTTCAGCCAGGCATCCTTTCCTTAGGAATTCATTGAAGACCTTCATCAGAGTGCCAGCTCACAGCCTACCCTACAAAATTTTTCTTCTTCGGTCAGCCAGCCTCTCCTGGGGAATTCTTTGAAGAACTTCATCAGAGTTGCCAGCTCACTGACTGCCCTATGGAATTTGGACTTCTGCATCCCCACAGTTGCATAAAACATTTTTATAAAATCTCATATTTAAAGATATCTGCTGTTGATTCTTTTTCCCTAGAGAACACTGACTAATACACAGGGTATCTTTAATGGAATAAAAATGGACCTTCAAATATATCTCTACAACATAAAAGAGTAGAGGAAAATAAAAACAGAGTACCCAGTTACACATCATTCAGTTGTGTTGAAGAAGTGCAGATAGAGAAAACAGGGCAGTCAAATCATCCTAATGATTAATTTCAAAAAGGACTACTAAAAACAATGAAAACTGGATCAAAATTAGTAACTGATTATACAAGTTATTACTACTGGAAGGGATTGACTTTGAACATTAAATTGAATAAACATATAGAGATAAACCAAATCATTGTAAATTTGCATGCAAAAGTAAATTAAAAAAAATAAAAGAAAAAGAAAATTGGATAAGGTTTAAATCCTGCATTAAATTCATTAAATTATGTAAAGTCATAGGGGTAATGGAGATATTGCTATGCCAAAAGGTGAAGCAAAAGTGCTATTTTCCTAATCTTAAAATTTATTGTTTTAATCTTGTATTTATAAGAAAAGTGGAAACATAATTTTCAAAGTTTTTCATAAAGAAATATTGAAGTATTTTGACAGAGCAGGAAAGAGTTCCTAGGTATAATCCCATGTACAAAAAATAATGAACACATAAAGATATTCAGTATGATACTATTTTAGAAGCAAAAACTTAGAAATAATCTTTTTAACACTAGGGAAATCATTAATTAATTACATTTATCAAAAGTATAGTTTAACTACCAAACTCCAACCCAGCAGTCTGGACTTCTGAAGACAATTATATGATAATGTAGATTACAAGGGGTGACAGTGTGATTGTGAAGACCTTGTGGATCACACCCCCTTTATCTAGTGTATGGATGAGTGGAGGAATGGGGATAAAAAGTAAAGGACAAATGGGGTGGGATGGGGGGATGATTTGGGTGTTTTTTTTTCACTTTTATTTTTTATTCTTGTTCTGGTTCTTTCTGATGTAAGGAAAATGTTCAGAGATAGATTGTGGTGATGAATGCATAACTATGTTATCATACTGTGGACAGTGGATTGTATATCATGGATGATTGTATGGTGTGTGAATGTATTTCAATAAAACTGAATTTAATAAAATAAAATAAAATAAAAAAAAGTATAGTTTAATAAGCAGCCATCAAAAGTGATGATGAGACAGTTCAAAACAATATTGGAGAATGCTTAAAATTTTGGATGAAAGATTCATGTGTGTACATTCTATGTGTATACACGCACTCACACATGCACACTCCTAGACATATATATACTGTACATTGGTTACAAACTAAATGAAAATCAGCTACCAAAACTCTGTAAAATGTAAGTTGAAATAAATACAAAAATATTGTTCCTAAGTGTATAAAAATTGTGGAACTCTAGGTAATGTTTCTTACCCTTCAAACACACATACACATATGCACACACCATCATATATATATATACATATATATGCACACACATATGTATATATGCATTTATATGTGTATACACATGGCATTTTATTGTATTCATATTTTTATGCCTAGAAAATTTAAGCAAATTTTCTGAGAAATATAATTGAAAAAATAATTTTATCTATAAAAATAATGTTTTCTTGTATATGAAGAAAGCAATCCTATTTGAAATAACAGCAAAAATAATAATACATTGTTTAAGAATGGCTTAAAGAGAAATATGCAGCACCTTCCTGTTCAAAATCTTTAAAACTCTACTGGGACAAATTCTCAATGTTTAAACTAATGTTCATTTTTCTTTAATTACAAATTATTTTAACTTTTTATCTTGAAATATTTTCAAACTTACAGGACAGTTACAAAAATAATGTAAATCCCATACAGACATTCCAACATACCCCTCTCTTCCAATACCCACAGCAATTTTAACATCTTAACATCTTGCCATATTGGTTGTATCATTAAATCTATCTATCCATCAATCTATCAGTTCATCTCTCGGTCTATCTGTATATTTATCAGCCCATTTTCTGAACACTTGAATGTAGATTGCATACATCATGCTCCTTGAACACTTTATACTACCATGTACATTTCCTAAGAAAAAGGACGTTCATTTATGCCTCCACCTTAAGTGCTGGTATCAAGTTCAGAAATTTAACTTTGATATAAAGCTTACTTCCAATTTTTTCTTATGTCACAATAATGTCATTTTTTTTATCTTTCTTTTATTGTGGAGTATAACATAAATAATAAAAGTGATAGCTTTCAAAGTGCAATTTAACAAGTAATTAGAGAGCAAATTTCAAAGAATATTGTGGGTTACAAGTCCTCAATTTCAGTTGTGTATAATATTAATTATAAATTTAATTAGTGAATTCCAATCAATATTATCAATGATTTGGGGGAATTTTTTTTTTAATTTAAAGAAATCTGGAAAAATATTTAAAGATAGACAAGCTACATTTGTAAAAGAAGAATATTAAGGCAAAACGTCATAACAGATATTAAAATAAATTTTAGTCTACAGAAGAGTAGACAGGAAAAAATGGCACATAATAGATAAGCTAGGAGCACACTTTACTAAATATAGGAATTTAATAAGTAATGAAGAGCCCCACAAACTGGCATCAAAAAGAACAATTATTCAATAAATAATAAATGTTTTTATGTTTATTGAGACATTTATTAATAGATGTGTTTATGTTGATTGTGTAATTACACATATATTTCAGAGTATCTTCTCATATATTGTTTAGGCATAAATTACAAATACTGTTCTATTAACTAGTGTTTTGATTTGCAACAAGTCACTTAAATTCTCTGTAAGTTGTATTCTTCATGTGTAAAATGGATCCATCATTCTGTACAGAATGGTTGATAACCTTACACTCAATAGTGTCCTGGAGCCAGCTCACACCAGCAGAACAGTGTTAATTGTGAACATCTTTTCCCAACTCTGTTTTCAGTGACAGCAGGTTAATAGCTCAAAATTGATTATGGTGGGAGTATTTATACCAGGAAAATTGGCAAACACTGTAAATCTGGTGTTTTCTCCCCACAAAGTTAATTGTTAAACCCTTAAGAGCAGATTGCTGTTTATACTTCTATTAAATGCCTTCTGCATTATAATATAAAATATGTTAATCCAAACAATCTTTAATGACTGTCAAATAGTGCGAAGGGATTCTTTGTGGTAAATTTTTATCTAGTGTAAGCATAAAGTTAGAGATTGAGAGTAGCATGGAGATTATTTAGAAGATAGAATGCGATTTGTTGCCAGGCCCATTATGTGGATGAACTAAAACAGTGACACTCAGCTCTGACTACCCATTAGAATCAACTGAGGCACTTACTGTCCCATCCCACAAAATTGTGATTTAATTGGATTGGAATGGGGCCCAGGCATCAGTATGTGTTTAAAAGTTCCCAAATGATTCCACTCTGCAGTCAGATTGTCCTAAAGCAATCACTGGCATTCTCTAACAATATAATTAACAGATTTCACCTTCAAAGTTCATTTGTACAGAGATGTGGTTGCAAATAAAGGTTCATTTAGTTTTAAAAGTTGCACTTAAAAGTTCTAGTTGTTGTGCATCTGAACTTTACAGATTGTTAAGGGAGGATGTGGTAAATGAATGTGCTTAAAACTGCTTGTAAATCTATATAAGAAAAAACAATCTTTTGCTTAGACTAGCCAATTAAGCTATGAATAAAGTAACTATGATTCCAAGGCTGGTATATATAATTTCCAAATCAGTAGAGAGACAAACTGGGAATAAAGAAAACTCAGCAATCCAGTAGAAAATGGGAAAGGAGAGAAGTAAAATAAAAAGCTCAGAAATAACAGGGTTTCCAAAAACACATAATAAGATGGTAGAAATAATCCAAAATATCACCATAAGTATAAAAGAACTAAACATGACAGTTAAAAGATAAAGAAGCCAGATTGAAGTTAAAAATATTTCAGCTTTATGTTAATTATGAAGGAAAACTCAGAAGCATAAGTACATAGTTTTATTCATTCATTTCTTCTTTCATTTATCTAACACATTTTTATTGAGTGAGTATTGCATGCCAAGCAATAGTCTATGAGCATTTATCATAAATCAAACCCATAAATCAAATCCCTGCCCTTATGGAGCTTGTGTTCTTTGGGGGTAGCAGTAGGGAGGGGTAGAGGTGATTGGGTCAGGGGGACCAGCAGGTAACTAACAAAATAGCTATGATTCATAGTATGTTAATAAGGATAAATATTGTGGGGAAAATAAAGCAGAAAATATGTATAGACATTTTTAAGATTATTCAATTTTAAGAAGAATGCTCAGGAAAGCATGACTGAGAGGTTATATTAGGGCAATGAAGTGGCCTGTGTATCCAGAGCAAGAGCGCTCCAGATAGAGGAATTGGCTGTTTCACAGATTCTGAGGTCAGAGATGAGTTGGCTGTACAAGGACTAGCAAGACATCTGAGGTAGGAAAGGAGGAGTAGAGGAGATGTGAGCCAGGATCTAAAATGGTTAAAGAATGGGGGCAACCTACGGTCCTACTTATGAGAACACAAGGAGGGAGAGTGATGATAAAATTTGATGATAGGGGATTCAAAATTAGGGAAGTTTGGGTAGGAGGGATATTGGTCTATAATTTTCTTTTCTTGTGGTATCTTTATCTGGCTTTTGTATTAGGGTGATGCTGGCCTCATAGAAGGAGTTAGCAAATGGGCCCTCCTCTTCAACTTTTTGGAAGAGTTTGAGCAGGATTTATGTTATTTCTTCTTGAAATGTTTGGTAAAATTCACTTGTGAAGCTATCTGATCCTGGGCTTTTCTTTGACAGGACATTTTTTAATTCAGTTTTCTTGAGATATATTCACATACCATACAAACCATCTGAAGTATACAATCACTGGTTCACAGTATCATCACACTGTTGTGCATACAACCCCATGATCAATTTTAGGCCATTTTCATTACTACAGAAAAGAAATAAAAATAAAAAAGAAAACCAAAATCTTCCCATACCCCTTATACTGCCCTATCAATGACCCATAGTACTGACCTAGAATATTTGTTACTGTTGATGACAGAGTATTGAAGTATTACTGTTAACTATAGTCTATAGTTTGCATTAGGTACATTTTCTCCATATACCCCTCTATTATTAACTCCTTGTAAGAGTGTTGTACATTTGTTCTAGTTTGTGGAAGAACCTTTTTGTATTTGTACAGTTAATAATGGATGCTGTCCACCACAAGATTCACTGTGTTATATATTCTCATGTTTGAACCTCCAACTTTCCTTCTGGTGACATATATGACTCTAGCCCTTTCCACCAGATTCATACACCATTCAGCACTGTTAATTATTCTCACAATAATGTGCTACTGCCACGTCTACCCATTTCCAAACATTTAATTCAACCTAGTTAAACATTCTGCACATATTAAACATCCACTCCCCAATATTTACCCTCATTCTATATCCTGGTAACCTATATTCTGTATTTTATGTCTATGAGTTTACATCTTATAATTTGCTCATATCAGTGAGATCATACAATACTTGTCCTTTTGTGTCTGGCTTAATTCATGTAACATAATGTCCTCAAGATTCACCATATGGTTTCATGCTTCAGGACTTCATTCCTTCTACCTGCTGAATAATATTCCATTGTATGTATATACCACATTATGTTTATCCATGCATCTATTAATGGACACTGGATTGTTTCCATCTTTTGGCAATTGTGAATAATGTCACTATGATCATCGGTGTGCAAATGTCTTTTCATGTCCCTGCTTTCAGATCTTCTGGGTATATCCCAAGCAGCGGGATTACTGGGTTGTAAGGCAACTCTATAGTTAACTTCCTAAAGAACCTCCAAACCATCCTCTACAGTGGCTATACCATTTTACATTCCCACCAGCAGTGAATAAGTGTTTCAATTTTGCCACATTCTCTCCAACAGTTATAGTTTCCTGTTTGTTTAATAGCAGCCATTCTAGTTTGTGTGAGATGATATTTTATTGTTGTTTTGTTTTGCATTTCCCAAGCAGATAGTGAAACTGAGCATCTTTTCATGTGCTTTTCAGCCATTTGTATTTCCTCTTTGGAAAAATGTCTATTCTTGTCTTTTCCCCATTTTTTAATTGGGTTGTTTGTCTTTTTATTGTTGAGTTGTAGGATTTCTTTATATATTCTGGATTTCAAACCCTTATTAGATAAGTGGTTTCTAAATATTTTCTCCCATTGAGTCAGTTGCCTTTTCAGCCTTTTGACAAAGTCCTTTGAAGCACTGAAGTATTTGATTTTTAGGAGTTCCCCTTTATCTATCTTTTTTCTTTTACTACTTGTGCTTTGGGTATAAAGTCTAAGAAACTACCACCTATCACTAGATCTTGGAGATGTTTCCCTATATTTTCTTCTAGGAATTTTATGGTACTGGTTGTTATATTTAGGTCTTTGATCCATTTTGAGTTGATTTTTGTATAGAGGTGTGAGATATGGGTATTCTTTCATTATTTTGGTTATGGATATCAACTTTCCCAACACCATTTATTAAAGAGATGGTTCTGTTCCAGTTGAGTAGGCTTGGGAGCCTTGTCAAAAATAAATTGACCATAGATCTGTGGGTCTATTTCTGAACTCTCAGTTCGATTCCATTGATAAATATGTCTATCTTTATGCCAATATCATGCTCTTTTGACCACTGTGGCTTTATCGTATGCTTTAAAGTCACAAAGCAGTCCCACTTCATTCTTCTTTGTCAAGATGCTTTTTAGCTATTTGAGGCACCTTACTGTTCAAAATAAAACTGAAAATTAGCTTTTCCTTTTCTGCAAAGTAGTGTTTTGGAATTTTGATTGATCAATTCAGGTAGAATTGACATCTTAATGACATTTAGCCTTCCAGTCCATGAACACAGAATGTCTTTCCATTTACTCAGGTCTTCTTTGATTTCTTTTAGCAATGTTTTGTAGTTGACTGTGTACACATCCTTTACATACTTGGTTAAGTTTATTCTTAGATATTTGATTTTTTAGTTGCTATTGTAAATGGATTTTTTTCTTGGTTACCTCCTTGGGTAGCTCATTACAAGTGTATAGAAACACCACTGATTTTTGTGTGTTGATTGTGTATCCTTTCACTTTGCTGAACTTATTTATTAGTTTAAGTAGCTTTGTTGTCATTTTTTTCAGGACTTTTAAAATATACAATCATGTCATCTGCAAATCATGACAGTTTTACTTCTTTCTTTCCAATTTGGATGCCTTTTTATTTCTTTTTCTTGCCTAATTGCTCTAACTAGAACTTCTAGAACAATATTGAATAGCAGTAGTGACAATGGGCATCCTTATCTTGTTCCTTATCTTGGAGGGAAAGCTTTCAGTCCTCAACATGGAGTATGTTGTCAGCTGTGGTGTTTTTATATATGCCTCTTATCATGTTGAGGAAGTTTCCTTTGATTCCTACTTTTTGCAGTGTTTTTATAATGAAAGGATGCTGAATTTTGTCAAATGCCTTTTTTTGCATCAATTGAGATTATCATGGGTTTTCCCATCTTGATTTTTTAATGTGGTGTATCATATCAATTGATTTTCTTTTGTTAAATAACCCTTGTATAGCTGGTATAAAACCCACTTGGTCATGATGTATAATTCTTTTAATATGCTATTGAATTTGATTTGCAAACATTTTGCTGAGGATTTTTGCATCTATATTCATTAGACAGATTGGACTGAAGTTTTCTTTTCTTGTAGTATCTTTATCCATCTTTGGTATTAGGGTAATTTTGGCTTCATAGAATGAGTTAGGTAATGTTCCCTCTTCTTCAATTTTTTGGAACAGTTTGAGCAGAAATGGTATTAATTCTTCTTGGAATGCTTGTTAAAATTTGCCTGTGAAGCCATCCAAAAGTCCTAGGTTTTTCTTTGTTGGTACGTTTTTAATGACTGATTCAATCTCTTTACTTGTGATTGTTTTTTTTTAAATCTTCAATTTCTCTGTAGTCAGTGTTGGTGGTTCTTGTGTTTCTAGGAAGTTGCTCATTTCATTTAAGTTGTTTAGTTTGTTGGCTTATAGTTGTCCATAGTAACCTTTTGTGATCTTTTTTATTTCTTTGGGTTCTGTGGTAATGCACCCTCTCCTTTCTGATTTTATTAATTTGCAGTTCCCTCTTTTTGTTTTTTGGCAGTCTAGCTATGAGTTTGCTGGTTTTATTGATCTTCTCAAAGAAACAACTTTTGGATTTATTGATTATCTCTATTGGTTTTTATTCTCCATTTCATTAATTTTTGCTCTATTCTTTGTTATTTCTTTCCTTCTGCTTGTGTTGAGATTAGTTTGTTGTTCTTTCTCCAGTTTCTCCAGTTGTTCAGTTAGGTCACTTGTTTTAGCCCTTTCTTCCTTTTTAATGTAGGAGTTTAGGGTTATGAATTTCTCTCTCAGCTCTGCCTTCATTGCATCCCATAAGTTTTGAAATGTTGTGCTCTCATTTTATTTCATCTCAAGATACTTAGTGATTTCTTCTTCAATTTCTTCCTTGACCCACTGATTGTGTAAGAATGTGTTATTTAACTTCTCTATACTTGTGTATTTTCCAGTTCTCCATTTGTTACTGATTTCCAGCTTCATTCTATTATGGTCAGAGAGACTGCTTTGTATAATTTCAATCTTTTTAAATTATTTTTTTTACATATTTATTGTGAAATATAGCATGTATACAAAAAAGTGATAACTTTCAAAGTATGATTTAACAAATAGAGAGCAAATTATGGGTTACAGTTACACAATTTGAGTTATTTCCTTATTGTGAAATATAACATATACAGAAATGTGATAATTTTCACAGTATAATTTAACAAGTAGCTATAAAGTGAATTTCAAAGAATGTTATATGTTACAGTTCCACCATGTCTGTTATTTCCTTTTAGCTATTCTAGTACTCTAGAAACTAAACCTTAAATTATTTATATAAAGATTCAATATTCATAATCCTTTGTTAAATCCTATCTTGTCAATTGCTACCACTCTCTCTCATTTGATCACTGTCTCAATCTTCAGGGATATCTGGGCAGTGACCAACCTAACTTGCTCAAATTGAAAAGTGGTATTGACATTATGGGGAAAGGGAATGCATCTGGTTGATGTTCTTAGAGAGGCTGCTGCCTCTGGATTTTGGGCCTTATCTGGCATAGGTACACTGTGGGAGATTTAAGTTTCTGAAAAATAAATTTAGTGAGTGAAGCCTTTATAGAACCTCAGATAGGGACCCAGGTATTCTTTAGTATTTTGGGAACTACTTTTAGACAGAACTTTGCATACTTTGGGCATTTGGAATATCTAGCTGAAGCTTGCTTAACAAAAACCTCCAGGATAGCTGCTTGACAGTATTTGAAATCTCTTAGACACTGAAACCTTATTTTGTTACCTTTCTTTTCTTCCTTTGGCAAAAAGGCATTCTCAGTCCCTCCATACCAGGGCCAGCCTCATTCCTGGGAGTTATGTTCCATGTTGCCAGGGAGATTCACTCCCCTGGGGGTCATGTCCCACATAGGGGTCAGAGTAATCAATTTATTTGCAGAGTTGGACTTAGAGAAAGGCCACATCTTAGCAACAAAAGAGGTTCTTTGGAGATGGCTCCTAGACATAATTATAGGTAAGTTTAGCCTCCCCTTTACAGCCATAAATTTCACTAGAGCAAGCCTCAAATTCAAGGGCTTGACTTATTAAGTAGGGGTTTCCTAATTTCACATAACATATATTCTGTCCAAGATAAACATTCAATGTCTTACATTACCTTCACTTAGTTGTACAATCATTATCAATCTCAAATTTTAAACAATTATCATTACCCAATATACCTCAAAGCTCTTATCAGCACCTAGTTATTTATCACTGGTATTAGTGTGGTACTGGTAAGACATTCTTATTAAATATAGTCTATAATATGGAATATGCATTTTTTCCCATATACTATTCTGTTAATTCTGTGTACCAGTATCATATCTTAGAAGTAGTTCATGCAGGCACTTGTGGGATACATACCTTTAAACAAAACTTTTCAATCATGTTTGCCTTCAATGTGGCACTGATACTTAAAAACCCATCATCACCCCTTGGTTCATTCCCATACCTTTAAGTTCACCCCCATTAAGAAGTCTATACATCTTAGGTTATCATTGCCCCTTCGCTAGCTACTGCCTTTCTCTAGGTCCCCTATATGCAACATTATACATTGTTCAGGGAGTTCACATTAGTGGTAACATATAATATCTCTCCTTTTGTGTCTGACATTTCACTCAGCATTATGTCTTCAAGTTTCATCTGTGTTGTCATCTGCTTCAGGACTTCATTCCTTCTTACTGCTACATAGTATTCCATGAGAAATCAGGCTTCCCTTGAATGTGGCAAACCACTTTTCTCTTGCTGCTTTCAGAATTTTCTCCCTCTCTTCGATATTTGAAATTCTGATTACTATGTATCTTGGAGTGGGTCTATTTGGATTTATTCTGTTTGGAGTACATTGGATTTCTTGGATTTGCATATTTATGTCATTTATAAGTTTGGGGAAATTTTCAGCCATTATTTCCTCTAATATTCTTCCTGACCCTTTTCCCTTCTCTTCTCCTTCTGGGACAACCATGATGCATATGTTTGTGCACTTTGTGTTGTCAATCAATTCCCTGAGAACCTGCTCAAATTTTTACATCTTTTTCTTGATCTGTTTTTCTGTCTGCTTGAATTTGGTTGATCTGTCTTATAGCTCACTGATTCTTTCTTCTACCTCTTCAAATCTGCTGTTGTCTGCATCCAATATGTTTTTAATTTCATTTACAGTGCCTTTCATTTCCATAATGTCTGTTAGTTTTCTATGTATTCTTTCAAATTCTTCTTTATTCTCTTCTAGTGTCTCTTAATATCCTTTATCTCTTTATACACATATTCCTTCATTTCTTTGAATAATTCAGGAGATTTGTTTGCACATCTTTGATTAGTTGTTCCAGATTTTGTCTCCTCTGACTTTCTGATTTGTTCCTTTGACTGGTCATTTCTTCTTGAGTTTTAGTATGCCTTCTGATTTTTTGTTGATATCTGATCATCTGATTATTTCATTGGGTCTCTTCTGGAGGACAGTTTCTCTCCCATCTAGGATTTAGCTATTGCCTGGGCTTGTATTAGACCACTGCTTTGACAATTGAATTGTCAGTATTTCTCAGTCAAAACAGGGTCAGATACAAATACAGGAGGTATAGACCAGCTCTGATGGGGCTGGAATAGGGTCTGGAGTGGCTCAGAAAAGCCCTGTAATTTTTCCTTGCACTTTTGAGTCACATTTTGAGGCTGTTCTTATTTCTTTCCATGTATGTTTTTTCAAATATTTTCCTTCTGTTTACAATGGAGCTTAAATTTTACATACTCAGTGTATAACAGCTGGTTTTGATTTGATATCAACTAAACCATAGCTTATGCAAGCACCTTTCCTATAATCCTCTCTGCCCCCACACATATTTTATTTTCCTTGTTATAAATTATTTCCTTATACAATATATGTCCAAGACAATAGATTTATCATTATTTTATATACATTTGCATTTTAGAACCTGTAAGAAGTAAAAAAAATATGGAGTTACATATCAGAAATATAAAACAATAGTACTGGAATTTATAAGTACTATATCATTATTTTTACTGGAGATCTTTATTTCTTTATGCTGTTTCTATCCACTGTTTTGTGCCTCTTCCTTTCAGTCTCAGGAACTCCCTTTAGCCTTGCTTCTAGAGCAGATCAAGTGGTGATGAACTCTGGTATCCTTCATATATGTTTTCTGAAGTTTTATCTTGTTCCTTTGGATGGGCCATCATTTCCTGTTTCTTTGTTTTTCTTATAACATTTTGTTGCAAGCTGTATATTCTAACATTTCAAAGTGTTAATTCTGGGATTTTGTCCTTTACCTCTCTGTTCTTTTGATGTCTAGCCTGTGCAAAGCAGAGATTTCCTTGAATCCCAGGAGCTAACAAAAACACAAAAACTAATGCAAATGAAAAAAACACCTTTTATAGTTTTCACAAATTGGCTCTGTTATGATTGGTGATTTCCTTTAGTCTTTAGTTTTCATACCAAAAAAATTCAGCCCTTGGCAAAAGGGCAGGTCCTTTCCATCTTTTCTGAGCATGCAGACTATCCTGAGCATGTACTCCTGGCTTCAGAAATTCCCTTCTTTTTGAGAATCCAAATGCCTCCTCTCCTGGGGGCTCTATTGTATGCCTTGAAGCCAGTAATCCTTTGCCCAGGCCACTTTCATTTGAGTGGTTCTTGTATTACTTTTTCTGTGAATAAGCAGTATCTGCCTGCAGGGCAAGTTCTGGGAGGGAGAGCCAGAGAGGATTACCCTGGTTCAGTACGTGAGGGTGCCATCTGGTAGACTGGCACCAAAACACAAACACCCCAGTATTTTCACAGGAGTTATTCTGATCCCTCTCTAACAGGTCCAGGAACCCACAATGAGAGCATAGGGTGGGGATAGGGTAGGGGCTAAAAAGGGCACCACAAGCTTCTCTTACCATTTTTAAGCTGGTTTTTTTGTTGTTGCTGTTTTGTTTTGTTTTGTTTTGTATTGCGTTGGCACTTTCCAAGTTACTGCAACCCTTTCAGAGCTCTGAGGAGGCTGGCTCAGCCAGATTTTGCTAATTGTTCAAAGATGTTACGGGGACAGTACCCTGGAATGTCTTATGCTGCCACCTTGGTCAATGAGACCTTCTGCAGTGCATGTTAGAGGAGTCAGAAGCTCCTCTGGAACAAAGCACTAACTGCCAATAATAGTGACCAACTCCATAAGGCATTCTTGTTAAAATTTCCTCCTTCTCTTTTCCACTCTGCTCATCCCTCACTCCTGCTTCCTGGCATCATTTCTGAAATAAATTACCTGCCTGAAATCCTTTGTCTCAGGCTCTGCTTTTTGAGGAACCCAAGCTAATCAGATGATTTTAATATTTTTGTGACCAGTTTATATTCATATTTCTATATATATTATTTATACGTGCATTATATTTATAATTTGTAAATATATGTTTATATATTATAATATAAATTATACGTTTTATATGTGTCATTTATATGTAAACATATATATAGATAAACATAGGTCTTATGATAGGTTTTGCTGTGATAATTTACATGTGATTTGCACACTCATAGGTTTGAAACACTTAAGAGAATCTGATATACTAGTCATGTGGTTTTAATTGAATATTTAGGAAAATTTGAATAACTATGTTTAATAGATATATAGCATCAATAAGTTAAGCACTAAGCCATATAATGAGAGTTCCTCCTCATTCCAAATGTCCCTCAGATATCAGAGATCCTGTAGCAATTCCAATTATTTTTTATGGGATAATTCTAAGCAATTCCAAATTATTTATCTGTTATGGGGAGATCCTCACCTTCCTTGGAATTTTATAAGAATCATGGACAACCCAGGAAGTGCGGGAAGGGTCTCTGTCCCTCAGGATATCAGAGCAGCATAGCCCAAGGCTTTAGGAATCCTGGGGAAGGAAGCATGTGTCCTCTAGTGAACCCCTCTAATTTTATGTTAAATTTGGTCAGGGGTCCTCCATAATAAATGCATACTTCATTTATCCCTAATCCCTTCTTTGTCTCTTAAAATCTAAGGGCCTCCACTTTCCTGGAGCATATCGGGGCATCTCTACCTTCAATAGTATAGTGTTGCCTGTTTTTTCTGAAAGCCTGGATATTTCCTTTGATTCAATTTACTGCTGCTTATGAAAGAATTCCAGAATGAGACCCCAAAACTGGTTATACTTACTCTGAAAAGAGAGGAGATAATAATTTTATAAATTTTTTGTTTACCTATCTTCAGTGGCAAAATGGCCAAAAATAGAAGAAAAATCCAATTTTTCATGTAGTGAACATGTTTCCCTGTAATGAATATTTTACCCTATTTTAGTGTTTCTTTAGGATAGATTCCCAGAAGTGAAAAACTGAAGCAGTTGTTTTAAAAAAAGTGTACTGTGTTTGATACATACCAGTAAATTGAACTCCTTAATTGAACACACCAGTTTCTCTTCCTCAGGGCTGGCATTTTTTTTTTTTTCATGTGCTGGTTTAATAGTTAAAAAAACCCAAACAACAACAACAAAAGAAAACCTAGTCACAGGACAACTAGCAACCTCTCTGACACTTGCAGTTCTTTTGTATGTGATTCTGTAATTTTTCCAAGTTATTTTATCTAAAAGTAAGTGGAAACAGCCCATTGTTTGTATACAATTCTCATTTCATAAAGAAATCATCGCTTAATGATACCATCATCCATGAAAATGGTCATGAACAATTTATAGACCAGGAGTCTTCATTATCTAAAAATCCAAGAGTAATCAATAAAGTTAAATGCTTCAGTGTAGTTGAAATGTTTATTCTGCCAAGAGTAGTATGTGTGGAAAGCTAAGGCAAAATTCAGAATGACACCCTAAGCAGACTAGTCACTCTAAATCTTATTAGACAACAATGACTGTTAAGCTTAATCAGTATCAGACAATCTTGACTGATAATATAAAAGGTACATTAAAATGATTAAACATGTTGGATAGATAGCAAGTAACAGGAAGTCCACACTCCTTTGAAATCATGAAGTGCATCAGACTTGGGCAAACTAAGTCTATGAGACTTACAGCTGCAAACACTTTACGTTTTACTTAAACCTTCAAGTAGTGATGTTTTCGTGAGTGCTCAAGCTTCTCTTCATCTAGCCAAGATAAAACTGGGAGTCATACAAAGGGTAAATGTCTCTGAATTGTTTATATCTATAAAAAATCTGTATCTCTAATCTCAATTTCACTTTTGCACTTCAGGTTGCTGTATTCAAGTACCTGCTGAATGTTCCATAGGAGACTCTCATTCAAAACTTCCAAAATTAAATCTTCATCATTCTACCCATACCTTTGCCCATCCCCTGTGTTCCCTCCACTGCCCTTCTAATTGCCTAAGGGAGAAACCTGGAAACTCAAGTCCCATCCTTGACTTCTCTTTCTATCTTAGTTTCTGTGTTTGGCCAATTGCCATGTCTTAATCTATTCTAACTTTATGCCTTCATCATATATCCAATGAAGATTGTGCTGCACTGGTGCTTTTCAGAACTTAACATGCAGATAAATCACCTGAGATCTTGCTAAAAAGCAGACACTGATATAGCAAGCCTGGGTGAGGGCACAAGATTCTGCATTTTTTGCCGGCACCCAAGTGATGCCGATGCTGCTGGGTCACAGACCACACTTTGAGCAGCAAGGTATGATATGGTCTTCTAGGAAGCCAGGGCTGCTATGGTGATGGAAAGTCCCTGTCATCAGGATGCTTACATTCTAGTGGAGGGAAAAAACAAACAAACTAGTAAATATATAATAAGTCAGGGGAAAATAAGTACTATGAAAAAATAAAGCAGAGTAAAGGAGTCAAATACAAGGAGGGTACAGATGGGTAGTTGAGCTATTTTATGGGGTGGTAGGGGTAGGCAATTCTGATAAAGTGACACTTGAGCTGAGATGCATAAGAGAGCAGTTGAATCTTTTAGTATTTTGGGAAATAGCAGCCCAGGCAGAAGTTGCCTGTCTACTTCTCTCCATCCCCACCATCTGAGTTGAAGTCCCTTCATTTCTTGTTTGGACTCCTGGGGCAGGCTGTTTCCACTTGTGCCTTTCTGCAACCCATTCTTTACACTGTGCCCAGAATGGTCTTTCTGAAGCATAAGTATGATCATGTCAGTCTTCTTCTAAAATCCCCTAGTGGCGTATATAGCTCTTAGGATGCCACAAGATTAAATCACCTTTGTTAACAGCACTGCATTAGCTTCCCCCCTTTTCCAGTGTTACCAACGTAAAGCAAATAGTAGCTGAGTATTCATGAGGTATAACAGATTCCTTTCAACTTTTAAATGACTTTTTGCAGTATCACTGTCATTCTTTAGATCCCTACCAAAGCTATTCATGAAGAGTTAATATATTCAACTAAATATAACACTTTCTTTTTCATCAATTTCTGCTTTTTCAGGGACAAGTGTAGAGTAATTCAATTCTGGATGCTTCCAACAAAAAGAATGCAAAGGTCTTTTTTATAATTCAAACTGCAAACTTGTCTGAGAATAGGGTAGGCAACAAATTTAGAACTTGTCAAACATGCTTGCGAATTCCCAATGCCCCTATTTGCTATGAGGAAATATATTACTCAATTTGGTTTTCAGGAAGACAGATGCATACATACTGAAGCAACACTTTCTCAAAAATAAAAAATAAAAAAAAATGGAAAGAATGCCATCTGTAGACATTTGATTTGTCTTCTTAAAAGCAATGTTCCTTTCACTTTTTTTAAATGTGTTTGTGTATAAACTCATAAAGTTTTAGCCCAAGTAGCCAAAAAACTTTTGATACATACATTCTCAGAACCCCAATGAGAATAAGGTAACAGGCATGCCAAATCCTATATTGAGTTCCACTTATAAATCCATAGATACTCATCTCCTCTCTTTCACAGCAATATACTCTGCACAAGAAGTTTGTATAAAGATGAGAGCCTTGGAAAATTGAGATCCCTCCAGTCCAAAGTTTCTCCTATTCAAATCTAATCAGATGTTATCCATACCCCTTTCATGTAGGATGCTGGCAAAGTTGAAGAAAATTAAGTTCCCTCTCTCTTGTAGTTTTCACATCATTTGAAATTTGAATAAATGACACTAAATATACTCTAGCAAAGAACAAGGGTTGGGAATACCTGAATTGTACAATAAAGAGCTCAGAAACTCAAATGCTGATATGGATCAGACTAGTTCCCCTTCTCAAGAAACTTCCAAGCAATACCATGAAAACCATGAGGAAAGTGAATTTCAACTTCAGATACTCTGGGCTCAGAATTCTGGGCCCTTTCCTGCCTCCACTGTATCTTTTTCCTACTCCTTTCAATTGAAATTTCCAGAAAAGCTCTTATATTATAATTTAATTAAGTATTGTTTCATTTGCTTTTCAAAGCTTAGTGACATGAAACAAATGTGATTTCAACCATAGGCTTTTATAGTCATCATGCCATCATTAGTTCTCTCTATATAAAAAATAATATTTCTTATATGAATTGTGCTAGTTTGAAGCTGTTATGTACCCCAGAAAAGATCATGTTCTTTTAATCCATTCCTTTGGGTGCAGACCTGTTGCACATGGGAACTTTTGGTTAGGTTATTTCAATTGAGATATGATCCAGCCCATTCAGGGTGTGTCTTAATCCTTTTACTGGAGTCTTTTATGAGGATAAAAGACAGAAAAAGCTCAGAGAGCTTAGAGAGGAAAAGCCCTGGAGAAGCTAAGAGATGACCCACAGAGGGAGCCACTGGAACCAGAAGCTGAAAGCAATGAAACCCAGGAGCAAAGGACCAGCAGACACTGGCCATATGCCTTCCCATGTGACATAGGTGTCCCTGATGCCAGCAACCTGTCTTCAGAGTCCAGGTATTATTCTGTTGATGCCTTAATTGGGACATTTTCATGGCCTAAGAACTGTAAATTTTAAGTTAATAAATCATCATTATAAAAACCAACCCATTTTTGGTATACATTGCATTCCAGCAGCTTTAGCAAACCCAAACAGGAATTATCCTTCATAAATCAGAGACAAATTTCCATTGTTAGTTAGAATGCCAACACATGCCCAAAAGCTCAAGAATATATTAACATATTCAGAGTATATTAAACAACAAAAACATGTACCCACATCAAAATTATTCAAGATATTTCATTTATCCGGAAAGTTATTTCTCAGTCTTGCCAAGTATGTGACTACTATCAGTTAACAACAAGCTAATTTTCTACCTTTAAGTTTGTTATTAATAATATAGCTTCCAAATTAAGTTATCTTAAGCAATTATTTCTTCTGTCCCTGAATTCCTAGAGCATTTATTAATGTGACTTCTCTTTGTAACTTAATGCAAGTCAATTTGCATTATTAGTTATCTTTTATATGTCTATCATCTCTCCCAGAAGCTCATAAGCCTGTCCTTGGAACTGAGCCTTATACCCTCCAGGCTTCATATGGTGTCTATTTAGGACTGTTAGGAGACTAAGGAATTGTCAGTATTGAATTTTGAGGCTTCATTAAAATATCTACTTGATTACTGATAGAAGGAAATTGCCAACATATATGGGATGATAATTATACTTGTATTCATACAAATAACTTCATGTAATTTGAGAGGAAAAAAGATAAATCAAATATTTATTTTAGACTTGGGTTGGCAAACTTCTTCTCTAACTATCCAGATAATAAATACTTTAAACTTTGTGGGTCCTACAGTCTCTGTAGCAACTACTCAACTTGGCTGCTGTAGTGCAAAAACATCCATAGACAATATGCAAACAGGTACGGCTATGTTCCAATAAACTTTATTTGCCAAACTAAAACAGATGGAGGACTGGATTTGGACCACCTAAATCTAGAGTATTGTTCTAGAGTGTTATGCAGGATATATTAAACTGAAAAATATCTTATTTCACTTACACTTAAGGATACAGATTAAATAAACCAATATTCACTGATAATTTTTTTCACATACTTCCTGAGATTCAGCAAATTTACATGAACAAACAAATTTAATGTAGGTTTTGGTATTGAACATTTTGAAAATACATCATAGCACAGCATAATATTCTTTGTTTTAAAAAATTTACAAACCTACATGCATCTAAGATTTCATTGTAATATTATTTAAATAAAACAATAAAATAAATGATTGTTGCATTTGTCTTAAGAATTGAAATGAATAATTGTCATTTACCCATGATTCAGATTTTATTCTAAACAATTTCATCATGAGGTATAATTTTTTATCAACTGATAAATACATCTGAGGATCTCCTAAACAGATGCCACTCCAAGGGTTATACGAAGCCCCCAGCAAATGTTGCATAGCTGTCTACCTCCATGCACAATGTGCAGCCTAGATGTTCCTCCTTAGTGTGGCTCCAGATTTTCTGAAGAAATAACTATATACCTTTGATTATCTCTGTGTAATTCATGAAAGTAGTCAGAAGTCACAGCTTTGGATTTTTATTTAAAGTGCTATTAAAGAAAAAATTTTTTAAAATTATACTCTGTGCTAGAGAAAAGTTTATTTTTTCTGACGGAAATCAGTACTCTCAGAGAAATTTTACCAGTTCACTTTGTTTTTTCCTGCTCGAGGTGTACGACAGTGCCACCTGCTGGTGTACTTAAAGCAAAGTCAACATTGGATTAAAAAATGCGAATTACAACATGTTGGACATTCTGAAAGCGAATGGTGAGGAGCTAGAAAACGTAATAATGTCGAACATTATTCAAATACATGAAATTACTTTGCCTAATTTTGATTTTCTTTTTTAAAGATTCATTTAAAAATATAGTAAACTGCCCATTTAGGACCCTGGGCAAACTTTTTTGTAATAGTCAAATTTCTAATGAGGAGTCTACCACTGTAGGTACTAAAATTGTTTTCATTTAACTTTTTCATTTGAAAATTTTCTAAAATCTTTTTTATGCCCCTCAGCTTTCTTAAACAGAATATCCAGAACACAGTTTATCTGACACTCACAGATAACAAACATGCCTTCGGTCAACACTCCGCTGCTGTTATTTTCCAAGTCTAAAACAAAACTTAAAAAGGGAAGTATTAGTGTCTGTTTGCAAAAGACTTGTAATTTAATACTAGACTGTGGGGCTAGAGGGTAAGGAAGACAGATCTGCTTTAGAAACTTGGCTTTCAATGAATGAATGAATGAACCAAAAGTTTTACCATCTTTGTTAACTCTCAGTAACTGACTGACTCCCCCTCCATCCCCCCATATCTGCAACATCTTTTGGATGCTTTTTGGATAACAGCTCTTTTCCTGGAGTTGAAAATACAGTAGAAAGGTGTCAAAGCAGATGCATCCTAAAGGCTAAATTGTGCAGAGTTTACATAAGTTTGATAGTTCCCTCAGTTCAAATTTCTGAGCATTTTTAGAATCGTCTCTGGCAACCACCCACCCCTTGTAGTGTCCCCATCTTCATACTATACCCTAGTTACACAACAACTTCCACCAAATACTTTCTGTGTTCCTTAATGTGGTCATCGATACACCTTTCCTGCATCAAAGACCCCAGGACCATTCTCTGTCCCCTTTCCACGACATGCATTTCAATTTGTTTTTTTCTAATTCAATTTAACTGTCAAATTTCAACTTATTTTGCCATTATGTGACCTCATATTCTTTTAAGAACTGTCTGGGCATAAAGAATAAGCAAATTCAATAAATAAATACTGTTGTAGCCTTTTTTCCCCTTGATGATCATTTCTGAAAAGTGATCTGTCAATCTAATTATTTAATATATACCTGTCCCTGGTAAGGAGTTTACATGGTTGGCCTTTTCCGAAACTTTGCTTAAACCAAAAGGAATAATATGAATGTGAACATTTTATATACCTCATACATTAGTGATAAGTTATAGGGAAAATACAGGGTCTTGTGGACCCTTGGAAGTCCACAGTTTGTTTATTGCTTTTGCTACCCCAAATCGGAGCTGATCCTGTGGAAATTTAACAATAAAGTTCCAGGAGAACTCTCACCTTGGTTTCTATTTGATTCGATGCCTTCTTTCATCCTCAAAAAGAAACAAACAAAATCTCTAAAACATTTGCAGGCCTTGCTAAAATAAAACAAATTTAACAAAATTTTTACAGCAAAAATATTTAATGTTTCAAAGTGCTTATATATATTATTAAGATGTAGCAAAGCCATATTTTATCAACTATCTCTGTGGAAACATATCTAAAAACACACTACTTGAACTAAATAGAGTATGCTCTATATTGATTCAAAATATTAATTTCCTTTTGATGGGAAGATTCATACTGCTGTTCCGCGTTGCATGAAATGACAGTCAATGTTGGCTACCTGCTTGAATGAGCAACAGGAAAAGTGACTAATTCTATTTGGTGCTAATTTGTTGAAGATCTGAATTGGCATAATATTGAGGATGCCTTCTTTTATTACCTAAAATGACTTATCTGTTTATGTAAATTTGCTAATGTATCTTGTTCTCTAAAAACTGTTTCCAGAGGTAATTTCATTCTGAATAAAAAAAATTACAGCACATTCCATCACACTTAAAATTCTAAATCTACATTTGGAGTCTGCCTAGCCTATCCTTGACACTTGCAATGCAGAATTTCCTAGTGAAAATCCACTCCTTAGGAGTAAATTGGGTGCCTTATAAATGTGTGTGGATTATAAGCTAGTTATTAAAAACGTGATAATTTACTGAAAAGTAGCTGCTTATATGATAGAAGATTATTTGCTCTAAGAAGATGACAAATGTTCCGCTTATATGTTACTAATGTTTATTCTAATGAACTAGTGACCATAGATTAATAAAAGATTCAAAGGCATGGGTATTGCTTAAGTCTAATAGTGTCTGTAATAGCAGAGAACATTAATGTCCACTAAGTCCCAGAAATTTGGACCTGTGGACAATTAAACACAATTAAGTATATCCCAAGTCGTGAAGATCCTATTTTAGGAAATGCAGAGTATTGTGTGTAAGCCCATTTGCCTATCTAAGCAAGATCAGTGCTGATATAATTTACTACTAGTTATATTACCTGATATTGATATTATGGTCAAATATAGACTCCATCCAACATTAAAACAGGTTATGAAGTTGTGGTAAACAATCCTTGATTTGGAAATGATTTAATGTTTGCTGATCTAGGTCTATAACACTTAAAACTGACAGTTAACCTTGATAGATATACACATTATGAATATTTAAAATTATTATTTTATTATGATATGATGTATTTAGGCATTTTTCTTATTAATAGTTATTTTTAAAACATATTCATATATAACTTTACAAGATGTAGAAAAGTGACGATATTAATGGATTCTTCCCTGAAACAATAACAATGTTTTCAGTAAGTATATTCATTTTTTCTCTAATATTCTTCTGTATCCCAAAAATGGACATTTCTTGGGTTATAGCTGACATATGGCAATGTTTTCGCAACATTTGTAATTTGGGAGGAAATTGCAAAAATGTTTCAGGCAAGCATAGAGGAATTGAGTTATAGCTGACTTACATAAGGAAAATGATTAAGTGCTACTTTCATAAAATATTTCATTCTAGGTAATATATTGTAGCATCAGGTTGTAGGATATCGTGATAACACTGATGGCCTGGTATTTTTATTTCAAATTCTTTTATCACAGTAATATTTTGGTTTAGGTTTATTTATCATGGAATTATTTATTGCCTGGTTCCACTATAAACTTTGCTGTTCTCCAGACTGTGATACTAAATAAGATTCACAAGACCAGAAGTAATCACTTATCTAAGCATGTGGAATATGTCACTAGCCCATGTTAGTGTATGAACTTTGAAACCGTTTATGGACAGAGTATGTGGAATTGTTTCATATCTTCAATAACATAAAATTTGTGATTTATTTAATATATGCAGCTAGTACACTCAGTTTTATATCTGTATCTAATGAATTTTATTTATAATTTCACCTCAAAAATCTACTTTAAATCTTTTAAAACTCTAAAATGTAAAAATTCTGGCACAATTTCATGAGTTGTATATTTCCTGTGCATTTTATATCTTTCAGTTTTAAAGATATTACATTGAACAAAGCATTTTTTTAAAGGTAAGAATAATTCAGCTAGAAATTCATCTTGAAGTGTATTGGTAATTAGTTGCAAATAAACTTAATTTCTATTTATTATCATTTTTTTCTCAATTACTTTTTCCACAGCCATGAATGAAAGGAGAAAATGTTATAGTCACAACGGGAGTTACGGTTTTTAAAATGTCACCACACTTAAACTTTTGTTAAGATGAAATAAATTACCTCCCTTAAAGAATGAATTGATAATTTCTTTTTGGTTGACAACCTGGTTGGGACAAAAGTAGATAATAAGGAGGGGGAAAGCTCTGAGAATGCAAAATACACATTGTGGAAAGAAAGAACAAGAAGTATTTAACAAAGTTGAAATACAGAAGCTTTAAAAGATCAATTACTCAAACAAATATAGGGAATAGAACTGGTGGTGACATGAATTACAATAAATGTAGCCCTCATTTTTTCTTACTTAGTTATTCTTACTGGGGCAGTAAAAAGGGAATATTTGGTTAGATGGAATGAACACTTGAGAAATCTATGAATTTGTTTCTCTTTCCACATAAGAACTGATTCCTACACTACAGAGATGGAATCCTTAAAGCCTTATTCGGAGTTATCATGATGGCTTCCCAAAATCAGAGGTGATCCTGTGGAAATTCAACAGTGAAGTGCCAGGACAACTTTCACCTTAATTTTTATTTGCATCAGCAGCCACTTTTACAAAAACAAAGAAACAAACAAAATCTCTCAAACTTTTGTGGACCTTAGTAATGTAAAACAAATCTAACACAATTTTTACAGCAAAAAAAATTTACTGTTTCAAAATACATATATATTCATTTAGGTGTAGCAAAGCCATATTTTATCACCTATCTTCTCTGAAGACCTCTGTAAACACACATTACCTGATTAGAAAAGAGAATTCTTTATATCGATTCAAGGTATTTTGAAAATGAGGAAGCTATGAAATTGGGGTAGGGCCTACCAGAATAGAAGAGGAAGTTAAAAATACCTTTTCTGATTGCAGGAGAAGTTGCTATTGCTGCTAACAATGCCGGATTTTACGGATCTTACACTGTGACCTAGCACCTGACTTTTTAATCCTGCCAAGAGAAGAAGGAAACCATTGTGCAAGGCATTATGTTAAGTGGTTTTGACCTATTAGATCCCAAGTGCAATTAGGATTGTCAAAAAATAACTACAGAGTTTTAGCTTCATTGGTCATCATCTTCTTGATCCGTAACAATTTTTGTGTGCAATAATCGTATTTATCCTTACTTCTTTTAGAGAGACTTCATAAACTTTGCATGTACAACCCAATATATTAAAATTCATACCATATATATATATATATATATATATATATATATATATATATATATAAAAAATCTATGCTACTCTTGCCCCAAGAGTAGAAAGTATATCCAGCAAAGAAGAAACAGGAGATTTGAATTCTAGGGGTTGGCGTCTGTTAAGGATGTGTGCATCCCTTACTGGTCATGTAAAATAGGCTGTAATTAAAAATGTATTGTAAATTTTAATTTAGAGCTCAAATAATAAATTCAACAAAACTTCACATAGCTATCGCAATTGAATTAAGAAAAGGGAGAAATATTCTTGCATTTTTTTGATGAGGTAACAAGTAACTCAGTGCCCAAGGCACCCCTATCAAATCCAGATAGTGGATATATGATTTTCATTTCAATGTTAGCCTTCAGGTGGCCAGCATTGCTTTCCTCCATGCTTTGCACATGCTCCTATACTCTCAGAGTCAAAAGTTTCCTATCAGGATGCCCAAATCAAGTGTTCTAGCCATCCAATCCCAAACTCCCAGTCAAAATTTGCCTGTTATATGCCTACCTGGGATTCTTACAGGTTATGGTTATATAATCTTTACAAGTTATGGTTACAGTGGTTCATAATTATGTTTTCCCAACCATGTTAGATATGCATTATAAGTATGGAGCCCTACATGCAAGTTGACCCAGTTCACAATTGCTACTTGGTGTAATTTTCAATAGTACCCTCTCTCTTTCTAAATAGAACCACTTTCTTTTTAAAGGCTGTCGATCTTTGAATGATAAATTATACAGTCATCCTAATTATAAGAGAATGGGACTATTTTAATAAAGAGATAAACAGTAGAAATCATCCAAGACCTGTCAGTTGAGATAATTATTAAGGGATAAGAAAGCTGTGTTCAGCTCTATCGTGTAAGCAACTATTAATTAGCCTTCATGTAGGATTAGTCCTGTTATTGCCTTAGTGTCAGAAATGACACAACTTTGTATACTGTGATCATTTACTCATTCTATTTTCATCACTGATGAAAATAAGTTTTTTATCCTTGTTTTCTTCATCTTTAAATTAGGGCTAATATTTTTCATACTATTTACCAAAAGTGGATTGTATGATTTAATACATTGTGTATCTTAAGCTCATTGGAAAGAAAATATGGCAACTTATTCTTTAAAGATTTGCCTCTTTTAAAAAAAAACTTATTTTGGTTACTTCCATTCTTAAATTAATTTTTCATTTATTTGTAATTTCAGAAGGCATTATATTGTATTCTGCATCTTTGTAAGAAGCTTGATTTCCTTCTTGCCAAAGGGGCTAAGTTTGATTTTTTAAACTTTTTATGAAATTATTCATTTAATTTTCAAATATAATCTTCTAGATTTTTATACTAAATATTAATTGAAGTAGGTGTAAGTGTTCTTTCTTCCAAGCTATGCTTTCAGTAAATGGGATAACAGAGCATTGCAAATGACCATTTAAAACCAACATACATAGCACCCATCTGTTCCTCATGCACTTGCACCAGAATCTAACCCCTAAAAATGAAGTGGAAGTGAAACAAAGGGAGTACATAGATTTTCCTGGTTCTCGGTTTGGCACATGAGTTTTGATTTCATACTGATTATTTGGGGTATTAGATTCTGGATTTTATTTAAACCTTGTGTTTTAGCAATCCTCCTCTGATAATGTGCTCATGGAGGATGGGAGCCACTGGCTTATGGCTTTCAGAAGAGAGTAGAAGTTCAAATTTCCCACTCAGCCTTTGTTGAGACCCGAGGGGGTACCCCATTTCTACTGGGGTGGGAGTGAGTTCAGGTTCCCTACTATGCCTCACTGACACACCCTGGCTGGGAGGAGGGGCAGTGGGAGGGGTTCATTACAGACAAAAGCCAAAGCCTGGCTTTAATTAGGCCCCCTCTGACACAACCCCAGAGGCCGTGGTTATTATCTAGAAGTTTTCTGTCCACTCTCTCATCCTGGTCCTTTGACAGGAGGGAACAGGCTTTTCTTGGAGCACTTTTTGCCTGTGCCCATTGGCATTTCTGGGTTTTCAGCTTCTCCAGCACCAAGCCTGGGATATATGAAGCAAAAACAACAAAAACAAAATGGGGAATCACTTATCATTCCTTGGGTCTTGAGGTCCCTAGACAGCCTGCCTTTTTTCCTCCACCTATCAGTGTCTTTGTCTGATTATGTTATTTATAACGTCCAGGGTTTTTACTGTACTAATGGAAGGGCTAGGAAGAAGTGTGTCTACTCAATATTGTCCTGGAGTCAAAAATGCCAATTGGCCATTTTATTATTATGAAATAGCTGCCTTTATTCTTGTAATAATCATTTTCTTGAAGTCTACTTTCCTTGATAATGATATAGCCACAGAAACTTACTTAATTTTTCTCAAAACTTTGAAAATGCTGTTCTGTTGTCACTATTCAGAAGCATCCATTCAGTCCAAATGTTTCCTTTCTGTTTTCCTGTCCTATTTTTACTTTTTTATTTGCTTTTAGGATCATCACTTTGTCTCAGGTGCTGGCTTTGTGTTTTGTTGTATTTACCTACTTGGGCGCATTGTGCTTCTTGAATCTCTCTACATTCATATCTTTTAAAAATTCCAGAAATTTCTAGCTATCATCTTTTTAAAGATTTCATGCACTTTTTCTAGAACTCCTATTAGTAATATAATAGGCTCTCTCATTCTCTATGCCATGTATCTTAAATTTTCTGACTTATTTAGCATCTCTTTATTTCTCTGTACTCCACTGAGAGTAATTTCCACAGATATAGCTGCTATTCCTTTAATTCTCTCTACAGTTGTCTCTTTTTCAGCTTTTTTTTCAATTAGTTTTTCATTTGTAGAATTCCAATTTCTTTTTCAAATTTGTCTGCTCTTTCTCTAGTACTTGTTCTTTTCTTACAGCTTGAATTCTTTCTCTTAGTCTGTTATATTTATATTATGGTTTATTACAGATAATATTTACATTACATCATGTTTTGGGGGCTGATCAGTCTTTAGTTTATTGATTTTGCAGACTCTTGCTCATGGTGGATTTTTGTTGTTGTTGTTCATGGGATTTGTAACTTTTAATCATGTGCTTATTCAGTGATGATAGTAATGATGCTATTGTGGGAATCCCCTGCAACTTGCATTGTGGGTGCATCCCTCCATCTGTCACAGGGGCGAAACTATGTCTTTCATAGGACTAGTTTTCTATGGTCATTTCTTGGAGTGATGCAAACCCTGTGTTTTTAAATTTCTCTGTGGAAGATTTTGTTTTGTTTTGTGTGTATGCATGTACATGTGTTTCACCAAGAAAACAATCAGATGCAAGCATTTTTGTCATCTTATTTTGTACCAATGGGCAGATATTTTTTTCTAGTCCCCTTTCTCCAGTAAAGTTGAAGGCCTTAGAAGATTACAGAATAGTAAAGGTGTCTCAAACACAACTTTTTATTTTATGGATCCATGCTTTTGTCTCCTGTTCTTTAAATATGTGGGCATCATAACCCAAGGCCCTACCTGTTATTAAATCCAGTATTCACTGTACCCACATTAACAGCCCAGAACTGTTACAGATTCCCCTGAATCTACTTACTACTCTTTGCATGTGGAGATCTCTCTCTCTCTCTCTTTTTTTTTTTTTTTTTTGGTTAGCTCAGCTATTTACATAAAAAGATTTTATCCTATGTAGTGTTTCTGTGAATGGGAAAATTTTCTAGATTATTGCTAAAGTCTTCTATTTTATGAGAATTGAGAGTATTAAAAATAGTGTATTTATAATAATTTTAAGGTTATATATATAATTATTTTTATACTTATATCTCTATATATTCAAATCTGTATCTTTTCCTAAGGGAATTAATTTTTCTTTTTTGAAAAGCCAATTTCCATCATGAGGTCTGATAAGCACCTATAAATTCTACTTTTATAACTACATTTTTTATATCAGACACTTTAATCCATGTGTATGCATTTGATATATGGTCACAAGTGAAGTCTTTATTTTGTTATTTTTCAAAAGTAAGCTAAGTGTCACAGTAGCATTTATTAAATAACTCTTTCCCTACATATTTGTAAAGACATTTTCATCAAATTGAAACTTACATAAGTGATTTTGAAATTACTAGTAGAATTTGCCAAATCTTTGTAAATATGACATATTAAAATTACTTTATTAGGAATAAATCTTCCCTTCTCTAAACTGTGTTCCACAGTGTTACAAGTGACCTTTAACAAGTCCTGGAGGGTGATTTGTATATGCTGATGAAATCACTTGGCTTGCAAGATGTTTGATAAAAAAATGAAACCTTAAACTACCAACTGTGTTTGAACAGATGATGTTTTTCTGCCAGACACACCAATATTTATTAAAAAGAAGTATGTGCCCACAGTTCAGGCATGAATAAAAAATGAAATGGATTTTCTAGACGCTTACATGTTAATCTCCATTAGGTCATCATTTCTCAATACTATTATAATTTGTACCTTGTTGTTCAATATAAAAGAAGCAATTAAAATATTACAAAGCCCCCATGAACTCTGAAGCACTTTTGTTCTCATTACTAATCATTTTTAAAGGAGAATAATTTTAGTTAGCTTCATAAGCTTATATAATTGACTAGTTCTAGGAACTTGTTCTGCTCACTGTATTTTCATTCTTTTTATTTCCCTAAAATTTCTCTGCAGAATATGAATATCAAGTACAAGTAAAGGAGAGACTAAGAAGAGTAATTTAAGATAACAACAAATTATTTGGAATCTATTACATTTGAACCTATAATCTCTTTTACACTGAACCGGATTATCTGGCATGATATATTTTCCTTTATATATGTAATATGCGAATACGTGAAACATGAAAATCATTCCCTCCTGTATATGTCCTGCCTGCCTGTTCCTACCAGCCATTAAAATAGAACCTGCATAGGTCATTTGGACCCATGGAACGTGTAAAATCCTCTCTACTCCCTCCACCTCTCTTCCACTGCCTCTTGTCCCCCTCCATCCTCTTCTCCTTTCCTTACTCTCTCCTAACTTGGATATTTCTCTTGGAAAACATGTAGAGCTAAAGTAAGACAAGTAAGACAGATGTTTATTTCATTGTGTATTAAGTCAACCCATGCACTTATTAAAGGAAAATGTATTCGCAAAATAACTGTCGTGTTTTTTATTGGGTAAATATTATCAACATTTTAACCATTTATAATCCACAAATTCTAAACCATTGTTTTAATTTTTCATTAGAAATATAATTATCATATTCAGTATAGTATATAATGTATTTTAAAATGACCTTATTTCATAGAGTGAAATAATTAGATGATTCTGGTCAGATCCAATTTATATTGCATTAGATGACTATTAAAACTCATTTTTGAAATTTTCATTTTTCTGTAGTATCCTAAGCATATCAGGGTCATTGGTTTTATTTATTTTACATGTTTAATTTTATTGGCTAAACATTTTAGGTCAGTTAATTATTTTACTCAATTGATTATTTATCATTTTTAAAATTCAGAATTTAGCTACTCTAGTTTCTAAAAAAATCTGTCAAAGCACTTTGTTTTTACTCTACATGTTCTCTGAGAACCGTGGGAAAAACAGCTTCTAGTGACAATAGAGTGGTTTTCAGTTGAAGTATCAATCTAGTCCAAGGCAGGTGTTTCAGTGAGAGAAATTCTAATTTTATTTACTCTTTATTGAACACTACAATTTTTCTTAATTGAACGTCTAGGCTCCTGTCAAGAGTAATTAACAGAAATAAATATATCTGTTCAGAGTCTTAAGATACACACACACACACACACACACACACACACACACAGTCTAAAAATTGCCATTTTTAGAGAATGGGGAAGTATCTTCTATAAATTGTCTTAATCTGTTCTCTCCATTTTCCCCAGCAAAGACAAACACATTCCACTTGCTCAGCCTGTCACATAAAGAAGTAAACTTGTTCACCTCCACAGACTTGTCCAGTTACTACACTGAAAAAATTCTAGTATTTCATGAAATTATATTTGTAGAAACTGAGATTTTCAAATATAATGCAAGTCAGAATATTTGGATTATTCTGTGATAATAACATCACAAGAAGTAGCAAAGAAGCATGCTGTTTTTCAACCAAAGAAATGTAAATAACAAATTTACATTTTAATCACCTATGCATCTAATAATGATGGGTAAGTAAAGGACAAAGATTATCATAAAATCACTTGATGAGCACCAAAATCACAGTTATTTAAATAACATGATTAAATAACAATATATTTTGAAGCACTTAACATAAATGGGCCACTGAGTAGATGTTCAATAAGTGTTAACTGAATCTGGATTTGAATTTAGAAGTAAATTTTTTGTTATAAAAGTTACTCTTCTTTTCTAATATTTGGGCACTAAACAGAAAGTGTACCTACTGCTAGAAACGGCCCTCTAGCTCCAGCTATCGAAATGTTTTCAATACCTGCAATTAACGCTAACGTTTAGTTTTCCCACATACACCGCAATTCATTTTCTTTTCAATTGTCTCATAAAGTAAGTAAGATTTAGCCACTTCTCTTTGTCTTTGATTCAGAATAGTGCAGATTTGTGAAAGTTTGGGATATTAGATCATCTGTTTCTCAAATAATTATACATAAATTCATACACACTTCACCTGACCATGACGTTCGTGCATAAGTAGAAAATATGTAAGCAACATAAATTATTATATTTTTAAACATGGTCATAAAAAAATAAAACAAGGATAAGCAGAAGAGGAGATAAGTGGTGTACATAACTTATTTTAAGATAGTCTTAAAAGCAGAACTTGGTATGAAACTGTCTTCTGAAAGCTTTCTAATTCTTCACGGTGATCCCTAAGCCTCGATTCCTTTCACTTGTATGACTTTTTTTAACCAAACCTTGTGAATTGCAGAGAAATTACTTACTATCCTCTAAACCTCAACAATACTGATAAGCCTCTCATAAAACAAAGCAAAACAAACCAAAACACTGGGGCAATCCCAAGTAATCAAATGTAGCCTTTGATCTCAACTGGAGGAAATGAAACACCTTTCTTTCTCCCAATTTGCACCCCTGTCTACCTTATCTACCTTCTACAACCCCTCTATTAAATTATTTTGTGTCATGAACTAAGCCAGAGCCAGCTGATTATAATTAAATCATCTCATTTCAATAACTAAGGAACGGATTCTGTTTCTTTCATCTTCGGAGATGCTTAAGTGAAAAAAGGAGTCAGACTCAGCACAATATCAATTAATTTGCTGTGGTCTGTATTCATTTCTTGCTACACCATATGATATCCTTGTGTCACCCAGTAAGATTATTGAGGAACTACTCTTTTTATTTTATTTTTTTAAGGACTGAAAATCCTACTTCTAGTAGCAAACATGTCTCTTGTGAAAGATTCAGCCAGTCCGAAAAGTACTACTATGCATCATCTATCAATGCTATCTAGTGAAACAGAGCAAAGAGGTTTTCACAGGCACATCAGTATATCATTTGGGCAAGGCTTGCTCTATTTAAGTGAGTCAAATGATAAATCTACTGCTGCGCTATAGCACAACAGGGATATGGCCATTATGGTGAGCATCTTTCCTGAGTTAATTCCTCACCTAGACATGTATTTTTCATAAGCAACAAGCTTACCCTTTAGACAACATTAAGAGAACATTCATCTTCAGCAAGGTTGCGTGCCATTGACGTTATCTCTTCCTTGGGCTAAGGAGAACCTTGATTTTTGTATATAAAGGAATTTAAGCAAGAATAACTGCATAATGTGCACAGTCATTGCTGCTTTTACAATCAATAAAGGGCCAAACATGACATGCATGACTGATATGTGCTTTAAATAATGTCTGCTTCCATTGTGACAGTTCCTTTACAAACCATATGGCTGCATAATCCTTTTCTTAAAAAACTACTTTGAGTACAATTCATCATCTTTTCAAAAGTTTCAAGCTGGGGAACACTACATTTTATTACCACTTAGGCTAACTGAATAAATTAATTTAGATTCATTTTCTTATCCCAATGGAGTTCCCATCTTAATTTCTTCTTTTTTTTTCTTTTCCAAATTATCCACAACCTGTCATCAGTTCAACTGATTTAAATTGCAAGTTGGTGAATAAATATTTATTAATAATAATTCAACAATAATTGAATAGGGCTAAATTATTCAGTAGTGCCAATCCGTTGCTACCCACAAGAAATAATGCCCATATCATTCATGTAATATAGCCAGGTACTGACACAGGTTCATCCAGAGATGTAGATACTAAAAAGATATGAGAACACGATGTCTTTTAGAGAATTAGCTTTCTTTCCATGTTTTCTCTCTGAAGCCATGTGACAAACAAAATACACATATGGAGATTCCTAGATAGAGTTACAGAACTAGAGTTAGCTAAACCTCAATTTCAATATACAGTAAAATGTAACTTGTTTTGGCTTTAAACTGCTTGGATTTTTATACTAGCTCCACCACTTACTGTATGACCTTTGGTAAATATTTAATCTCTCTAGGCCTCAGTAAAATCCTCATCACGTTAATGTGAGGATCAAATAACCTAAATCGTATAAAGCACATAGAACTCAATAAGCCAAAACAATTATTATAAAAGTAACACATGCTAATAATTCTAGCATTTATTGAGAGCTTGTTGTTCTAAGTGAGGGGAGTAATAGTATTATCTCCACTTTACAGATGAGAAACACTGAGAAACTGAAAGGTGATGCTACTTGCCCAACATTGCACAACTTTTACGGGTGTAGCTGGGGTTCCAGCCCAGGCAATTTTGCTCTAGAATCTGCACTCTGAACCATTAAACTGTACTGCTTCTCTATCCATGCTAATTGTAGAAAAATGAGAAAACATAGATATGAATAAAGAAGGGCTTTAATTCCATTACCTGGAGATAAAAAGATTTGGACACTACTTCTTAATAACATTTTTTTTTCTTTCTCTCAAAACTCAAACAGTGCATTTAAAAGATAATCCTGTCCCTAATTGGAAAGAAGGTACAGTGAGTGAACCAGGGTAACAAATATGCCTGATCAAAACTTCTGATTATCCTCTTTTATTGCCTTTAAAATGAAGTGATTTTTACTCCTTACTTATCTGATAGTTTTAAATTGTGCTAAAATTTTCTTTAGTACCTAATTATAAATGAGCACTAGAGAGTAATGAATATGACATCTTAAAATGTCAAGAGGAATGCTTTATAAGGGATCCAAATTAACAAAAGAAAACAAAAATTAAACCACTAGATAAGGAAGAATTTTAAAACCTAAAATCATTAGAGAACTCACAAAAGGAAAGATCAACATTGTGGTGGTTTGGAGCTGTATGTACCCCAGAAAAACACGTTCTTAAAATTAATCCATTCCTGTGGGTGTGAACCCATTGTAAGTAGGATCATTTGATGAGGCTACTTCAATTAAGATGTGACCCACCTCATTCAGGATGGTCCTTTTACCTTAGTCCTTTATAAACAGAATGAATATGGAGAGGAGAGAGAAAGGAAGTCACAGAAGTAAGAAGCTGGAAGCAATGAAACCTGGAAGAGATGGGAGAGACCAGCAGACACTGCCATGTGTCTTCCCATGTGGCAGCAGAGCTGAGAATCACCAGCAGCTGGTCTTTGGAAGGAAGCATCGCTTTGATGATGCCTTGATTTGGAAATTTTTCCAACTTCAACCATAAGCGAATAAATTTCATTGTTTAAACTTACCCATTTCATGGTGTATCTCGAAGTAGCCTAGGAAACTACAGCTATATTTTTGCTGGATAAAATCCAATTTAATTTTCAATGATAAACAAAAAATCCATAAATTCTTGTTTTTAAAATGCACAAAAATGAATGCCAGAAATGTCTAAACTGCACTGGATATGACAAATATATAAAATCAGTTAATTAACAAAAAGCTAAATCCAAGTAGAGTAGCTAATATAGATCAGAAAATATAGTATATTAGCTGTAAAAATGCAAACCAAAGCAATTTAATGCCATCATCCTATGAAATTAATAAAGCCTAAGTATTTAGATGTATTACTGTCATTGAGAATGCAGGAAAATGTCAATTTTACACTTGTGGTGCTAGTGTACAATTATATCACAGTATCTGTCATATCAAAAGGATGTCTTCCCAGACAACAAGCTATTCCTCATTCTTCGCAAATGTCTGAATGCCTCTGGGGCTAACCCATCTACCCACAGATATGCACCACCAAGGACCACGTTTGTGCTTCTGGAATACACTGATAGCCATGGCCAACACAAATTTTTCTTTCATAAATGTAGACAGAGAGGCAGCTTAATGGTCTCTTTGCCTGGATGAAAGCTTAAGGTGTGGTCCTGAGATCTGTGAGTTGACCGTGGATGAAAATCAGCCTGCATTGATCTGTAGAGGGTGAGAGGAGAGATTCAGAGAGAAAAACAGATAGGAGATCAGATTGCTTTCCATTTCCCATCAGGGTAGATCCCTCCTTATGGCCTTACTTCCTTCCTCTCTGTAGATTCCAAGAAATTCCTGTGTCTCCTGATAAAAACTCCTTATTTTTGCTCAACTTCTTCCTGGTATTTGCAACCAAAATCATAACAGAACAAATTGTTTGAAAAAGCAGTTTGGGAGTGTTTGCTAGAACCTTAAACATTTTATAAACCTCAAGCTCAGTAATCCTTCTTCTAAGAATCTATTTTAATGGGGGAACATTCAAAATATATCCAAGGGATATATTATAAAAATGCAATATATAAAATACATATTGCAGACAAAAATATTAATTGCATTGTTATTTACTAAAGTGAAAAACCGGAAACAAAGCAAATATGCAACACTTTAATAGTTACATTGTAATAGACCTGTATCAGGCAACATTAAGTAAATATCATAATTTTTACCAAAAAAAGTCATTAAAAACTTGATAAATGAATACTTAATAGTTTTAACTGAGAAGACTATAATGGAAACATTTATTTCCAAGCATTTTAGTTGTAACATTCTGTTTTCAATTTCAGAGCATAAATAGTTAAAACTTTTAAAAGCAATATTAAAGAAAAGATGACTAAACAGCAATTTAAGAAATTTTAGACACGAAGGCAAACCTGGGAAAGGTTTTTCATCATTGTTTTTCAGACAGATTTTCATTATTCCCTCTCTGGTTGATGTATTTTATCAACATTTTCCAATGACTAAATGACAACAGCAAAATTATTAAGGGCCATTTTCAAATCCCATTCTCTCTAAATATCACTTGGGCTATTTCTTTTAAGGTGTGATGCCCAATAACTTTATTTTTATTTCATTTCCTTAGCAAATTCTCTTTATAAATACATTGAAAAGCCTGGGTTTTGTTGTTGTTGTTTCTGTACATGTGAAGTTTGAAAAGTAGAACACTTCTGCAAGGGAAAAATTAATGCATTTGTTCACCTGAAGCCTTTTTCATGCATTAGAGAAAATTAAGACGTAGAGTTTGGAGCTGGGAAATATGTCATTTTTAAAAATAAATATTTTAATGCAATATCTAATGATTTGGGCAGCCGTAGAATATCTCTTTGCACAAAATATTGGTTGGGTACTAAGACAGTGTTCAAGTTTCAAGTTTTTTTGAAAATGTATTCTTGTTAATATTAACATTAAGTTGAATGCAAAGCACCCAATTCTGAGCTATCTTGAAACATTCCATAATACAAAATTTCAAAGAGTCAAATGAAGCATGGGACCTGGTTATGTCAGTAATGCCTGTGCCCATTGTGTTACTTCTGTTTACTATATTACTGAAGTATGCATTCTAAAAATAGTATTTGTTTACTGATTTATATGCAGATGTCACAATCACTGTAAAATCTTGATGCCGATATTTGTTTGTTAATCAATTGTTTGTATTTTATTATTTTTTCATTCTCATATAATGTCAATATATTCTATGCAGAAAGTTTGCATCCATTCCTACCGTGGTTACTACAGCTGAATGCCTAAGATCAGAGGCTTTGACACAGTTCAGCTTAGTAAGGATGGTATGGTACCTAACTCACAGAAGTGTTATAAGATTTACATGACATAACTGAAGAAAGAGCCTAGAATAGTGTCAGCATCTACTAAGAGATTACTGAATGTTAACTCTTGATCAGTTAATTGAAATCAAGAAAAAAATGACTGTCAAATAGATTCATCTTCTATGCACATAGCTATAATTTTCTTGAATATTTTTTGATTTTACATTTATAATGTTGTAAAATTTAAGCTTGTCTTAGTTTTTCCAGCTGTTCATTGTTGAGTGTGAATCAAGAGATGACAATATTTTACTTTCATACTTAGTTTTATGTGCTTCCCTCAATATAAAGTTAAACATTCATAGTTTCTTAAAAACAAGTAATATGCACCTCTCTTATTTCATGTTACTTTGCAGGTTTAATGAGTAGTTATCAAAAAAAGAAAAAAAAAATCTCACATACAAATTTGTAATTGTGTTAGCAGCAAAATGACACTTTCTGTTTTTCAATTCATTATAGTGTTATTTCTTTGAGGGATACTTCTTTTTTTCTCAAAGTTGTTCATTCCTCTCTAAAAAGCCTCCATTACTGAAAATTGTCAAATAAAGTTTCAGATTTCTCCCTTCCCCGCAACCTGTGACTATACCCCAGAACCAGGCTTCTCTCTGGGACATGGATTATGTTTGGGTAAGAAGGAAGACAGTTCAGGCTGATAAAGCAATACCCCTGGGAAAAGACTATTAACATGTATAAAGGGATTTCCCTGCAGTATAAATACCAGCATGCACTCTCCTGGTGATTCAGAACCCTCCTGATGTATATATGCAGGTAGTGGGAACTGAAACAGCCTTTTGAGGCGTAATATAATAAAACTCTAATTTAGGTAGCAGTGGTCCTCCTTATTTTCATACTGTCTTGTGGGAATGAGTTGCCAACCTTTTACTTCAGCTGATACCTTTATTCCTCTGAATTCTGACTCTTCTGCAACTCTGCCTCTGATAATGCATCACAGTGCTGCTGAGTGTCTACCAGTCTCCAACCATGCTACCAATGTGATGTCTACAGGTACTGACTCTAATAACAGTTTGCATATGGCTGGGCCTAAAGATTTCAGAAAGGCTGCTTTGAACCTTGTTATTTTAGAATTTCTTTGCTCCTTCTATTTTCCCTCTTGAATTTAATTAGTTTTAAATTAAATATTGAGGATATTAAATAAACCAAAATACCTAAGATTTTCAAGAAATATTAGGAAGTATAGTAACTTAAATGTTGTTTGTTTTATTATAAATTATTTTTAACCAGAATAACATTTTAAGGGAAATGTTTATGGATGATGAGAAAAACTAAAAAGTAGTCTAATCTAATTTTATGTTTAAAAAGTACTGCTTCCTGATCTTGAAGATTTATTTGATATTTAAATTCCAATTGCATCTGTTATCTAAAAACAGCAATAAATCTTATAGTAAACATAACTGAATAATGCCCAATAGGATCAATAATGGATTTCAAAGAATAAAATAATTACATAAGTTTAAATAAACTCATGTTTTTAGCATAATACAAAATTCATAAATGAAAACTAGAAACAATATAACCTTTAGAACCCATGAATGGAGTTAAATTTTCTCATGGGGTTGAGTTCCAAAGAGACTCCATATCTAACAAATTTTAATATTTGTCTGAATAACTTAGACAACTTTATATAACTTAATAAAATTTAGACCTGAGAATTCAAATATATTGTCTCAACACAATCAAACAAATGTGTCTTAAAGTAAAAAGTGTCTTAAAGTTGATTTGTAAATGGACAAAACCTTGAATTGACTAAATCTCTTCCATTGTAGCAAAGTATCATTCACTTTCCACTAATTTTAAATACAATCTATCTCACATTTAGAAATGAAATAAAATTGTATACATTTAGAAGTCAAGATTTGTTATATATTTATATTTTGATATAAAGGACTTAAGCTATATAATTAATTAGGCACTTTCCAAACGCATGTAAGCTTGGCATCAATCTTAAACTGAATTTTAAAGAATCTAGAGAATTGGTATCTGGACTTCAGTGAAATCACTAATGTATAAGATTTTGTGTTAATCTGCTAAATATACTCATAATTTAATTAAAAAGGTAATAATGGGAGTGTCCTCAAACATAATTTTTGGAAAGTAGTAAAGTATTTTTACCCAAAATATGTCCTATTAACAAATCTAAAACACATAGCCAGGACATAGCTAATACTATCTTTTAAGAAATGAGAGAACTGAAACAATATTTGTTAAAACTAACAACCAAAACTATTTTGGCAACAGAGAAACAAAATTTAGAACTGAGGTAATGATATAGCATGCTTACCTTCAAAATTATTTTTATTTATTTATAAGCAAATAAAAACATATTTGGTATATTGGCCTATCCTTTGTCCAACTTCCTAAAATCAGAGCAAAAAAGTTATTTAATCATTGAAAGTAAACAAAATCCATAACCAATAAAAATGAGCTAAATATGTTTTAAATGATAATAGAATTATTTTTATGATTTTTCCATAAAATTATAACTATGTACACCTAATTGTCTAAATAAGGAATTTAAAATATTGGTTATAATAGAAACGTGTATTAAATGTGCTTAATGCATATTTGTTTAATTTTGGAATGCATAGTAAGGGATTTTTATGTGTAATCATTATAATGCAAAATGACCAGTTCTTTCTACATGTCAGTTGTAAAATGAAAATTTATGCAGATATTTTGAAAAGACATTTTCCATATTTAGAGAAAATGTTTTACTTTCTCAAAAGATCTCATCTTTAATCATTAGACTATATCTAAATATTCTCAAAAGATCCTAATCCTATCATTTATAATGTCCTATATTTATTAAAAATTTATACTCATATTTATGAAATTCCACCATTATACTTAGGATGTGAAGAAAAAATGACACACAAAAGAAGACATAAGAGAACACTGACTGGTGTTTTTATATGTTAATAGTCCATGCTATTTGTCAACTTGGTGATTAGTTCAATACTAGTTAGATAAGAGTTTGCAATTCAAATTTACTTTCAAAATACATCTTGATTCAAAAGGTGTGTAACTGTTTATGAACGAAGTTATGTTTATACACTAGGTTCAGCCTTTATGGACATTAAGTCACTCTACAAGCAATGAACTTATTTTTTGACCAGTTCTTTCATTAGAAAGATTGAATTGATTGTGTGCATGCAGAAAACGTGCAATCTCAAGATCCATCATACATTGGAAACATGAATCCATCCTATATTGCCATGGGTTTTTCATAACACCAGGAATTTATTGAGTTTTTATGCTTGTAGCCAAGTGGAGATTAGTTGCTCTGCTATTTTGTCTTTGACAGAAATTTGATAGGAGAATCCGCAAAAGTAAAGACTGTTCAAGAGCTGATTTCTCGATTCATTCTACCAGAGAAAGACCGCTTGTAATGCTGTGTTACACAGGAATTTAAGAGATTATTCCTCTAGTTAGTTTGTCACAATGTCTTTATTGGATGGAACCTACAAGGATTCTGCAATTCTCAAGGAGCCAAGCTCTACCCTGGTCAGTCACCCCTTTATGGGGCACCTGTAGCACAGAGCACAATGATTATTAATGAAAGTTATAGTCCATTCTGATGATTTCTGATCTTATTACTTGACACAATCTTTGGCTCTAGCTTTAATCTGCTCTTTAGAGAACGCTCCTCCCCATGGGAAAAAAACACTGACATATAATTTTAAGATTAGCATAAGTGCATATTTTTGAAATGAAATGAATGTGTCTTGAATCCTCATACATTTTCTTACCAGTCCCACCTATTTTGTCTTTGATCCAAACTCCTAAATGTTTGCACACATATTTCTCGGTGACAACCTTGGGAAACACAGCGACGGGACTTCACTATTCTGTTCCTTCCTGTCATTATGGAAACCAGCCATCGACCTATGGCGTGATGGCAGGTAAGTAAAATTGTCTTTATGCATTAGGTTGAATTGGGGGACACTTAGATGGATTTCCTGGGCCTGTGAGAATTGTGACCAGAGTCTGTGTTGAAATTCTGATCTCTTAGCTTTGGAATTTGCTGGTAAAACCACCATTTGTTGAAGTGTTCCTGATCTGTGATGCCCTCAGAGACTATTCTTCCCCACTCTGAACCCTGTGTTTCTTAACTATTGTGTTTGCTTTGCATGATTTTTTATTCCAGTTCACTACTGTCAAACTGCTCTTTGTCACTCTTAATGAGGTTGGTGGGCTTGCCTCCAGTAATAATATAATATACTAGCCATTGACCACATGTAAGTATTTAAATGGAAATGGAAATTAACTAAAATTAGATAAAATGTAAAATTCAGTTCCTCAGTTGCTCTACCACATTTCAGGTGCCCAATAATGTTATATGGCTAGTGGCTATCATATTGAACAGCACTGATTTGTAGAACATCTCTATCATCAAAACATTTCTTTTGCACAGCTGGTCCATAAAGAGAGCATAAGACACGACTTAAGGGCTAGGAGTTATTTGCAGGGGCTTTAGCGATAGCTGTGTGAGGCTTTGGTGAACTTTTCTGTGTTGCTTCTGAATCTTGACTGAGATTTAAACAATTGGCTTTACATAGTTCTCTCTGCTGGAAAATTAAAACTTCTCTATTTTAAACATAACTACTTATTTACTGACACTTGTATGAAGGCATTAAGGGAAAAAGGAAAATCTGCCTACTGGAACAACTCGTCCCAAAGCCTGTGATGCTTAAATTCAGGGTATGGCCAAATAAATGATTTAATGACTTAATAAACTGCCCAGTTTTTTGTTTTTTTATTGTTTAAAAAATTCTTTGATCTTTTATATTTTTATTAAGTAGGGAGAGAACTATTCTGAGTGACAATAAACTCTCAAGACTGTCTGAGACTGTAAATATGAGAAGTGTGTGCATTTGTGTGTGCACATGTATGTGATATTGAGAGAGAGAGAGAAAAACTTTGTAACTTTGTATGAAAGAATCAAAAAGGGAAATCTTTTCTGACTTGTGTTGCACTATCGTCCAAAACAAACAACGAAAACATTGAAATTGACTTATGACTATAATTTTGGAATAAAATTGAACAATTTACTTCATCTATCTTTATTTTCTCAAAATTTCTCAGCTTAAGACTAAACAAAAAATTTTAAACTTTAAACTAAAATAACATTCCAGAAAAATATGGACATATCTTATACCCCATCAAGCATCATTCTAAATAAACCAGTATTTCCTACATTCATGTTCAAATAAAGACTGATGATCTTAATGATTACCTTTAAATCCTCATGTCTTTTTTTAAGAATTAAAAAAGAAGAAAGCCATATTTTTTTTCATTTTCCTTGAAAAGTGATAGTTCGTGATCCGTATACTTAGAAGTTATTCGGTATTCATGGTGAATGAGAACAACCCTTCTCGATGAAGTACTTTCATAATAAAATAGTAAATTGATGTGTATTTAGCCACTGGAGGTGCAGGTGTAATGCTTTCCATTGCCTCTACCTTTTGCTCATGTTGACAAGGCATACCAGCACATGGCCACGTACTGCACTCTCAGGGAGCAATGGCATGCTTGGTCACTCCCTGCCATTCCATGAATCCAAGTTTACTCTTACCCTGTACAGAGGCAGTTACTGCCAAACCATTTGAGTTATCATGAAAATTAAACCAGTCACAGACCAAGAGTCAATAATCTCTTGCCCATCTCAACCTAGAAATAAACAAATTAAGCTGCAAGGCAACAAGGGCATTGATTTGAGGTCTTAGAATTGCAATTCGGGGAGTAACCCAAATCACATCCCATCTTGGCATTCCAGGCAAGGGTTTTTAAAGGAAAAGTACATTAGACAAGTTGTTAGTGGTTGGTGGATATTTGAGGTACTCCAGTTGTCCTTCTTGTTAGATAGCTGAGTTCTTTATCTTGTGTCTTGTTTTATGGTGTATGGATGTCCTTGGGGTTTTCAGGAACTTCGTTGCTTGAGGCTTTGCATACTTCAGTAGTGTGTGATATCTGGCTGATATTAGCCTCCAGAATGACCTCCCAGATCTATTCAAAATCTCTTAGCTATAGTAACTCTATTTTGTTTTATTTCTTTTTTTTTTTTAATCATTTTATTGAGATATATTCACAAACCACGCAGTCATACAAAACAAATCGTACTTTCGATTGTTTACAGTACCATTACATAGTTGTACATTCATCACCTAAATCAATCCCTGACACCTTCATTAGCACACACACAAAAATAACAAGAATAATAATTAGAGTGAAAAAGAGCAATTGAAGTAAAAAAGAACACTGGGTACCTTTGTCTGTTTGTTTCCTTCCCCTATTTTTCTACTCATCCATCCATAAACTAGACAAAGTGGAGTGTGGTCCTTATGGCTTTCCCAATCCCATTATCACCCCTCATAAGCTACATTTTTATACATCTGTCTTCGAGATTCATGGGTTCTGGGTTGTAGTTTGATAGTTTCAGGTATCCACCACCAGCTACCCCAATTCTTTAGAACCTAAAAAGGGTTGTCTAAAGTATGCGTAAGAGTGTCCACCAGAGTGACCTCTCGGCTCCTTTTGGAATCTCTCTGCCACTGAAGCTTATTTCATTTCCTTTCACATCCCCCTTTTGGTCAAGAAGATGTTCTCCGTCCCACGATGCTGGGTCTACATTCCTCCCCGGGAGTCATATTCCACGTTGCCAGGGAGATTCACTCCCCTGGGTGTCTGATCCCATGTAGGGGGGAGGGCAGTGATTTCACCTTTCAAGTTGGCTTAGCCAGAGAGAGAGGGCGACATCTCAGCAACAAAGAGGCATTCAGGAGGAGACTCTTAGGCACAAATATAGGGAGGCCTAGCCTCTCCTTTGCAGCAACCGTCTTCCCAAGGGTAAAACTTATGGTAGAGGGCTCAACCCATCAAACCACCAGTCCCCTATGTCTGTGGTCATGTTAGCAACCATGGAGGTGGGGTAGGCGAATACCCCTGCATTCTCCACAGGCTCCTCAAGGGGGCACTGCATCATTTTTTTTCCTTGTTTTTCTTTCTTTTTTTTTTTTTTTTAACTTTCCCTTCTTTTTTAAATCAACTGTATGAAAAAAAAAGTTAAAAAGAAAACAAACATACAATAAAAGAACATTTCAAAGAGACCATAACAAGGGAGTAAGAAAAAGACAACTAACCTAAGATAACTGCTTAACTTCCAACATGTTCCTACTTTACCCCAAGAAAGTTACATAATATAGCAACCTTTCTGTGACCTTGTTCCTACTATATCCATCAGAAATTAACAGACCATAGTCATTTCTGGGCATCCCCAGAATGTTAAAAAGCTTATCTGTTCTTCTTGGATTATTGTTCCCCCTTCCTTAATTACTCTCTACTGCTAGTTCCCCTACATTCTACATTATAAACCATTTGTTTTACATTTTTGAAAGTTCACATTAGTGGTAGCATATAATATTTCTCTTTTTGTGCCTGGCTTATTTCACTCAGCATTATGTCTTCAAGGTTCATCCATGTTGTCATATGTTTCACGAGATCGTTCCTTCTTACTGACGCGTAGTATTCCATCGTGTGTATATACCACATTTTATTTATCCACTTATCTGTTGAAGGACATTTGGGTTGTTTCCATATCTTGGCAATTGTGAATAATGCTGCTATGAACATTGGCGTGCAGATATCTGTTCGTGTCACTGCTTTCTGATCTTCCGGGTATATACCGAGAAGTGCAATCGCCGGATCGAATGGTAGCTCTATATCTAGTTTTCTAAGGAACTGCCAGACTGACTTCCAGAGTGGCTGAACCATTATACAGTCCCACCAACAGTGAATAAGAGTTCCAATTTCTCCACATCCCCTCCAGCATTTGTAGTTTCCTGTTTGTTTAATGGCAGCCATTCTAACCGGTGTTAGATGGTATCTCATTGTGGTCTTAATTTGCATCTCTCTAATAGCTAGTGAAGCTGAACATTTTTTCATGTGTTTCTTGGCCATTTGTATTTCCTCTTCAGACAACTGTCTTTTCATATCTTTTGCCCATTTTATAATTGGGCTGTCTGTACTATTGTCATTGAGTTGTAGGATTTCTTTGTATATGCAAGATATCAGTCTTTTGTCAGATACATAGTTTCCAAAAATTTTTTCCCATTGAGTTGGCTGCCTCTTTACCTTTTTGAGAAATTCCTTTGAGGTGCAGAAACTTCTAAGCTTGAGGAGTTCCCATTTATCTATTTTCTCTTTTGTTGCTTGTACTTTTGGTGTAAAGTCTAGGAAGTGGCCGCCTAATACAAGGTCTTGAAGATGTTTTCCTACATTATCTTCTAGGAGTTTTATGGTACTTTCTTTTATATTGAGATCTTTGGTCCATTTTGAGTTAATTTTTGTGTAGGGGGTGAGGTAGGGGTCCTCTTTCATTCTTTTGGATATGGATATCCAACTCTCCCAGCCCCATTTGTTGAAAAGACCATTATGGCTCAGTTCAGTGACTTTGGGGGCCTTATCAAAGATCAGTTGGCCATAGATCAGAGGGTCTATCTCTGAATTCTCAATTCGATTCCATTGATCTATATGTCTATCTTTGTGCCAGTACCATGCTGTTTTGGCAACTGTGGCTTTATAATAAGCTTCAAAGTCAGGGAGTGTAAGTCCTCCCACTTCGTTTTTCTTTTTTAGAGTGTCTTTAGCAATTCGAGGCATCTTCCCTTTCCAAATAAATTTGATAACTAGCTTTTCCAAGTCTGCAAAGTAGGTTGTTGGAATTTTGATTGGGATTGCATTGAATCTGTAGATGAGTTTGGGTAGAATTGACATCTTAATGACATTTAGCCTTCCTATCCATGAACATGGAATATTTTTCCATCTTTTAAGTTCCCCTTCTGTTTCTTTTAGTAGAGTTATGTAGTTTTCTTTGTATAGGTCTTTTACATCTTTGGTTAAGTTTATTCCTAGGTACCTGATTTTTTTAGTTGCTATTGAAAATGGTATCTTTGTCTTGAGTGTCTCTTCAGTTTGTTCATTTCTAGCATATAGAAACATTACTGACTTATGTGCATTAATCTTGTATCCCGCTACTTTGCTAAATTTGTTTATTAGCTCTAGTAGCTGTATTGTCGATTTCTCAGAGTTTTCTAGATATAAGATCATATCATCTGCAAACAATGACAGTTTTACTTCTTCTTTTCCAATTTGGATGCCTTTTATTTCTTTGTCTTGCCGGATTGCCCTGGCTAGCACTTCCAGCACAATGTTGAATAACAGTGGTGACAGCGGGCATCCTTGTCTTGTTCCTGATCTTAGAGGGAAGGCTTTCAGTCTCTCACCATTGAGTACTATGCTGGCTGTGGGTTTTTCATATATGCTCTTTATCATGTTGAGGAAGTTTCCTTCAATTCCTACCTTTTGAAGTGTTTTTATCAAAAAGGGATGTTGGATTTTGTCAAATGCTTTTTCAGCATCTATTGAGATGATCAATTGATTTTTCCCTTTCGAGTTTTTAATGTGTTGTAATACATTGATTGTTTTTCTTATGTTGAACCATCCTTGCATGCCTAGAATGAACCCCACTTGGTCATGGTGTATGATTTTTTTAATGTGTCTTTGGATTCGAATTGCAAGTATTTTGTTGAGGATTTTTGCATCTATATTCATTAGGGAGATTGGCTGGTAGTTTTCCTTTTTTGTAGCATCTTTGCCTGGTTTTGGTATTAGATTGATGTTAGCTTCATAAAATGAGTTAGGTAGTGTTCCATTTTCTTCAATGTTTTGAAAGAGTTTGAGTAAGATTGGTGTCAGTTCTTTCTGGAAAGTTTGGTAGAATTCCCCTGTGAAGCCATCTGGCCCTGGGCATTTATTTGTGGGAAGATTTTTGATGACTGATTGGATCTCTTTGCTTGTGATGGGTTGGTTGAGGTCTTCTATTTCTTCTCTGGTCAGTCTAGGTTGTTCATATGTTTCCAGGAAATTGTCCATTTCTTCTACATTGTCCAGTTTATTGCCATACAGTTGTTCATAATATCCTCTTATAATCTTTTTAATTTCTTCAGGATCTGCAGTTATGTCACCTTTTTCATTCATTATTTTGTTTATATGGGTCTTCTCTCTTTTTGATTTTGTCAGTCTAGCTAGGGGCTTGTCAATCTTGTTGATCTTCTCAAAGAACCAACTTTTGATGATATTTATCTTCTCTATTGTTTTTTTGTTCTCTATGTCATTTATTTCTGCTTTAATCCTTGTTATTTCTTTTCTTGTGCTTGGTTTAGGATTGGTTTGCTGTTCATTTTCTAGCTTCTTCAGTTGATCCATTAGTTCTTTGATTTTGGCTCTTTCTTCCTTTTTAATATATGCGTTTAGTGCTATAAATTTCCCCCTTAGCACTGCTTTTGCTGCATCCCATAGGTTTTGGTATGTTGTGTTCTCATTTTCGTTCGTCTCTATATATTTAGCAATTTCTCTTGCTATTTCTTCTTTAACCCACTGATTGTTTAGGAGTGTGTTGTTTAACCTCCAGGTATTTGTGAATTTTCTAAGTCTCTGATGGTTATTGACTTCTAATTGTATTCCATTGTGGTCAGAGAATGTGCTTTGAATAATTTCAATCTTTTTAAATTTATTGAGGCTTGTTTTATGTCCCAGCATATGATCTATTCTGGAGAAAGTTCCGTGAGCACTAGAAAAGTATGTGTATCCTGGTGATTCGGGATGTAATGTCTTGTATATGTCTGTTAAATCTAATTCATTTATCAGATTGTTTAGGTTTTCAATTTCCTTATTGGTCTTCTGTCTGGTTGATCTATCTATAGGAGAGAGTGATGTGTTGAAGTCTCCCACAATTATTGTGGAAACATCAATTGCTTCCTTTAGTTTTGCCAGTGTTTCTCTCATGTATTTTGTGGCACCTTGATTGGGTGCATAGACATTTACGATTGTTATTTCTTCTTGCTGAATTGCCCCTTTTATTAGTATGTAGTGGCCTTCTTTGTCTCTCAAAACATCCCTGCATTTGAAGTCTATTTTATCTGAGATTAATATTGCTACACCTGCTTTCTTTTGGCTGTAGCTTGCATGAAATATTTTTTTCCATCCTTTCACTTTCAGTTTCTTTGTGTCCCTGTGTCTAAGATTAGTCTCTTGTATGCAACATATTGATGGTTCATTTTTTTTGATCCATTCTGCGAATCTATATCTTTTAATTCGGGAGTTTAATCCATTTACATTCAACGTTATAACCGTGAAGGCATTTCCTGAATCAGCCATCTTATCCTTTGGTTTATGTTTGCCATATTTTTCCCCTCTCTCTATTAATATCCTTTATTGTACCCATACCGAATCTGTTTAGTACTGAACCTTTCTCCAAGTCTCTCTGTCCTGTCTTTGTTTCTCTGTCTGTAGGGCTCCCTTTAGTATCTCCAGTAGGGCAGGTCTCTTGTTAGCAAATTCTCTCAGCATTTGTTTGTCTGTGAAAAATTTAAGCTCTCCCTCAAATTTGAAGGAGAGCTTTGCTGGATAAAGTATTCTTGGCTGGAAATTCCTCTCACTCAGAATTTTAAATATATCGTTCCACTGCCTTCTTGCCTCCATGGTGGCTGCTGAGTAGTCACTACTTAGTCTTATGCTGTTTCCTTTGTATGTGGTGAATTGCTTTTCTCTTGCTGCTTTCAGAACTTGCTCCTTCTCTTCTGTGTCTGACAGTGTGATCAGTATATGTCTTGGAGTGGGTTTATTTGGATTTATTCTATTTGGAGTTCGCTGAGCATTTATGATTTGTGTATTTATGTTGTTTAGAAGATTTGGGAAGTTTTCCCCAACAATTTCTTTGAATACTCTTCCTAGACCTTTACCCTTTTCTTCCCCTTCTGGGACACCAATGAGTCTTATATTTGGACGTTTCATATTATCTATCATATCCCTGAGGTACATTTCGATTTTTTCAATTTTTTTCCCCATTCTTTCTTTTATGCTTTCATTTTCCATTCTGTCATCTTCCAGGTCACTGATTCGTTGTTCAACTTCCTCTAGTCTTGTACTATGAGTGTCCAGAATCTTTTTAATTTGGTCAACAGTTTCTTTAATTTCCATAAGATCATCCATTTTTTTATTCAGTCTTGCAATGTCTTCTTTATGCTCTTCTAGAGTCTTCTTGATTTCCTTCATATCCCGTACTATGGTCTCATTGTTCATCTTTAGTTCTTTGAGTAGCTGCTCTAGGTGCTGTGTCTCTTCTGGTCTTTTGATTTGGGTGCTTGGGCTTGGGTTATCCATATCGTCTGGTTTTTTCATATGCTTTATAATTTTCTGTTGTTTTTGGCCTCGTGGCATTTGCTGAACTTGATAGGGTTCTTTTAGGGTTTGTAGACCTATTGAAGTCCTTATCTCTAATTTATCAGATCTACAGCTTCGTGGAGTAGACTTTCTCTAACTAACCAGCAGGTGGCGTCCACGAGCCACCTGTTCTCCACAAGCCAGTTCTCCCCTGCTTAGCCTTTTTGGTGAGTGGGGGAGTGAGTCTTGTGGGGCCCAATTGGTGTACCAAGCTTGCGTGTGTAGTTGGTGTTGCCTGCCCTGTATGTGGGGAATGTTTCTGGGCAGTCGGGGAGGGGGGGTGGCCCTAACAATCAAATCTCCCTGGTGATCCTAGAGTTTTAAAGCTGGTGCAATAGTCTAATCCTTCAGTTCAGTCCTGCCACAGTTTGTCTCTGCCACTGACCCACAAGTCCTTGGTATTGGCGTATGGCTCCTGAGACTTGCAAGTGGGCCCCTCTTCCAGGCTGTGCACCCCGGGTCCTCTGTTGAGGGGTGACTGTGCTATGTCACAGGTGAGTGCCGTCCCCTCAGGGCAGTTCTGGGCTTCTGGGCTGTGTAGGGAGGCTCCCAGTCTGCTCAAATGATTGCTGAATGGGGCTTTGTTAATTCACACTGCTCCACCTTCCCAACTCTGGGACAATCAGCTGAGGTTTCAGGGAAGGCTAATGTCCACGCCCCGTTTTGTGGTGTGTGCCTGTTATTTGAAGCCCTTCCGTCACACTGGGTTGTCTGGGGCAGCTCTGGGCTATGGGGCTGGCGATGGGCAGGAGTGTTTCCTGTCCACCAGGATGGTGGCTGTGAGCGGACACCCCCGTTTTCTTGGGAAGTTGTGGTGTTTAGTGAATTTTCTCAGCCACTGAATTATTTCCTTTTGTCTCAGAGCTCTCTTAGTTCTGCTCTTGACTTGACATGCCCAAATTGAAAGTCTTTGAAGCTTTCTGTATTGGGCTTCTTAGATTAATTGTTTTAGAAAAAGAAAAAAGGATTAAAAAAAAAAAAAAAAAAAACGGGCCCTCCTCAGAGATCTAATGGGTTATTGAAATGCTAAGAGACAAAGCAACCAGAGCCATTAAGGAAAGGTCCACAGGGCAGAGAGATCGGCTTTTCTTCGGGATTTGCATATGCGCCTTAGGGTCTGAGCTCCGCCCTTCCCCTTTCTGTGTTCACCAGAACTCTAAAACTCCTCTGCTTTTATTTTGGAGTTTTTCGTGTTGTTTTTTTTTTTTCTATGCCTGTCTCCTCTCTGCTGGGCTGGCTGCTCACAGATTCTCTGGTGTCTGGTCTCTGTCTATCTATGGTTGGAGTCTGTATCAGTAGAATGAGTTTCCGATAAGAGCAGCCACTGCAGTTCTCCCTTCTCCTTCCCGGAGCTGACAGCCCCTCCTCCCACGGGACTGAGCCTGGCAGGGAGGGGCTTGGGTCCCCTGGCCGCAAAAACTTACAGATTTCGCTGATCTCAGCAGTTCGACATTTTCATGAGTGTTGTATGAAGTATGTCCAAAGACAGATTGCTCTGTGGTGTCCAGTCCATGCAGTTCCTGGTTTTCTACCTACTTTCCTGGAGGAGTAACTAAAACATACAGCTCACCAGTCTTCCATCTTGCCCCGCCTCTGTTTTATTTCTTTTTTACAGTAAAATACTTTAAGATTGTTTTAGCTACCACCACCCTCACAACAATTCAAGATAAGCTGAGGCAGACCTTGTTGAGTTGCAAGGCAACAAGGGCATTGATTTGAGGTCTTACAATTGCAATTCGGGGAGTAACCCAAATCACATTTCATCTTGGCATTCCAGGCAAGGGTTTTTAAAGGAAAAGTACGTTAGACAAGTTGTTAGTGGTTGGTGGATATTTGAGGTACTCCAGTTGTCCTTCTTGTTAGAAGCCTGAGAATTATTAATATCTTTTCCTGACGTTCACCCTGAGAATCATCAGGCACCTCACGTTTTACTGGCACAAGGTCCCTCAAACAGGCACTCAGCAAACACTATTCAATTAACTTTGACCTCAAGACAGTTAAAAAGGAAAGGCCCTTGGAAGAGCCCTTTAAATGATTTATAGCCTGGCTTAGTGACCATCAAAGACAAAATGGTTAATACTAAGATTTGAAGGTATCTCTTGTAGTCTTAAAATGAACTTTGATATATTTTTGTAGCCTAAAGAAAAAGCCACCAGGGCAAACATAATTAGATATTCTATACAAATATTTTTGAAAGAGATACCATTAAAATGTGCTATGCTTTATAATTTGTCAGAATGTCTATCTTTTGAAATATATTCAATATTAGCATTTGCTTCCTGGCAAATTAACTCTCATAGAATCTGAACCTTCCTGCCTTCATCCCAGAGAAGCTGTATAAATTGAGTTATAAAGATAAAGGACTTAAGAAATAACAGAGACTAGGCGTTAAATACAAAATAGAAACATGGTTATGTCATTTGAGAAATCTCAAGGTGTTCATCAAATCAGCTACTTCCACACAACCCACAGTAGTGCCTTACCATCAACAAAGACAGGTTTGGTGTTATATAATCTATATGAAAGTAAGACTACAAAAAGGACTATATTTCAAAGGATGTGAAATTACTTGATTTAATATGGTTATCTTGTTACCCACACTCTGACGCTTATATTTGGTTTGAGCGTTTCATTAAATTAACTTCCACTGGAAGAGAAGGGCTGTATACCTAATTTTTGTCAAGGTTGGCATGGAGGATTTTAATCATCAGAGACTCCAGTATCCTTCATGGCCCAGGTGTGGGCACACCAAAGAGAATAACTAATTGTGAGCAATGAATCAGACACACCATTAATTAATTTTGGAACTTGCGCAAGTCACTTAATACTTCTGAGTTTCAGTCTCTTCACGTCTAAGTTGAGGTGGGTACTACAACTCTATGATAGGCAGTTGTGGCAAATTTATTCTGACTCAACCTGGCACTCTCCTTTGATCTTCTTTTCAGAGACACTTGCAACCAAATTCTTCCTTCTGTCCCTTCACTCATTAGAATTTAGATAAATTGAGTCCACAGTATAGGTAACAGAAAATATAAGCAATTATGGATGTTATTCAAAGTCTTTTCTACATAAACATAAAACTAACAAAACTCTGATTCTTGGACAATTGACTTGATTCTATTCTCCAGTTTCTAAAGTGGGATGAAATTAGGAAATAAGTTCAATAGGTTGTGCACCCTGTCTACTGTTCTGTGGAAACTGAGTAAATCAACTTCAAGGTAATACATGTTAAAACCAACATAGTTATGACACAAGAACAAGCCAGTTGTTGTCAAAGTATATGTTTTAAAAAATCAATTTTAAGAGAAAGGCAAAACAAACAAACAAACAAACAACCTTGTTGTTTGGGAATTAACCATGAAGGTGAGCGTTCATTCTTTTTTGATGAGAAGTGATTAATAAGGGAGAGGTTTTTATGGTTGAAACTGCCCTCCCCACCTAAGCTAATGCAAAAGGTAACAGAAATCAGTTTGACATTGATGTGGAGAAATGCAGTACTTTGCAGCAATGATTCTCAAGGTGTTGTCCTCCTCCTCCTCCTCTTCCTCGTCCTCCTTCTCCTTCCTCTTCCTCTTCTCTTCCTCCTCCTTCTTCTCCTCCTTTTCGTTCTTCTGGCCTTGCTTGGTTTTATTTTGCACTAACTTATTCATGGTTGTGTCAACTCTAAAGGAAGGAGTAATTCTGAATATCTTTTGCCTCTGAATCATGAAAAGTCTTCCAGTAGCAGTAACATGATAGATTTTCCCTTGTAGACTAGGGTTTGGCAAACTTTTTCTGTAAAGGGCCAGATAGCAAATATTTTATATTTTAGTGTCTCTGTCACTATCAGTTAACTCTGCCATTGTAGCAGGAAAGCACCATAGACATTATATCAAAGAATGAGTGTGGCTGTATTCCCATAATCTTAATTATAAAAACAGGCAGCAGTATACCCCAGTTTTATTTACATGGATAGGATTTGCCAATGCATGAAGGTTAAAAAATCACAATTCAGATTTACCTTGTAAACCATGGTGCTTGGGAAAAAGAGTAAAATAAATGGAGACATTAAAATGCATGTCCCCGATCATGTCTACAGCTAAATGGTATATTTTAATGTGTCCCTCTGCTCCCACTCTTTGTCCTCTTAAGGCATCAAACCCACAACCTCAGAGAGTTGGCAGCTAGCATCTCACAGAGTTCATGCTGCAGAATAGGAGTTTCCCGCATGCCATGGTGGAAGTCTAGCAAGGCAAGACTCAAAATTGCATCTCCATTGCCTGCTTTAAAAGATTTACCTCTCTTCCTCTCGCACCTCTGCCACACAGAATTACATACAGAACAATACAGAAAGGATGTGGGTTATGAATCTGCTATGCTGAAGATATACTTAGTACTATGCAGAATGTGCAAACACTTCCAAACATAGTTAGTGTGCACTTGTCAACAACCTACAGGTTTTTGTTTTATCAATGTTTGGAAATGATTATGAGACCTTTTCTGCACATAACTTGTCAAATCTTTTGTCTTCTTCCTTTTGTTTTCTTTTTAACTAGCCCAGACTTAAAAAAAAAAGAAATCATATAACACAAAAAGCAGTTTGTTTGTCTATGCTTGTAACTACTGTGACGAATTTCTGTTTAAGGCTAATTCCAGGAAAACAGTGCCCTTGCAGATAATTGGGCATACTTTCACTTAATGGAAAATAAAACTAACATCACACATCATGTTTTTCTCTTTGGTTCAGATGCTAAACTTTTGAGCACAGTATTTCCTGGGTACTTTTAGGGAACTTTGTTCAAAACATTCTAAACATCGAATTTTCCAGTGTATTAATAATGTGTAAACTAAGTTTAAATTTTTCTGGAATTATGGGTGGCACACACTTAATATCTTGATAAATTATCATAATACTCTTGCCTGAAAATATTTTTTAATGTAGTCAAATGTATTTAAACTGCAGGAAAAACCTAAAAAGGAAAATGACTTAATTTATAGGAGTTCAGACTGACTGAAAAATGATCTAGTAATTATTCTGATGTGGCTTAATGCGAAGCTTACTGATGTCAGTTCTAGTTTAAGTTGCATGGTTAATTCATGGGGCACTCGGAGAGTTTTTAAATTCTTTCTACTTAAATCTCCTAACTTGTAAATGGAGAAATATACATACTTTTCCTAACTTATTTGTTTATGTAAGAATAACAGATAACAACTGTGAAATGAACACAGCACAAAGTGTCACATAGAAGATTTGTAGTAGTAGTAGTATATGATTATTATCAGCAAGAAAATCAAAAATAACTATCAAGATTGCTAACAAATTCCAACCTTATGGTATGTCTATGTAAAAGATATGCAAAAAATTACTTACATAAAGCAAAATGATTTGACACAAATTAAATGAGTTATCTGAATTGTCTTAAATATATTAACTTAGCAAAATCAATCAGCAACCTGATTTTTTTCTCTTTGCTTTTTCTGTTACTCAAGGTATTTCATCACTAAGCATATTAAATGAAGCCTGATATTTCTGAATGATGAAAGGAATGAAGTTTTTTTCATATATATAAGATACTATTCTGAAAGTACAAGCAAAAGAAGAGTTGAGATAAATACTAAGTAAATGCTAAAATAAACTTGATCAGTTTTCTTTGTATACATAATGGTCTTCTGTTTCAACTAACAAAAATCTAAAATAGAAAGCCAAAAATGAGCCCTAAAAACAAGAAACATTTTCAGAAATGAACATTTAGTAAATTAAAAACTGATACAATTGCTCTTTTTATTTCTCTCTGGTCAGGTCAATATAAAACTAAAATGTGAACTGAATTGTTAACTAATATTTTTAAAAGTAACATTGGTTATTCTTTGCTTATTTTATCCTATTTTGTTTTCTCTCTCACTTGTATGTCTCCTTTGCTTCAGAAAAATAATACAGTCTATTGGGTAGGGGTGCACTTTGTAATTACATATTCTCATATGAATAATATAGGTGGACAATTTGCTGACATATGCTATTCTTTACATATTTGCATATTAATGTAAGAGTAATACATTCAGGCAAAATACATTATTACATACATATTTAATTTATGAAAACATTTATGGAGAAATTATAGGCAATACAGAATCTTGATATATTTTTAAATAAGTTGCTAATAATTATTATGTATATTCTATAGTAATTTATTTTTAGTTTATTTATACTTAGCAAAATGATTAATTACTTAATATATTGTTTATATCAAAATGTCTTGGTTATACAATGTGTCATTAAATATAAATTGAAGTGAAATATTTACCAATAAAAACAAAAATATATTGATGAAGAAAAGATAAACTAAATGGGTTGGAATTTGGCTTTTATACCACCCTCTCACCCATCTTTCCCAACTGAGATAAACTCTCCTTTCCTAGTGAAGAAAGAAATCTGGAAGCATTTTTTTTGCTGTATTTTAGAATCTTTTACATCCTTTGTGATTTATTAACTCACTTAATAGAGTTAATGCTTCATTTTTTATGGGTTAGTTACATATAATATTTAAAATTGCACCGTTCCTTGAGCACCCCACTCCTTTTTTGCTTCTCCTTAAATTATAATAAAGAAGTGATTCCATTGTATTTTATACTCTTCAAGAAATCTTGCTGCTGACTTTTTAATAGAACTTTTTAAAGTTACCTTGTGGTAATACCTATTAATTCTCAACTCCATTTAGCCAGATTAATTTATTTTATGTTCTCATAATCTCTTTTACCTGCTTTTGTTAAAGATTTTTTAAAATCATGATTATGTCCCCTTGAAATTAGGCACTTACTGATAAAACAGTGGGGCTTTTGAATATTGTAAAATCAAGGTCAGGAGCATAATACAACTTCCTGGCACAGTCCTTAACCCAGTTGTTTGATTAGAATAGACATCACAGATTATTTGTTCAATGATTTAAGGAAACAGAGATAAACGCGTACATTCTGGTTAGGGTTGAACCTCAGATTCCCACGAATAGGTGTATTTTAAGAGAGAAAAAAATGATGGAAAATTGACACTTCTGAGAGGATTTGCTTACTTCTCTTTCAATTTTTTCCAATGTTCTGCTTCTTTCCTTTGCCATTTTATTTGTTTTTCTTTCTCCGGAGAAGGTGGAAAAGAAATAATAGCTGCTCCCGCTCCTGAATCGGAGGAGCCTTTAAGAACTGAGACTGGCTGTAGCAGAATAATGGACTCGACCGGCAAAACCTTTGTTTGTAGTATAGAAATGAGGTTAATTACATATGCCTCTTTCCTTTTCTCTCTTTGTTTACAGGTAGCTTAACCCCTTGCCTCTATAAGTTTCCTGACCACACCTTGAGTCATGGATTTCCTCCCATGCACCAGCCCCTCCTGGCAGAGGACCCCACCGCCGCTGACTTCAAGCAGGAACTCAGAAGAAAAAGTAAATTGGTTGAAGAGCCAATAGACATGGATTCTCCGGAAATCCGAGAACTGGAAAAATTTGCCAATGAATTTAAAGTGAGAAGAATTAAGTTAGGTATGCACTTGTTATGAGCAATGGGGCAAATAACTTGGTCTGTGAAACCTTACTTTATTACTTTTATACTGTGATATCCAAGCAGTTTTCATTGTATATGTCTATTGTGGACTTAAGCTAGTCGAATTATGAAACTCCAACAAAAATCGTTATTTCTCTATAAATTCTTAATAGCTTAAACACATCGAATTTTAAACTATTGGCAACCTTTTCCAATTTTCCCAACTCAAAATAAGTTTTGAAGGGCAGATTTTAAATCTCTATTTTGTTTGAACTTTTAAATAGATACTATATCCATAATCAAACATATAAAAGTGTGTACAGTGGAATGTCTCACTTTTGCTTGTCTTTCCTCTTTATCAACGTTAGTTTCTTTTGTATCCTTCCAGAGATATCTTATACACATGCAAGCATACATATAACTATGTATCTTGGAGAGCTTCCAGCATTAGTATGTATACGGAACACACTTTTTTATTTTGTTTTTATTTTTGTTTTTATGGATCTGTCGCATTCTGTTTTATGCATATACCACAATTTACATAACCATTTCCCTACTAATGGAATTTGGTTGTTTACAACCTTATGCTATTACAATGCTACAGTAATTAACCTTATAAATGTCATTTTGCACCTATATGTATATATTCATAGGAAAAGAGTTAGAAGAATTGCTTGCTCGGAATATGTGAATTCGTAATTTTAATGGACATTAAATCAGTCTTTATAGAGTTGTACCACATTTTACTACCATAAGCAGTTCATGAGAGTGTCTCACTACCCTCAGACTGTTAAGTCCCACCAAGGTAGGAGGTTTTTAGTTTGTTCGCTTTTTAAATTTCTCTACTTAATGTTGTATCCCCTGCACCTAGAACAGTGACTGGCACATAGAATAAATAAATAGTTGTTATAGAAGCAAAATATGCTGTTAATCCTTGGATCTTTGCAAACCGGGTAGGTTAAAACAAAACCTTACTGTAATTTCGTTTTAAATTTCTGTAATGAGTGAAGAGTAAGAGCCTTTTTTCATGAGCTTGACAGTCATTTGCGTTTCCTTTTCTGTGAATTATTCTTAGCCTTTGCTCACTTTCTATTGAAAACTTTTTGATATAAAATAACTGTAACAGTTAACTTTGGTTAAAATTTCTGTAGTAGTATGTATTGTTTTAAATAGATTGAAGATGATAGTTCAATCCTCTCACTTACAGAATGGACCATAGTAAATTCATAATGATATTCACTGATGGGCATCATATGTAATCATTTTATATATACATGTCTCTTGCCTTAGGTGCTGAAATAGTATGTAGTTTACCACATATAATAAACAAAGCAGCCCGCAAATTTTTATAGCATTCATTTTCTGTTTTTTATATTGCTGTGAATGTTTCAAATTAGGTATTGATGGTTTATATCAACTTGTACTCAAAATATTTGGGACAATCAGTGAAGCTCTTTTGCCTAAAGATAGAAGCATTATCAACTGACAGAATAAATGTTCTTGGAGCTATACATAAAATGTTGTGTGATCATAACCCCATAATAAACATGTTTTTTAGGAAAACTTAGCATGATTCTTAGTTTTATTTGATATTCTTCAACAATATAATTGAATTTTTCACTCCTGTAGTTGAGATAAAATATTTTATGATAAATAACCATAAATTTAATGCATTATATCAAATATGCTAAAGATTCCTCAACATATATCATGAAGTATTTAATGATAATGATGAAGCAAGCAATTATTTTTAAGTGCTTTGGAAAGTGGTTATTACACATGTATCCAGTTTTGCTAAATATTATGAATGATAGATGCTCCTATCTGAAATCTTTTGACTTCTAGGATAAAGTCATGTATCAGCTAGACGTAATCTTGTTTAAAGTCCTGGATAATCCTCCATTGGACCTTATTAAACAATTCTAAATTACCAACAAAGATATGCTTAAAAAAAAAATAGTTAATAACTGGCAGACAAAAATATACAAATTTGTGTGATAATGGGCCCAAATTAATGTTTTAGAAATTGGGGGTAAAGGTCTTTATTGTCCTTTCACAGGATACACCCAAACAAATGTCGGGGAGGCTCTGGCAGCTGTGCATGGCTCTGAATTCAGTCAAACAACTATCTGCCGATTTGAAAACCTGCAGCTCAGCTTTAAAAATGCATGCAAGCTAAAAGCAATATTATCTAAGTGGCTGGAAGAAGCAGAGCAAGTAGGAGGTACTAAAGTTATGTATCAGAAGGGTCTGCTATTTTTTAACCTATAGATAATGGCTTCAATTGGTAGGATAAATGCTAAATCAAGGGATTTGATGGTGTTTTGCTTTTTGATTTTTCTTTTTTTTGTTAGATGAAAAAAATATATCTTGTTATATAACATTTAAAAAATGATAGCCACCAAAAATGTAGAAATAAGTTTACTGGAAGGTAAATAATGAGAAAATAAACTGTATCAAGAAAGCTTTCTAGATTTGTGGCATAGGCATGAGATGGTGAAAACATTTTTTTCCATGACATATCCAAATTTTTGGCCTCTACGCTATACTGTAGTAAGTAACTGCACATGGATTACGCTAAAAAACTTAGTATTCATGTAGAGCATCTGCATACATCACCGTACACATCTATTAAGTGAATAACATGAGCAATTGCTAGATGATCAATTTAATGTGATAAAATTCTCTAATCACACTAAATAAGCAACAAAGATGGATAAAGAACAAGGTTTGAGAGCATTTAGAGGAAACACTCCAACAAAGTAATGTAGGGGTATTATTTACAGACAATTGTCTTTAAAAAGTTAAAATTTTGCATTAAAATTGTTCTTTAGGGCTTCTAATATAAAATGACCTAGACTGCAAAAAACTTTAACTAAAAATTGTGGTGATTTTATTTTTATTGTTTTATAGAGAAAATTTGAAACCCAAATCTAATAGTTTTTTTTTTTTTAAATACTTAATTAGAAAAAGTAGTTACTGCTCTTTTCCCTGTTACAGCTCTATACAATGAAAAAGTGGGAGCAAATGAAAGGAAAAGAAAACGGAGAACAACTATAAGGTATCCTTTTGAAGTATTAAAGGTTATTAAAGGAAGAAAAAGACATTTTACAAGTGGATGCATATTTGAATATAATATAGATGCAGCCTAATACACATATGAAGAAACTTAGCAGTAAAAAAAAAGCATGATTTAATAACTCAGAGAGCTAGTAATTTTTAACATTTGGTGGAAAAGTATGTGTTGTTTGATATAAGAATATTTTTGCTCTACAATTTTGGGTAAAGACAGAAACTCAACAATTACTTCTAAGAGAGTGATCGAGTATGTTGCCCTTGCTCTGGATATATGGTATCTGTGTATTAATAAAAATAAAACTAGTACTAAACATTTCCGTCTAATTATAAAATCCAACGACTCACCCTTTACCTTTCAACCCAGGAAGAGTGTTAGTTGATCTTTTTGAAGTTTCTGTGAGGCATTCGTAGTAAATGCTAAAAGATGTGTTTTGTTTTAGTTGATTAGTGGTCCACGGAACATTTTATCTATAGTCAATAACCTAGATGGTTTTTCTTTTAAACATTTTTTGAAATGCCTACAGAAGCATTCCTTTCCTTTCCAAGAACTTGGTGCCCTCTTGTGGCAAATAGTGGAATAAACAAAGAAAGCCTGGTCTACTTAGCTCTTCCTTGGGACTCTTAGCACTACTCCACTGAAGGCAAGCATCTAAATGTTTGACAAAATTATTCATTTTTCTTTGTTGATAAGCTTTGCAAGTGTTTCCAGAGTCTTTAAGCTTCCTTTTATATTTATGTTTAGGAAATTCAACCTAATTTAATTTTGATCTGCAAAAAAAGTCACTAAAGACAGAATTTCATTCCCATCTCGCCCTCTAGTATTGCTGCTAAGGATGCTCTGGAGAGACACTTTGGAGAACAGAATAAACCGTCCTCTCAGGAGATCATGCGGATGGCTGAAGAACTGAATCTTGAGAAAGAAGTAGTAAGGGTTTGGTTTTGCAACCGAAGGCAGAGAGAAAAACGGGTGAAAACAAGTCTGAATCAGAGTTTATTTACTATTTCTAAGGAGCATCTTGAGTGCAGATAAGATGTCCTACTGTATAGTAGGCAATTTTTTCTATATTTCATTCCCTTCTCTTTCCCAACAAAAATGGGAATTAGTTGTTTGGTTGGTTTCAAAGATCATTTTATACCAATAACTTTTTCAGAAGTTTTTCCTTTCTACTTTTTAAAAAGAAGCCGAAAATTTAAATTATATGGATGAATTACTTTCTTTAAAATAATAGTGTTTGGAAACCACATTATACATTTAAAGCCAAATGTGCTAATAAGAATAAACCATTCTCCCCCACACCTCTCCCCTCATATACACACCCACATGAGCCCGCACATGCGTCTTTAGTTATAAAGGGTCCTTTGCAAGACTGTTCATTAGTTCATTAATATCTTGGTAATGTCCCATTGTTAAGGAATATCACCAGGGAAGGTCCAGTTAGAAATTTTATTAACCAATGTCCTGCTTACCATTAGTTCTAGTAGTTTGTTTCAACTGAAAGATTTGAATTTAAGAGCCAGAGATGCCTTAGAATTTTATTATTGCATTTAAGAATAAATCCCAATCAGAACTGACAACTTTGACGCCAATATTTAAAGCACAGAGCCCAAAGAAGTGTTTTTTTAAGAGATTTGTGGAAACAGTAATTTTTTGTTTGTTTGCTTTGTTCTTTCCAGACATTTGCTTTTTGTGATGTGTAGTTATAGAAAATTGCTGTGTGAAAACTTGAGTCATAAACCACTAGTATGTAAGCTTCAGTAGGACAGGAAATATGTCAGGCTTGTTTGCTATCATTTCTGCTGTGCCTGAGAAAGTGTTTGTTCATACTAGGTGTGCAATCTTTGTTAAATGAATGAACATTCCTTTAACAGTGACTACAAACTTGAAAGTTGACTAAATTTAAGAATGTAATCTACTTTTATAATCTCATAATCTGGAAAATCACCTGGGATACTATCAAAAAACTATCACTTTTGTTTTAATTGGTTAGAATCTAATTCATTAATAATAATTTTTAAAAGTTTGATATACTGAGTTTCTCAATTCAGGGAATTGTATCTCAAGGAGCATATTTATTTCATTTATAAGAATGCACTTCTTTGAAGCTTGCAGCAGAAGCAAACTGTAATGTGTTATCAATCTAGAAGTGTCTGATTTTGCATTCTGTATGTGAATGTGCTGGCAATATTGATCTAACATACTTTACATAACAAAAATGGAAACAATGAGACCATTTTTTATTGTTGATTTAAACTGCTTACAAATAAATTATACTATCCTATTTTCTTGCTTTTTATATTATTAACATACATATATTATACAGGCAATAATCTACTTAAATCATATATGTATGTACCCACATAATCTCTATCAATTAGATGGTTAGAAATTTCAACATATTAAAAAAAAGTGATGACCTGTGTATGCTTAAGTGCAAAACTAGCCCTCAAGGGGTGTTAAATACAATCTACATATAAAGGCTTATATTATGCAGAAGTAAATTCCAAATTATTCAGCCATGGAGATGTTTAAGTTCCTTCTCTGGATAATTCAGTGTTTGTTTCTTCACCAACTCAAAACATATTAATTGAGGAGGGGCTTCTTTAGTTTGTAGAGGACCAGGACAATAGATAGACAGATAGTTGGATGGATGGATAGATAGAAACATAGATAGACAGATAGATAGATAGATAGATAGATAGAATGAATATATATATTTCTTTGAAACTTGTAAATAGAAACAAACTGTAATGAAAAATAAATCTAGAATAGTGAACTTCTTGCATTTTGAATATGAATCTGCTGGAAGCATTTAACCTTACTTTATATATAAAAAATAAGTATGTATATATGCTTAGATCATAATAGTATTCATCCATAAAGTCATTCTTTCCAGGTTTAGATATAATCAGTATTAGGAACCAAAATTCATCCCTAAAATAAATTATTTTGAATCAATACTTAATATTTGAATATCAATTCTTCAATTATTTAGCTATTTATGAGTTGGTTGAAATGCACTGGTATTTACTGTTAACTCATCTGTATTAATAAGTTTTGACATTGGACAATCTGACCAGTAAGTGTCTTGGAGTAGGTCTATTGGGATCTATTCTATTTGGGGTACGTTGTACTTCTTGAATCTCTAATTTTCTGTCTTTTATAAGAGTTGGGAAATTTTCAGTGAATATGTCGTCTATTACTCTTTCTGCCCCTTTACCCCTCTCTTCTCCTTCTGGGATACCCATAACACGTATATTTGTGCATTTCATGTTGTCACTCAGCTCCCTAAGACCCTGCTCATATTTTTCCATTTTTTTCACCATCTGTTCTTTTGTGTGTATGAATTCGAATGACCTGTCTTCCAGTTCACTGATCCTTTCTTCTGCCTGTTCAAATCTACTGTTGTGTCCCTCCATTGTGTTTTTCATTTCCTCCATTGTGGCCTTCATTCCCATGAGTTCTGTCATTTGTTTTTTTAAGTTTATGAATTCTTCTTTATGGTCAGCCAGTGTCTTCTTTATATCCTTCAGCTCTTTTGCTATGTCTTCCTTCATTTCATCGAATTTATTTAGCATTAGTTGCCTCCACTCCTGTGTCTCAGCTGAGCTATTAGTTTGTTCCTTTGGCTGGTCCATGTTTTCGTGTTTCCTGGTATGGCTTGTTATCTTAAGTTGTCTAGGCATCTGATTTTCTTGATTAGTTTATTTTGGAGCTTGTTTTCTGTCTTTTACCTAGTGGTTTTCTTGTTAGTTGGCTTTGTTTTCTGGCCTCTGTTATTCAGTTCAACTTATTCTAGACCTCTAACTTAGGTTCTATTTAGTTGATCAGAATTTTTCCCCTCTTGTTTTTTCTGTTTCTTGCTCTGCCTCTATGTAACCTTTTTGTGAGTGGGTCTCCTCAGATATGGTCGACCCTAGTCAGATTTTCCCAGTCTAGTGAGGCCCAGGTCTCATGGGGAGGGTATGGAGTTTTCCTGAGAATGAGACCCTCCTATGAGGCCTTTAGAATTGGTGCTTTTCCTCTCCTGTCCAGCAGGTGGCGCTGGCCAGCCCACAGCTCCCCCACCAGTGTAAGGAGGTATGGAGCCTTTAGTTCTCCTGGTGACTCTGATCCTGTCAGGGGCGTGGCTGACTGAAGCTGGAATCTGAATTCCAGCCCCTGGGGTCTGAATTCCCAGAAGGAGGACTGCCAGTTGAGCTGGGCCTCCCTCCACTCTCCCAGTCCTCAGAATTCCAGTTGTCTCTCAGGGGCACTATTCCCTTCTCCTCTCTCCTCTTTGGGGCCTCTCCAGGTAGATTCCTTGGTCAGCCTGAGTTGCCAATTAAAGACAGGGCTGGAGGCCTTCAGTAGTGAATACGGAACTCAAAGACACTGTGGGTACTCTGTCTCCCCTCAAGCCCAGCCTAGTCCCTCAACCTGGGCTTTCTGATAGAAAATAACCACATATATTACTTTTAGATTAAAAAAAAAAAAAAAAAAGGTAGAAAACAAATAAAGAAAAATAAAAAAGTAAAAAAAAAAGAAAAAAAAAAAAAGAGTCTCTTTTAAATGTCTTTCCCCAGCCTGGAAGTTTTGTCAGTGTCAGAATAGAGCATTTAAAGATATGCTTTGGGCTATTGTCTGATAATTACTCTCCAACTGCTTCAGTTCCACCCCTGCCGGGGGCTATTGAAATGCAAAAAGATAAGGGATCAGTGAGAAACCAGAAGGGACAAAATGTAAGGGAAAAAAAAAATGGCTTTTTTGGAGTCTGGGAATGGGTGCCCGCTTTTATGTGCCCCCACTTCTTGGAGCCCAGCCCTTCTTTAGCACCCCAGCTCCCAAAGTTAGTTAATTAATTTGTTAATTAATTCTGCAGTTGAGGCTGGGTTGAGCCTCCCTTCTTGCCCTCAGCAGATTGCCGTTTTTTGGTTTTTTTCTTCCCCTCCTTTCAGGGAGCCGGCAGCAAGACAGTCTGTGAGGTCTGGGTGGGGAGGGGCGCCAGACCCCTGGTCCGGGAAACTTACAGTGTTCGCTGCGATCTCAGCTTTTCCTCCAAATCCAAACTTGTGTCCAATGTGTGACTGGTTACTGGAGACCCTGAAAACACTGTTCCGTATAGTTCTTGGGTAATTGCCAGCTGCTCTAGGGGAGAGACGAAATTCTGCTCCTCACCACTCCGCCATCTTGCCCCACCTCCTGTATTAGTAAGTTTTGAGACTACACTTTTTAACTACATTGAGACTGTATTTTCATAGACACTAATGGACCTTTTAAAAATAGAAAATGGTTAATGTTATTTAGAATCCTAAACTGTGATTAAGATATAAATGGCATGTAATTCAATGTACAATATTTATTTGTTCATCCTTTGGGGAATAAAAATCAATGGCTGAATTTAGCTATCCAGGAGTGAATAGCTCCTTGTGAGCCTCTCTCCAATGATAAGCCTCAGGAATTCAATAGACTCATCCATTAAAATGGGAAAGATGTGTTTGTCATTTATACTTGATTGGTGCATCAACTTTAACTATCACAAACACAGGCTAAGTGGCCATCCTCCAGGGTTCCACTACCCCTACCTCTTTTACTATTGTATGTGTCGGAAATAAAGCGGTGCCTGTAAGGGAATAAACGCTCTCTCGGTTCTGGAGGAGAAAAGAATTTATTTACAATCTTGCAAGATGTGGGCGTCCAGCCAAACACGCGGGAGGCTGGCGCGCCAGAGGAAGAGAATGGCGATGTTTAAATCCCCTACTCCTAATTCGCAAGTCCCTCCCCTGTTTCCCCATTGACTGGGTACTACAGAGGTTACAGCCTATCCGAGAACACTAACTAATTCATCTTTTGAGATTTTAATTTGTACAGCCAATCCCAGAGAGCCAACTAGCTCATTATTGAGATTTTGAACTGATTAGCCAATGCCCCCCCAAATTTTTATTTTTTGCTTTTAGTTCCCGCCTCTGATACTACCTCATGTCTCTTTACATCAGGCAGATTCTCTCTTCTCTTTGTCTGGGGCTTGTTTAAACTGGTTTTGCCTCCATTTCCCTTATTCCATGCTGTCTCTATGTGAAAACGAAACTTATTCCTTTCTTACAGATTCCCTCCTCTTTCTTTTTTAAACACTTTTAGTTTTCACATTTTAGATTCTCAAATTTGCTAAGGGCTTTTTCACATTCCTCATCATACGGATCTTTCTTATTTTTGATTCTAGTGGTTTTGATGGGTTTTTGAACTAGCCTTTGAGCACACAGGATTATGTAGCACCCAGCTGTTATAAACATTTTGGCTGGAATGATAAGGAAAATTAAAATAGATGTTGCAATTCCTTTCCATTTCTCGAACCAATTTTCCAACCATTCTATGAGTGGGTTGTTAATGCTAGAATTCTTTTCTAGTTTCTGAAATAAGGCTGTTAAGCCTTGTAGGGCTTTGGTGATAGTTCCATTAGGCGCGGTATTATAGGGGATGAATGTGCGACAATTTCCCCCAACTATAGCACAGATGCCTCCTTTTTCAGCTAGCATCATGTCTAGGGCCATTCTGTTTTCCCATGCCATTCGGCTAGTGGCATCTAACTGTTCTGCTATTTCTTTAATGACATCCCTGGTATAGTTGATAAATTTTAGCTGATGATTGACATTTTTATTGATGGTGACCCACCAGAATAAGGACGATTTAAATTCTGCAGCTACTTGATTTTTAGCTTTAAACTCATTAGGAACTTTCTGGGGAACCCCTATACTATCTACAAACATTTTTTTATTGAAGGAACTAGGTACACTTTGTACATTTTTCTTTTCTCCTTTGCCTTGGGTTGGTACTTTTTTATTACTTTCAAATGCCAGGGTAAATGAGATAGCCAATTGAACCAGAGCACAGGTTCCTCTCCACCTTTCAGGTAGTGTTGGCCAGAGGATGCCCTTCCCACAGTACCACCAGAGGTCTGCTCGGGGTATAGTTAGGCTGGAGAAGTTGCCAGTACTATCCTTGCTCACATTCCACACCTGTGTACACAAAGCCATGGTACCAAGATCCTGGAGCCCTTCTTCCCATCTGGAGAGACAGGCAGAGTGGTTTCCGGGACCGAGGTGAGACGCTGGTATGGCTTTGACACTTCCCTTCTGGACTGGAGGGAAAAGGGAGGACAACGTACTACAACTTTCACCAGGAGTAGCATTTTGAAAGAGGAGTGTTATACATTTAAACTCCCTTTCATGCTTTTTCATCCCCAAGGGGAAGGGCATAATCTGAACAGTGGGTTGTTTGGTTGTACAAGCATAACAGTCACTTCTGTTTAGACTCTGGATGGTATGTTTGCCCCATTCTACCCAGGCATTTGTATTTCCATAACCTGTCTCTATTTCTGTGGTTTGCTTTAAGTCTTTGGTCTTAAGTGTTCTAATGACCTTGGGGTCAATTTGAACTGGAGAGTTAAATTCCAGCCAAGTTTCCCTTAATGGTTTTTCCTCCAATCTGGGTAAGACCCATCCCTCATACTGTGTGGTCCACCAAGCAGTGTCCCAAGAATAACAGGGGTTAGGTGTCTCATAAGTTATACTCTCAAATGTTCGCCCCCCAACAATCTTGCTTTCTATTTGAACAGTCTGCTTACATAAATGCTTATATTCCTCACTCAGTTGTTGCTGACGTTTTAGATTTTTACAGCTCATTACTTGACAAACATCAAATTGTACAGTTTGAGACTTTAAGCCTTTGACTACACTTATAACCAGCTTAGCAGAACCTGTTACTCCTTGAATATAGAACATTATGATCAGTATAAGCAATTTCATCATTAAGCTATACACAGAGCACAATGCAAACATAGGGTTTAATTCAGCCCTTCCTCCCTCCTAGTATGTTCTTTCAACTGTTGCCTATTTAAAGTGATCCTTAGGGGATCTGAGGTAGGAGTCACTTTCCAGGATTCAGGTTGAGTTGCTGGATACTTATCGTCTGGTTCAGGCACCGGTCCCTTCACTCGTGTGTAATGAGTCCAGCCTCTTTCTGCCGTTCGGACTGCCGTCTCAGTTGTCAGCAAGACCTGATAGGGTCCTTCCCAGATCGGTTGAAGTTTGGATTCTTTCCACGACTGGATCAGAACCCAGCTGCCAGGCTGATGTCGATGGGCAGCAAATTCAAGAGGCGGGGTCTGAGCCAGCAGTCCACGGTGCCTGAGAGATGATAAAGTAGAAGACAAGGCCAGTATATAATTCTTAAGAAAAAGATCTTTTGTGTCTAGGGAGGGGAGCTCTCCAGTCCACCTGGGGAAAGGCAAACCAAAAAGCATTTCATAAGGGGAAATTCCCAGTTCTTTTCTAGGGGCAGTCCTGATTCTTAGTAGAGCTATAGGTAAGCACTTGATCCAAGGTAACTTTGTTTCCAAAACTAATTTAGAAAGATGTTTCTTTATGGTTTGATTCATTCTTTCCACTCTCCCAGAGGATGGTGGATGCCAGGGAGTGTGGAAGTCCCAAGTGACACCCAGGCTTCTCATGACATTCTGCAACACACAGGAGGTAAAGTGACTGCCATTATCAGAGTCTATATTTTCCACTAACCCATAACGGGGAATGATTTGTTCAAGGATAACTTTAGAAGTTCCCAATGCTGTAGCTGAGGATAGAGGGTAGGCTTCCACCCATCCAGTGAGGTGGTCGACAATTACCAAAATATATTTTAAACGACCGATTGGTGGCATTTCAGTATAATCAACTTGAATGCTCTGGAATGGTCTCAGGCCCGGCTCTCTTCCCCCTTGTACCTGTTTTCTTAAAACCTTTTTATTAATTTTTTGACAAATTATGCACCGCTCACAGATTTGTTTAGCAACTGTATAAAGGCCTACACATCCAAATTGTCTAAGTACTACATCACACATGGCTTGTACCCCCCAATGACTCCCCTGGTGTAGGACTGCTAATATCTCCCTCATTATTTGTTTATTTAACATTTGTCTGCCATCTGGGAGAAACCATTTCCCCTGATCATTTAAGGTTGCTCCTAACTGTTTCAACTCTTTTACTTCTTTGGCAGAGAATGTAGGGACCCCAAATTCCTTAGGGATAGAGGGTATTAGGATCATTATTTTTAAAGGGGGGTAGAGAGAGGCCTCCTTAGCCTTTTCATCAGCCAACCTATTGCCTTTTGCCTCAAAAGTAGGTCCCTTCTGGTGTCCATTTATATGCACCACTGATATTTCTCTAGGTAAGAGTAGATTGGTTAATACTTGTTTCACCAATTCCCCATGAACCAGTTCTTTTCCTTTGCTATTGATTAATCCCCTTTCTTCCCAGATCTTTCCAAAGGTGTGGACTACCCCAAAGGCATACTTAGAGTCAGTGTATATTGTACCATCCTTTCCTTCTAATAATTTGAGGGCTTGATTTAGTGCATACAATTCACAAGTTTGAGCTGACCACTTATTGGGCAATCGGCTAGCTTCTTTTACTTCACAAGTTATCCCATCCACAACTGCATAGCCATTGTGCCTTTCTCCTTCTAGGACTTTGGAGGATCCATCTATGAACAGTTTTTCCCCCGAGTGCAGGGGAAGATCCCTTAGGTCAGGTCGGACTCGAGTTTGGTATTCAATTAGGTCTAAACAGTCATGCTCAGGGGTCTCTACTTGCTCAGGCCCCTTCCAGAGGAAGGAGGCCGGGTTTAGGCTATGATCTGTTGTTAAGACCAAATCATCTTTTTCCATTAGGATTGCTTCATATTTTAAGATTCGAGAATCAGTTAACCATTTCCCTGCCCTTTGAGACAGAATAGTTCTCACTTGATGAGGAGTACTAACTACTAATGCCCCTCCAAAGGTTAATTTCCTGCTTTCTTCTACTAAAAGGGCAGTTGCTGCAATGGCTTGAACACACCCAGGCCACCCCCTAGAGACTGGATCTAAAACCTTCGAAAGGAAAGCCACCGGCCTTCTTTGGCCTCCCCAGATTTGGGTTAGGACCCCCAAAGCTGTTCCCTTATCTACTGTAACAAACAGGTGAAAGGGTTTTTCGAGGGAAGGAAGTGCTAGAACAGGAGCTTGCACCAGTGCCTGCTTGAGTTCATTTAATGCCTTTATTTCCACTTCCTCCCATTCTATCTTGTCAGGCTCTTCCTCTAGTAATTTTTGGTATAGCTCTTTAGTTCGAGATGCAAAAGAATCTATCCACAATCTACAGTACCCTACCAATCCCAGGAATTTTCTTAGCTCTCTTTTTGTTTGAGGAAGAGGCAACTCTACTATGGCCTGGATTCTTTCTGGATGGATTTTTCTTTTTCCTTCACTTATGAGGTGGCCTAGGTACTTAACTTCCCTTGCTACAAATTGCAGTTTACTTTTAGATACCCTTAATCCTTGTTCCCCTAAAAAGTTCAGTAGATTTTTCGTAGCTTGAGCCACCACTTGCCTTTCTTTACCTGATATTAATAGATCATCTACATATTGCAGAAGGGTGATTTCAGGTGGGACTGGAAATTTTTCCAGTACCCTCTCTAACTCTTGCCCAAAGAGATTGGGGGACTCCGTGAAACCCTGAGGTAAGACCGTCCATCTGTATTGCTGCTTTCGCCCATTGAAGGGATCTTCCCACTCAAAGGCAAACAGGTCTCTACTTTCTGGATCAAGGGGACAGGCCCAGAAGGCATCCTTTAAATCTACTACACTAAACCACTTATGATGGAAGGGAATTTTACTCAGGAGAGTGTAAGGATTAGGAACTACAGGGTGTCGAACCTGGACAATTTTATTAATGGCCCTTAGATCCTGCACCATTCTCCAGCTACCATCTGGTTTCTGAATGGGGAGAATGGGAGTATTAAAAGAGGACATACAGGTTTCCAAGAGTCCATCCCGAAGGAGACCCTCAATGATGGGTTGGAGTCCCTGTCTTCCTTTAAGAGGAATAGGATATTGTTTCTGGCACACGACCTCCCCTTCCTTTTTTAACTTGATTTTAATTGGGGGAATTTGCAACCCTCCCCTGTTTCCTTCTTTTACCCATACCTCCTCCTTAATGTCTCTTTCATCTTCTTCAGTGAGCAGGGCCAAAACCTCAATCCGTCCATTCCTTACCTCTAAATCCAGTCCCATAGGTATTATTAGGTCTCTTCCTAATAAATTACTCCCAGCTTCTGGGATGTGCAACAAGGGAGCTATGATTTGATTATTTTCCCAACAAATGTTAGTAGGTTCAAGAATGGGAACTTTAAATCCCTCCCCTTTTACCCCTGTGACGGTGAGGGAACTGCCAGAGAGCCTGGCCCCCTTTGGAAGATGATTTACAGAGGAGCAAGCTGCTCCAGTGTCTACCAAGAATGTAATTTCCTCTTGATATGGGCCCACCTTTAAATTTACTAAAGGCTCCCGGTGGGCTTCTGAGATGAGGAGCCTCTGACTCTCCTAGTCTTCAAAATTCATTAGCGGTATAACTCGACCCTCCTTCTGTAAGTCTGGGCACTCCCTTTTGAAATGGCCAGGCTTTTCACAATGATAACACCCTGCAGAGTTCTGCATTTTCCTTGCTCCTTTTTTTTAAATCAGCCCAGCCCCCTCCCCTATCTCGCCTCTGTCTGCATCCCCCATTTCCTGTTTCTAATCTTTTCTTGACCAAGTGGTCAACAGTGGCTATCATGACTTTAGTCTGCTGCTTTTGTTTTTCGTCCTCCCTTCTTACAAATACTTTCTGTGCTTCCCTTAATAACTCCTCCAATGGCTTATTCATCCATCCATCTATTTTCTGAATCTTTTTCCGAATATCAGGCCAAGATCCCTTCACATAGCTGACCTTTAACATTCCCTGGGCTACAGGGTCATCAGGGTTCATACCTGAATATTTCCTTACTTGTTCTCTCAATCTTTGTAGATAAGCAGAGGGAGACTCATCTTTCTCTTGATTTACCTCAAAGGCCTTATCCAAATTTTGAGATTTGGGTACCGCCAATTTTATTCCCTCTACAATGAGGTCTCTGAGATCCTTCATTTGTGCCCTATCCTCTTTATCATTATTATCCCAATCAGGGTCAGTATTTGGAAATTTTTGCTCTGCTGCCATCACCCCTTGCCCTGGCGGGTGTTGCCTTTCCCATTCTTTCATAGCAGCCCCTCTTATCATTCCTCTCTCCTCTTTTGTAAAGAGGATGTTTAATATGGACATAAGTTCAGACCACGTGTATAGGCTAGAGCCTAGGAACTGATCTATTTGCTCAGCCAGCCCCATTGGGTCCTCTATTAGCAATTTCATCTCCTTCTTAAAATTTCTTACTTCTGCACTCGTTAATGGGGCATTTACATACCCGACTTCCTTTGGCCCCATAGGCACCTCCCTCAAGGGGTAAAGGGATTTAACGGGGTGATGTTCCCTTACTCTCTTTCCTTCAAGAGTTTTTGGAAATGGAAAATTCTGTACATCCTTTTTGCACTGTATTAATTCTTTCCTCAACCATTGATGGGTCATATCTGGTGGGGCAGTTGGCGCCGATGGGCCTCCTGATTCCCCTGGAACCTGTGCGGACCTTATTAGGTCCTCAGACTCTAACAATCTCTGCCCTGGGGGAGGAGGGGAATAGTAGGGAGGAGGAAGGCTTAATAAGGGGTCCCAGGGTTTAGATTCTACCAACTCATCTTCCAAGTTTGGGTTTTTATCTTTCACAAGGTAAAGGGGAGTTTTTTTGTTCTTTAGCCAGCACGTGGCATAATCAGACTCCTCCTTAGAAAAGGGTTTCTTCTCATTAACATAAATTACAAGGTTGGCACAGAGCCAGTCCTCCTCTGACCCATACTTTGGCCAGAATACGTCTGGTGGTGAAATGCTTTCTTCAGTCCAAATGTAACAACAGTATTTAATCATTTTCTTTTTGTCCTTTCCCTTGGTCCGATCGCTATCGGTCCAATATTTTAACATCCTACCTAGTGGGCTATCTGGAGGGATGTCCCCGAGGGACTCTATAGGTGCCCCCTTTTCTTCTTCCCCGGCCGGCCAACTGCCTCTATTTCCCATCCTGAGTCTTGTCTGGGCTTCTTTCTCTCAGTTCCTTTCGCTTCGTCTGTCTCTGGCCCTTTCCCTCGCGGGAGAAGGGAACCGCAGATTGAGACTCCGCACTCGCTTCGTGCAGTATGTCGCACGTCTCAGTCACACACAAGCAGCTCCAGACTCATCAGGAATTCCCGACCACCAAGGCAATATATTACTTTCCTTACCTTGGTCCGTGCACGGAGTTGCCTGGTCAAACAGAGGCAAGCCCTTTCCCCCTTTTCTCATCCACAACCGGCAGATCCAAGCGTCTGGTCTCGGGCCCTTTAGCTGCCGGAGATGGGCCCCCAATGGCGGAGTCCGAGACCGCTCAATCAGCGGGGCGCGCCTTCCCTTTGTCCACCTCGGGGGTCCCCCTCCGAAGCTTTGGATCCCGGACGAGCCCCCAAGTTGTCGGAAATAAAGCGGTGCCTGTAAGGGAATAAACGCTCTCTCGGTTCTGGAGGAGAAAAGAATTTATTTACAATCTTGCAAGATGGGGCGTCCAGCCAAACACGCGGGAGGCTGGCGCGCCAGAGGAAGAGAATGGCGATGTTTAAATCCCCTACTCCTAATTCGCAAGTCCCTCCCCTGTTTCCCCATTGACTGGGTACTACAGAGGTTACAGCCTATCCGAGAACACTAACTAATTCATCTTTTGAGATTTTAATTTGTACAGCCAATCCCAGAGAGCCAACTAGCTCATTATTGAGATTTTGAACTGATTAGCCAATGCCCCCCCAAATTTTTATTTTTTGCTTTTAGTTCCCGCCTCTGATACTACCTCATGTCTCTTTACATCAGGCAGATTCTCTCTTCTCTTTGTCTGGGGCTTGTTTAAACTGGTTTTGCCTCCATTTCCCTTATTCCATGCTGTCTCTATGTGAAAACGAAACTTATTCCTTTCTTACAGTATGCTGTTCCCCAAACTGGGGGACCTGTTAAGTGAAATGAAAAAGCCCTACCAGAACTTGAAACCAGGAAGCAGCAGCAGAAGCTTATCAAAACAGGAATCCTCAGTGGTAGGGTCCCATCTCCTGAGGTGGATAAAACCTGCACTCAGTTTGGATTGGTGTCTCTTCTCCAGCACAAGTGGAGCATGAGGAGCTGCCATCTACTGACTCAGCCCAGGAGCAGTTTTCAGCCACCCCGGGAGACCAGTGTGATGAGACTTCTTCCTCTGCTCTTTTGGACTCTTTGTGCCATGTAAATGGAAGGGAGATTATTTGCCCTTTCTGGACTTTATTCTGTGCAAGTAGTAAAAGGATCGTTTGCTGAAAATTTCTATCGTGTCCCAAACCTGTATTCCTATGACACATTCTTGTAGCAACTGCTCCACCGTATTGTTTGTGGATAGGAAATATGTGTGTGTTTTCAAGTTCGGGGAGGGACAAGAGAGGGGTGCAGAAACAGTAGGGGACCTGAAGTCAGACTTCACAATCCTCTGCCCTTCTCTAAGGCACATCCAATGCCATTGACTCTTAAAGGAAGGAAGGTTAGAAAAAACAGTCTTAAGTCCCGTTATGAGATTTGGCTTCTAAGGGAGGGAATTGAAAGTTGAACTGCTTTTCTATAGCTAGGAAAATTATTCAGGCAGAGTAAGGGCATCAAAGGAGTAAATTTATCATTGGTCCCTTTTCAGACTTCAAACATTCCTCAGCTTACAACACCTTTTATTTTAATATAGACATGTCCAAGATAGGAATACATATTTAAATTAGGCCTACAGGGATCAGGCTAGAAGTGAGGCTCCTAGGCATCCAGGGAGAGAACAAATGCAAACATGAAATATAGGCATACTTCACTTTATTGTGCTTAGTGGATATTGCATTCTTTACAAATTAAATGTTTGTGGCAACCCTGCATCCAGCAAGACTGAGAGCACATTTTTTTCCCAACAGAATGTGTTTACTTTGTATCCCTGTGTCACATTTTGGTTATCCTTGCAAAATTTCAATTTTTTTCATTACTATTATATCTGTCATGATGATCTGCGATTTGTGAACTTTGATGTTACTATTGTAATTGTTTTGGGGTGCCACAAACCATGCCTATGTAAAACAGCGAACTTAATTGATATGTCACATGTTTTGACTGCTCCACCAACCAGCCATTCCCCTGGCTCTCTCCTTCTCCTCAGCCCTCCTTATTCTGAGAAACAATATTGAAATTAGAACAGTTAATAAACCTACAATGGCCTCTAAAGGGTTCAAGGGAAAGGAATAGTCCCACATCTCTCACTTTAAATCAAAAGCTAGAAATGATTTTTTTCTCAGCATGTCAAAAGCCAAGAAATGCCAAAAACTAGGCCTCTCATACCAAAAATTAGCCAATTTGTGAATGCAAAGAAAAAGTTCTTGAAGGAAATTTAAAAAGTGCTACTGGAGTGAATACATGAATTATAAGAAAGCAAAACAGCCTTATTGCTGATAAGGAGAAAGTTTTAGTTGTCTGGATAGATCAAACCAGCCACATTCTTTTAAGTAAAGCCTAATCTGGAGAAAGGCACTAATTCTCTTCAATTTTACGAAGGCTGAGAGAGGTTAGGAAGCTGAAGAAAAGTTTGATGCTAGCAGAGGATGGTTCTTGAGGTTTAAGGAAAGAAGCCATCTCCCAAACATAAAAGTGCAAGACAAAGCAGCAAGTACTGATGTAGAATCTGCAGCAAGTAATCCAGATCTAGTTAAGATACTTGATGAAGGTGGTTAAGCTAAACAACAGATTTTCAATGTAGATGAAACAGCCTTATATTGAAGAAGATGCCTTCTATTACTTTCATAGCTAGAGAGAAGTCAATGCATGGCTTCAAAGCTTCAAAGAACAGGCTGACTTGCTTGTTAAAGCTAATGCAGCTGGTGACTTTAAGTTGAAGCCAATGCTCATTTAATATTCCAAAAATCCTAGGGCCCTTAGGAATTGTGCTAAATCTACTCTGTACTCTGTACATGAAACAACAAAGCCTGGATGACAGCACATCTGTTTACAATATGGTTTAGTGAATATTTTAAGCCCACTGTTGAGATCTACTGCTCAGTATTTTGAAAGATTCTGTGCTGATTTGGAGCTGTTATCTATCCCAGAAAAGACCATATTCTTTAGTCCATTCTTATGGATGCAGACCTATTGTGGGTGGGACCTTTTGATTAGGTTGTTTCAGTTGAGATGTGATCCAGACCATTCAAGGTGGGTCTTAAACCTCTACTGAATCCTTTTTGAGAGGATAAAAGGCAGACATTTGGAGAGACAGCAGAGAAACAAGAAGGACCCACAAGAAAAAAGGAGAGCCACTGAAACCAGAACCCAGGAAAGAACCAGTAGATGTCGCCATATGCCTTCCCATGTGACAGAAGAGCCCTGTATGCCAGCAGCCTTTCTTCAGAGAAGGTATCCTCTTATTGATGCCTTAATTTGGACATTTTCATGGCCTTAGAATTATAACTTTTAACTTAATAAATCCCCATTATTAATAGTCAACCCATTTTCTGGAATATTGCATTTTGGCAACTTTGCAAACTGAAACAAATTCCTTTCAAAATACTGTGCTGCTCATTGACTAGGTACCTGGTCACCTAAAGGTGCTGATGGAGCTGCACAATGACATGCATGTTTTTTTCATGCCTGCTAGCACATCATCCATTCTGCAGCCCATGGATCAAGGAGTCATTTCAACTTTCAAGACTTATTATTTAAGAAATACACTTCAAAAGACTATAGCTGCCATTGATAGTGATTCCTCTGATGGATCTGGGCAAAGGAAAGGAATCCCCATTCTAAATGCCACTAAGTACACTCGTGACTCATAGGAGAAGGTCAAAATATCAACATTTACAAGAGTTTGGAAGCTGATCCCAAGGTTCAAGACTTCAGTGGAGGAAGTAACTATACATGTGGTGGAAACAGCAGGAGAACTATAATTAGAAGTGTAGCCTGAAAATGTAATTGACTTGCTTCAGTCCTCATGATAAAACTTTAATGAAGTGTTGCTTCTGATAGATGAGCAAAGAAAGTGATTTCTTGAGATGGAATCTACTTCTCGTGAAGATACTATAAGCATTGTTGAAGTGACAACAAAGGATTTAGAATATTACATAAACTTAGTTTAGATAAAGCAGTGGCAGGGCTCAGATGACAGAATTGTTTGGCAATGAAAGATTTTTAAATTAAGATATGTACATTGTTTAGACATAATGCTTTGGCATAGTTAATAGACTATAATATAGTATAAACATAACTTTTATAAGCACTGGAAAACCAAAAAAATTGTGTGACTCACTTTATTGTGCTATTCACTTTATTGCAGTTGTCTGGAACTGAACCCACAATATCTCCAAGGAATACCTGTATACATCACTGTGTAGGCAACATAAAACCCACAGGCTGCCAGATTCTCCCTTCTGGTCTAGAGGATCACACTCTTGCACCTCCTTTCACCAGCCCCTGCCATGACCAGGTTACTCCCTCCAGAGCCCAGTCTGTTTAACATAAGATCATCTGGCAGATGTTCACTTTTATGTTTTCTAAGACTAGTTGTTACCATCATCTGTATTGACATTTTCATACCATATTCTACTTCTCATGCTGTGAAGTCTTCTCCATGACTTTTATGTTTGGCAATAACTGGCATTGGGGTGCATCCTTTTTGGTACTAGATATTGCTATATTCTGCTCTTTCTATTGGTAACTCCTTGTTGGAACACATGGACACACTTTAAAAACAATTGCTAAAGAAACCCTTTTGCTAAAAAGGGAAGTTACAGGAAGCAAGTTTTCAAAAAAATCAACATTTTTGTTATGTTCAATCTATAAGAATCATAATTTCCCAATCTTTAAGGGCCCCAAAAGTTTTAGTTTTAGCAAAGGACAGAGTAACATTACAAATTTATAGTGATTGTGAAAGCTGCCACAAGAGGATTTTATAAATGTAGCTGAATCAGAATCGCCCCACTCTCTCTTCAGGTCCAAAAGTCTGTGGTATCCATGTTTGACTGGAAGGAAGAAATCACTAAAACGTACATATCTGAATATAAGACTTAAAAATGTTTATACCCTAGAATGTATAGTAAAGAGATTATCAGATCATTATAATATGAACCCACTGATTCTTAGGCTTATGCCACTCACAAAACACCAGTCCTGAGCCAACTGCTAATTTTTAAAAATATAATTTGTGTTAAAATGTAAGTAGCAGTTATCTAATTTTGCCTTCAGGAAAATAATAAAAACCATTCATTTGAAAAATTACCAATTACACTTAACTTAAATTTTAGCAGAAGCCAAAAGTAGAGTAAAGCACAGAAGGAAAAAAAAAAAAAAAAAAAAAAAGCCAAAAAGCAATAAATCTTTATCGGGATTTTTTATTTAAACAAAATAATTTATAAAAACAAAAGCCCCTACAAGTATACAAGAAAGTAAATAAAGTTAATTGGCATTATTATAGACATCCAAGAATCAAAAACCTGTTCTGGGTTAATATTCCATAATCCAGTAAAATTTTTTGACCTGTCAATTTTCAGGGAAACTGTGTATTCAATACTATCAATAATGAAATATAAACTTTGAACATTAGAAAATGGATTATGAATTACAAACTATATAGGCTGGCTTTTCTTTGCTTCTACCAATTCTTACACCAAATGTACCCTTGTCCTAAGACTTATTTACTGTTTGTCAAAATTGGTCTAAAATGTCCATCATCCCCAATTACCCAGGTTATATATCGCTGATCCCCTCCAAGGTTTTTAAGGTGGGATGTGCTGGAAATCATATATTACAAAGCCATTTTTCAAAACTACTCTATTTCTAAATTCTATTTCTAACTAATCTTCCACTTTTCATTTTCCCCTCTTTCTCTATATATACATTAAACATGATAGCACCTTTACCTGAAAAAATACTGCTATTATGTTAATACACATTTAGGCAGTAATTTCTGACAAAGTTGTACTTTATTTACCAGGAAAAAATGTTAATTTTTATTTTAAAAATTCTGGTTGAGTATAGTCATTGAAGTAGTACTTAATTAAAGGTGATGGCTTCAATTTAGAGGGCTCAATAAATACATTAAACATTTCAAAATTAAACATTAAATTATAACCCATTTGGAGAAAATCTTAGTTCTTTAAAGACCAAAAAAAGTGGCATTTTATTATTATAAAATGTTATTAATTCAGTATTTGGTTTTGCTAATTAGATTCAGTTTATTCTTATAGGCTTTATCAAAAAAAGTCTGGATAATTTTTATAAAAGGCCTAAATTTTAGTTTTAAAATGTAATTTTTTTTCCTGCCAGTTAAATAATTTATAGATGCACACAAATGTTTGCACTATTTAAGGCAGGTGCCAAGCACATTTTAAAAGGTAATAAATTTACCAACTAGAATGTTCTCCCAAAGGAAAAAGGAAAAAAAAAAAAAAAAAAACAGAAACAAAAAATAAACTCATGACAGTACTTTTTTTGACAGATGTTTAAATAGCATTTTTCTTTTAGATCATTTAACAACCATTTGGCAGCTGAACAACCTAGCATCATAATACATAATCACTTACAAAAACAAGCAACAGATACAGAATTAATGATATACCTTTAATATTTTTACAAGTCTCTTTAAGTTGATGCCCACTGGCATTTAACAAAATTTTTGTATTCAGTGTAAAAAGATTTAGACATAAACTGACATTAAGTAATGAATATAATTTCTCTATGCCATGCAGAAAAGAAGTCAAGTTTTTACACATCATCACTTCTATATAGTTCTAATTAAATCCAAACTGCTCCCATTTTTGCATCATTGTTATTCTTTGGCAAAAGACTCTTTTGAAATAGCCATGGGTTAGGAAACAACTGTTCACTCATGGTCTTTATTTTTGCAAAATAAATTTGTTTTGTAAAAGGAATCTGCACTGTGCCTGGTTTATACTAAGTAATTATAATTAAGCAAAAAATATTATGACGTTTTTGGCTAATCTACTCCTAAAGCTTTGAGTTGCCTTTCAATCTCTTCATCAGAGATTGTAGCCTTTGAAGTAGAAGCAGATGGTAAACTTCGGGCAGCTGATGGAGCTTTGGCCATCTATATGAATGAAAAAAAAATGTGCATTATTAAACATTTTGACTAGGACATGAGAGATGTGCTGCATGGAGTTCAATTTATTTTTCAAACAAATATAAAAACATGCACCTAATATTAAAGGAGCATTTAAAACAATTAAGTGACCAAAGTGATGGAAACTATTTCCAACTAAGAAAATAAGATGATAATTTATACCTTTCCAGAGATTTCGATTCCAATTTCATCAAGAACTTGATTCACAATATCCTGGCTTTCTTCTTCATCATCAGAGCCATCAAAGATGTCATCAAGTGTGTCATTGACTTGTGGGAAGAAGAGGGGGAAAAGCAATTACTTTCAAACACATTTCAGATTAGATTTACTTTTTTTTAAGAAAGCCCAACTACACTTACATATTTTATATATTACAGAAATGCAAATTTAGGTGAACAAACAACAAAAGCCCCTTTCAAACATCAGTGACATGCATTTATAAATACATTTTTGAGGCACTAAATCCGGAATAATGTCCATTTAAACACAAATTATCCTATAATAAAATGAATCTACAATGATATTTAAAATTTTTATCTTCAAAAGATAATAACTATATAATAACACAGTTACAGACTTAAGGTTTTTATAAATGATTCCAGAAATTGTATCCACTGAGCTGGTAGAAGAATATATAAGAATCAAATATCCTATTAATTTTGGGGAACCAACTTATTCCTTTTATACTTATTTATAACCATATTATCAGCCTTCTTAAATTTATAATTGAGATGCAAGTAGAATATTCTAACAAATTTTAAGTAGAATATTTTATTAAATCTGTCCAAAACAAGAATGGTGCCCAATATAAGCTTGCAACAATTATTACTGCTACAGCCCTTCTTTCCTCTCTTCCTTTCCCTTCTCAAAATATTTACTGCAAGTCTTCTGTATACAAGCATCATGCTAGGAGTTGCAGGGAAATAATTTTCCAAGGAATGTGATCATGTCTTATACATCTTTCAAACTGGGCACCTAAGTATCTGGCACAGTACAAACATAATGGTGGTTTATACTTCTGTAGAAGAAAAAAAATATAATAAATTGAAGCTCCAAATGATTATGAAACTTGCAAGAGAAGAGATTACATGCAACTGAAAGTAAATAACATGGTCCTTGAAGGAAGAGGATATGATGAAACACGAGGCATAAAGGGAAGAGTGTGAGCAAAGGCAAGGAGGAAGGAAATCAGGACACATAAAAGGAAAAAAACGTTATTCTGCTTGTGTAATTTAAGGTGTTTCAATAGAAATAGTTTGGAGGGAAGGAATTAAAGAAGCTGACCTGTGATCTATTTCTCTCCTGATTACTGGGGGATGCCCCAGAGGAAGACAGGTAACCCAGTCTGGTCTCTTGGTAACCATTCTGATAAACGGGCTCCTGGTAAATGGACTAATCTTTGCTACCAGGAGATTCCTTATCTATGGAATACTCTTAGCAGGATAACCCCTGTTTAGGATTGTTACAGTGAACAAGCCTACAATCTATGGGTTTATGGGCCATGTTTCCCTGCAAAATGCCATGTAAGGAAGGTGATCATCTGGAAAATACATAGGTGATGCTTCATAACCTGTATGCTCCCTCCAACATGAGACGATCAGCAAACTTCATTAGACATATCATCTACTATTCTGGGTCACACAGCTTGTGTCTAATATGGGAAGAGAAGATCTGGGGAGTCATTTGTCCCAGCACTTTTCCTAAATGCCTGTGCCTCTTAATTAATTATATCCTTGAACATATTATAAGCCTTGATACTGGTTAAGATCTCTGATTTGTGAAAGCATGATTTTACAATCTGATTTCTTAGGTTAGCTCAATAGTACAAAGGGAATTTAGAAAAGGCTAAGGAGTTAAGAGCAAAAAAAAAAAAAAAAAATAGAATATCATCAATGAAGAAATAAAGTGAGTGTTAAGACCACAATTAGAATTGTAATTGCTCCATTCAGTACCTATGCAACTTTGGAGAAAACCACTTTACAGCTCTGGGTTACAGTGTTCACATTAGTAAAATAAAGAGATTAGCCAGAAAATTGTTATTGATTTATGATACTCTGATTTTATTTTGTATTCAGCAGGAAGGAATTTGATCAGCATGTTGAGAGGTAAAATTCTAGAAAAATAATTTAGTAGTTGTGTAACTCAGATGGCAGTGAAATATAATGGAGGCGGGAGAATCCCAGTCAGAGGTTTTAAGAGCCTGAATGAAGAAGTGATGGTAGAAAGAAATGAAGAGGACAGATGAGAAAAAACAGAAAGCTGTAATATGTGAGTAACAGAGAGGAATGCTTTCTGAAAAAGTTCAACAAAATTAATAAAGAACACAATAAAGATTTCCTAAAGATTTCCTAAAACCTGAACATGAATACATTTTGGAGCAGGATGATACAATATAAATCCAAGTTAGAAAAAGATATGTCCATTTAAACTTTGAATTTATCTTTGGACAAAAATACTAATGTTAACATACTTCACTAGGATATTGAAAAAACAAATGACTACCAACGACTACTAATGTTTCAGAATTATTTGCAAGGCACTAACATACAAGTGAGAATAAATGTGGTAAGTATGAATTTTTAGTACAGGCTTACTAATAGTCTTCATTACAGTTTAATGGAAAAGTTAATTTTTCTGATAAGACCTGCCCACACCTGTGCCATCACTGGAAACTAAATAAACATGTTAGATACGATGCTCATTAAATAAATAGCAATTCTCCAAGTCATTAAAAATTCACTAATGAGGTTTCAAGAGCCATGAAAATATCATAATACTCAGTGGGCTCAAAGTAAAACTAAAGGACTTTTGGAATTATCAAAGATACAGACATACAGTAGCATCAAACACTAGAAGGAAAAAAAGTTACTCTGAAGTAAGATGCTGGAACAATGGTGAGTTTAGTAATCCCAGTAATTTAATCAGATATTATTTTATACTTTAAATGCTGCTATACTAAAATGATAGAAGATAAGCTAACTGGCATATCCATAATTAGTTTAAAAATAATTAGAAAATATCTTTGTAAAACAATGATGACATGTAAGTTATGATTCAGTGTTAACCAGGTGGTATAGACCAGGTCCCTCATTCAGTGTTGGTGAAATAAAAATTGGTTTATAGTCTTTCTGGAAAGAATTTGGTAGTATGAATCAAAAGTTAATACTCTAAGAAGAGATTCAGAAATTCAGAAAAAGATAATACATCAACCTATTATCAAAAGATTACCAAATACACTGCAATTTTGAAACCTTACTGACCAACATAAGAATGGTATAATAAATTAAGGTGAATTGATGTGGTAAGCATTAAACAGCAATTGATAAAAGAAAAAGACAGCAGAGAAGATTTAGCCAAGCGTAACATGCTTATGTTATACCAATATGTTTTTACAAAGCAGGATAAGATTCAAAATTATATAATATATATAATATGACTTCATTTATAAAATATGGGAAAATATAGGAAAGAAATTAAAACAACAGAGACAACATCTGGGGAGCTGATGATAGATGATTCTTATATACTTTGTTCCTTTGTATTCTTCATATTTCACCACATCATATAATTAATTTATTTTCAAAAAGAGAAGACTAATAATGTATTTTAAATATTAGATGACTTTGGGATGGGGCAATAAAAGAATGAAGAGTTCCATTATTCTTACCTCTTATACAAACAGATCCTCTGTGGTATGAAACAATCAACAAACTCTGATGAAACTACTAATTTATTCAAGGAAAAGTTGTTATTCGCAAATTGGTTGTGGTCACTCATCTATTAGTAAAACTATGGGGCCAATATGTCATATAAATATAGCATAACACATTTACATTTTTCTTCAGTTAAACATTCATAGAAGGTTAAGCCTCATACATTGCCAATTTTAAAATGCACTGATGCTACAAAAAAATGTCAACCTATAGTGGGGCTGTATCATTTTTTTTCATCATTTGTGCTTTCAAGTATGAGAACATGAGCTTGCTAAGAAATAAACTTGGCTAATTCAAGATGAGAAAACTGAATATTTAATTACAACTTATTAAACTTACTCATTTCTTCAGTCATTTCCATTTTCATATTTTCCTTCTGGAAATTCTGCATTGTTTGTAATGTCTTTTGTGGATCCATCTTCTTGTTAACTGCCTGCATTGTCTTTAAAATATGAAAAAAATATGTGTTAGCTACAGAAATTATGGAAATTTACTTGAAAGAAGCCAAAGGGAACATATCACATGGAGACAGGCTTTAAAAAGATACTTCCTGTCATAATCAAACATAAGAATTTAAGCATTTAGAAAAAAATGAACTAATCATTTGGAAACATCTGCTTAACATAAATGATAAAGACCATGTGAAAAATGCCATCTGAACAGCAGGCAAAAAATTATGTAATTAAAAATTATAACATCAAATCAACTTATATTCAAATGGGAAAATTTAATTTACCTGAGGTGGCAAGTCGGTTTTTGTTGTTGTTAAGGTCTAAATTTAAAAGTTCTAGAGGCTATGACAAAACAGTATTAATCTAGTAATACGTTTTAAACCATGATTAAAGAAATGGAAAAAAAAAAAAACTTGAGTTTGGCAAAAAACATGAAAAGAAGTCCGTTACATTATAGATTCACAACTTACTTTATTAAAAAAGATTAATGTTATCTAGTTTGGCCACATAAATACACACAGAGACGCATACAAATATACACATATAGAGTGACTTCAGTGTATTAAAGGCGACTATACAAAAGAGAACATGCTGGTTTTGAAAGATATGATGCAAACACACTCTTTGCTCAGACAATCTATATTCAGTGCTATAGCCAAAGTAATCTTTTCAAATATGACACTCCACACACCCTCATTCCATACATACAACTAACTCTCAAGTGGTTTTTCACCACTCTTAGTATTAAAAGCCAAATTCCATAATTTGGCCTAAAAGACCTCACATGGATTTAATTCTGTTTAACATTCCAGTTTCATTTTGTACCACTGCCCTCTAGCCACACTGATCTTTTATTTCCTTAAATGAGTCATGCACTTGCCTGCCACAAGACCTTTGCACATGCCAATCCCTCAGCTGGAATGCTCTCCTCCATCTACTTTCATTATCAATGCTTCTTACTGCAGTTTATGTACCACTTTCTTAGGGAAGTAGTCCCTAACTCTCTAGATTACAATAGGTACTCTGTTAAATCCCACTCACCAGAGTTGAAATGTTATATTTACTGGTGTAAATTATATTACCATAATTGCACCTTACATCATTATGTAAATGATACGAATAACCATGATGATGATGCTATTAACAGAGCAGCTAATATTCATATAATCTTGCTGTGTGCCAAGTACTATTCTAAGCATTTTATGTATAATATGCAAGTTAAGTGACATTAGAGCTGGCAAAAACTTTATGTGGTAGGTACCACCATTTTCCCTATATTACAAATGGAGAATGGAGGTACAGAGGGGCTAAGTAACTTGCTCAAGTTCACACAGCTTTCTAAGTGGAAGTGAAATCTGAACCCAAGCAGTCTGGCTCCAGAACATATACTCTTAACCACTGCACTAACTGCCTCTCAAACGGGCTGCCACTTAAATAGACTGCAAACTCCATGACAACTAAGCCCTTGCATGCTTTTACTTTCCATTTCATGCCCTCATCACTTGTTATAGTCCTTTCCTAGAGGATATATACAAATATTTGCTGAATTAACACACTTCCAAGAAATTTAAGTGAAAATTCAAATTAAGACATTTCTATATGGCATGACAACACTAGGTATGTTTTCACAGCCCACCAACTGCAAAAATGAATGTCTTCTCCCTCATCACTATTGAAAATTCATCCAGCCCAGACATCTATATATACAAGGTGGTGCTTTAAAATTTGATTTGAATACTGCTATTTAAATATCTTAGGTAAAAACCATAAATCTATGAGCATAAAGACTCAAACTTACTTTTGCTGTAGTAGACATCGCTCCGGCCATCTTCATCTGGGAATTCATCACTTTTGTTTGCGTGGACATAGAAGTGACTTTTGAACTTACAGCAAAAGTTCTTGTTTTCTGTTTCCGTAGATGTACAAGCTGTTTTGCTAAAACCCTGCAAGCTTCTTTATTACCAATCTTGGCCATTTTCTTAATTTCTAATTCCTAAGAGAGGAAGTAAAAGGGAGAGGAATAAAATAATGTCTGTAGAGTAGGCCCCAATGATTTACTTCAGAAGCACAGATCTAACATATCTAATATTTTGTTTCTCCTCGATTACAAAGAGGAAGAGGCTGGCCAGGAAAAAGCTGTCATGAAGTCATGTGAGGAAAGAGTAGTTTGAGGAAGCAATTTATTTCACATGTTTACATGCTTGTATGTCATCCACAAAGACAAAGCAATTCTACAAAGCAGCACATACACAGATCCCAGAAGAAAATAAAAACCCTCAATCCAAAAGTAGGTAGAGTAAAAGAGGAAAAACAAAGTATAGATGGGACAAATAACTAATAAAGAGCAAGGTGACAGATAAAAAGTCAATCATATAATTACATTACATGAAAAGGCCCATCTAACACCTCAATTAAAAAGCACACTGTCAGATTACGTAAGAAAGCAAACCCATCCATATGTTATTCCAAGAAACCAACTTTAAATATAAAATCAAAGCTAGATTACATGTAAAAGGATGAAAAGTGTGTACTGTATGAAGATTTATCAAAAGAAATCTGAACATAACAACTATGCTTCAAAATATATGAAGCACAAACTGATAATACTGAAAGGAGAAACAGACAAATACGCCCATACTGTGAGAGAAATCAAAATCTCCTCTCTTTAAATATACCATTTTCATTGTTAGAACAAGTAGATGGCAAATCTGTAATAACAGAGAAGACTTAAAAAAAACAACTAACCTAACTGACATTTATAAAATACTCCATCACCACAGCAGAATACACATTCTTCACAAGTGTACACTAAACAAGGACCAAGATATACCATATTCCATGCCAGCAAACAAGGTTCAGTACATTTAAGAGTATTTAAGTCATACCAAGTTTGTTTTCTGATGACAATTAAACTGGAAATCAATAGGGGATACACAAATGGAAAATCACCAAATAAGCACAAAGAAATGATGGTGGAGCAACTGAATTTGTATATACAAAAAGCGAACCTCGACCCTGACCTAATACTGAAATTTAATTCAAAATGGATCATAGTCTTAAATACAAAAATTAAAACTATAAAACTTCTAGAAGAAAGAATAATAGAAAATGTTAGTGACTTTGGATTAGGCAAAGATCTCTTTGATAAGACACTAGAAGTACTAGCCATAGAAGGAAAGAATGATAAATTACACTTGATCAAAATAAAAGGTTTCTGGTCTTCAAACAAAAATTAAGAAAATGAAAAGGTCAGGTCAGAAACTAGGAAAAAATATTTGCAAGACATATACCCAATAAAGCACTTGTATCCAAAATATATAAGGAACTCTTACAACTAAATAATAAGATAAACAAATTATTTTTTAAATGAATAAAATATTTGAATAATCACTTTGGCAAAGAACGTAAATAGAACATAGGTACATTAAAAGATGTTCAACATCAGTAGTACTCAGAGAAATGCAATTTTAAACCACCATGAGATACCACTACACACCCACTAGAACTGCTAACATTAAAAATACTGTCAATTCCAAGTGTTGGGATGTGGAACAACTGTAACTTTCTTATCTTGCTGGTGGAACAGAAAACATTTCAGCCACTTTTCAAAATTATTTGGCAATTTCTTACACAGTTAAAAATACACTTACCCTATGACCCACCAATCCCACTCCTAGGAATACACCAAAGAGAAATGAAAACATATGTTCACACGAAGACTTCACTTGAATATTTTGAACTTGATTCAAAATAGCCAAACCTGTAAACTGGATGGTGAATGGACTAACAAACTGTGGGACATCCACACAATGGAATAACATTCATCAATAAAAAGGAATGAATATCAATGCATGCAACAACATTGATTAATTTCTAATTATGCTGAAAGAACCTATGTAAAAAGATAGTTCATACTGAATGATTTCATTATACAAAGTTCTAGAAGAAAATGCAGAATAATCATGGTTACAGAGCAATGTTTGCCTCGCTTGGAAGACGGGAACGGAAAGGATGTGTGGGAGGGATTATAAGAGCATCGGGAAACTTTGGGGGATGATGGATATGTTCATTACCTTGATTACTGTAATGGTTTTGTGAGTGCAAACATATGTCAAAAACATATCAAACTGTACGCTTTAAAATTTGCAGTTTATTGCAAGTCAATTTTACCTCAACACAGCTGTTTTTTTCAAAAAGGATTCAAGTCTCATACATTTAACAAAAACATAGCATAAAAAGTATTTAAAGATGAGTACAGTCTATTAAAAAATAAGTACATTTGTTGTCACAAATATGATTAAAAAATTAAGTAAGACACCTGTGAGTTAACATAATTATTTTCTTGTATCCCTTTTCTATTTTCCATGACTATTTTAGCTTTACAGTTAAATGAGGCTACTTCATGATTTGAACAAACATATTTCTTCCTAGGCATTCACAGCTTTTACAAACTAAAGAATAATTTGTTTCTATAATCAGAAGAATACATAGAATCCTGATATAAGTCAGCAGAATGACAATAAACAAAGGTAAGCAGAAAAATGCAGGAAGGCATTAAATGCCATTTCTTGGTCAAGTAAATCACTTACCACCTGCCATGTGCGCCTTTTTCCTAGTTAGCTAATTATTCCAGCACTAATTTCCAAATTTGTCTGAAAAGTTAAACTGAAATTTAATGTCCTACTTACCAGCTGTTTTTCTTGTTTCTCTAAAGCTGCTCGATCTCTGATTATAGCCCTCTGTGTACCTCGTAACTCTCGATTCTGCTCCTTTATTACATCTAAGAGAACCGCAAAAGAAACCTAAATTTACGGGTTGTAAAAATTTCTTCAGCATCATTTCAAATATTTGGCTCAGAGAATACAATAAAAAAATGAAACTTTGATTTATTAGAGGTTAAAATTTTTTCTTTAAATTCAATATGCTAAAAAACTAAATATTAAACTTGGATTACAAATATGTATTATATAAAAAATTGACAGAACATGTATTCAAATATGTTACAGTCTGAGGTTTAACCAAAAGTATACATAAATCACAACACATTTCCTTAGAAAACTGATTAGCATAAAATGTTTTATATGGCATATATATATGTTGTGCATACACACATACTTTTTATCCCTTTTTACTCAATTATTGTATGAAATTCTAGAGAGACAAGTCATGTGTTTATTAAATCATTTTTCTTTTGTAATCATCATAACAGAGTGAAGCAGCAGATCTTTGCAAGAAGCGGAACTGAATTTGAATCCCACCCCTGTCACTGGATCACTATATGATGGTATCAGGGAAAAATGCAGTTAATCCTCCAAACCTCAGGTTTCTTATTCATAAAATAGAGATTGTCTTGAGGAATGAATAACATACATAATGCTCCAATATACGGTAAGTGTCCATTAAATCTTAATGTCTTTCTAATTTATCTTAACACATTTGCATTCATTAGCCCTACCCATTTAAGAATCAAAGTATTATTCTGGGCCTAATGGAGTTTAACTTGGGTTATGTAAGAAAGGAATAAGTTTCGTTTTCACATAGAGACAGCATGGAATAAGGGAAATGGAGGCAAAACCAGTTTAAACAAGCCCCAGACAAAGAGAAGAGAGAATCTGCCTGATGTAAAGAGATATGAGGTAGTATCAGAGGCGGGAACTCACAGCAAAAAAATAAAAATTTGGGGGGGGATTGGCTAATCAGTTCAAAATCTCAATAATGAGCTAGTTGGCTCTCTGGGATTGGCTGTACAAATTAAAATCTCAAAAGATGAATTAGTTAGTGTTCTCGGATAGGCTGTAACCTCTGTAGTACCCAGTCAATGGGGAAACAGGGGAGGGACTTGCGAATTAGGAGTAGGAGATTTAAACATCGCCATTCTCTTCCTCTGGCGCGCCAGCCTTCCGCGTGTTTGGCTGGACGCCCCATCTTGCAAGATCGTAAATAAATTCTTTTCTCCTCCAGAACCGAGAGAGCGTTTATTCCCTTACAGGTACCACTTTATTTCCGACAGGTTAGTTGTTACTAAATAGCGATTTTTTTTTTCAAAAGATCCCAAATAGCAATGATAATTCTTGCCAACACTGGGCTCAGGAATCTTGCTAAGTGCTTTACATAAATAATTTAATGTTCCTAATAATGCTAATCGTCCTTTTTCCTATTATTTCATACCTAAGAAAATTGAATATTAAGAAGGTTAAATAACTTGCCTATGGTCACAAGAATAGTAAAATGTAAGGCCAGATTTGGATCCAAGTGATCTGTCTCCTAAACCAGTGATCTTAACTACTTCACTAGAGTGCCTCTTTAATAAAAAGTAGATTAAGACAACAACAAAGCCAGCACCCATTATCCTCTTTGGTAATAAAGCATCACAACTTATGCTTATGCATTTCTGTGTAGATCAAAACTTTACTCAGACTACAAATAACTAACATTTACTGAGTACTGGCACTATACTGAGTGCTTCATAACAAACCCACAAGGTAGTACTATTATCCACCACCACCCTCCACCCCACCCCCACCCCGCAGGGCTACATTTTTTTTTTCAGCAGAAGGAAGTGAAGGTTTGGTGATGTACATAACTTGCCCAAGGGAGAATTCAGACCCAGCTGTTCTGATTCCAAGGCCTCTGATGTTAACCACTAAGCTATGCTGTGATGCTTTTCAGGCAAAGAAAAAACAAAATTATCAGAGATACAATCCTTGTAAATATAGCTTCATATCAATAAACACATACAGTATTTAAACAGAATGAAAAACATTTCAAGTCATTTTATAAATATAACTAATCAGCCACAATGATTTTCTCAATGAAAGTTAAATAAGATGTGAAAACTTCTATATCCTACACAGAAGATATATTTTTCCTTTGTTTACTATGTTTCTCAATTAAATATATGGTGGATACCTAATCCTCAGGATTTATGGGGTATGCATTCTAAATGTTCTACACCATTCAATAAGACAGATCAAGAAAAAGGTTTTTCTCTTTCCTCACTCCTTTCTAAAACTGACTAGGACTGGAAGGGAACCACATATTTCATTTTAAAGAGATGGAGATGTTCTGTAGCCAAATATACTTAGGAAATGTCAAAGATGAAAAGAATAAACAGATTCTTTGAATCAAGGCTTCTAAGGAACTTTAATACATAATATGCATTATCAATTGATAAGAGGAGAATCTACTATGGGTTATTTCCAAAGCTTATTCAATCAAGGGCCCCTTTTTAGGAAATATCAATTAAGGACTTCCTAGATACTGTGTTCCCATAGAGCACTAGTTGATATCCTATTGTAATATAACACGAATCTTTCCTCAGACTTCTATAGACTAACCCTAAACAAAACAGCAAAGAAGGCTCTCTCCCCCTATCTTCCAAAGCAATTATTAGTCATTTCTTCCTCAACAACTGAAACTCTCTCTTTTCTTCTTTTGGACTTGTTTCCCTAACTTGCCAAAGCCAATAGAGTGAAATGAAAACATTCACACTTATACCACTGTTTCTACATTAAATGTTGTAAATTTAAAACATTTAATTACAATGAATGTCCAGAGTATACCCCCTTGTATACAGAGACTCCCTAAACTCAACTAGTGCAGTATTGCAATAGAGATGACAGTATTCAAAGATACAGCAGTATGGGGCTGCCAGAGAAGGTCCACTATATTGATGATACGTTAAAACTGTATCCAGAGAATTGACACAAGGTACAAAGCAGGCTGCTGAAAACTCTGATGGCTGAACTCTAGAATTCTATCAATATACATTTTTTCATTTCTAGATATAGTCATCTTTGTGAAAATCAAGTATTATGGCACGTGGTTTAAACAAAACATAAAATTTAATCAAATGGTTTGATTTTCACTTTTCTTAATTTTATGTAACTATATGTACCATAATGTCATTGTATTTAGAGAAGAAAATAAAGAAAATTAACTACTGCATATTCCACAGCCTCATAGTGTTGAATAGACCTATTAATATTTAAACAAGTCTAAGCTATAAACTGAGAGCATCTAATGTTACATGCTAAAACACAATCATAACACTTTAAAACATATTAGTGTAAGTAGAAAAAGATAGTTAAAACATCCTTTCATTTGAGCAATAAGTATATTCTATAAACAAAAAGAATTACTCTTCAGATTTTTTTTTTAAACAATCCCTATACTAAACCCATATTAATGATTTGATTTCTAAATAATTCAGAGGGAATAACACAAGAAAGGCTCCCAGACACTTCAAATGCTTTTAACATCAAGTTTATTTCCATTATTTCTTAGGAGGTCTGACTTCTCCAAAGTTATAAGCTCCTTAAGAGCGAGAAATACTTGTACTTTATTTATTTATTATTTTTATTCCCCTCTCACTTCATGACAAATACTAACCAAATAAATATATTATACTAATAGTGATCTAAGACGGTATAAAATATTCATTGAAAGTTAAAAGGATTTTTCTTTCAGGCATATTTAACACCCTCCTTAATTTTTGGTTGTTGAAATTTATTGGTTATCAAGTAATAAGGTTCATAGTTTAACAACAGTAAAATCTGAATTATGACAGGTGCCTTTCTACAATGAAGATGGAACATTGAAATAATAGATATTTCCATAGTTTTCTGCTTTCTCCTTCTTTCAATGTGAGTCAAAACAATGAAATACACATGTATGGGGTATTGTTGACATCTAGAAGAGATGGTGTACTTGGTTTCTGCCCATCCCCTGCTTCCTTCTTTAGAAAGAAGAGGATACCCTGAAATTTCCATACTCTAGCACTTCATAAAAGGTGGTGTTGTAGAGTGTGGAGATTTCAAAGTGTTAAAATATCAAAATACATGGGTGTGACAACGCTCTCTCAAGAAACATTCAGGGAGGAAAAATGGGCCTGGAGGCTGCCCCATCCACCACTCCCTCCTCAGCCATACCCAGCACCAACACCAAGGTGAAGTGCCAGCTCCACTCTGGACATAAAACCTGGTCTCAAGCCTTTCAGGCTCTTCTGATTCAGCAAAGGACACATCCTTTGTACTAAAGGGTTAAGATCACAGACTTCAGTTTAGTATTTAAGGAGATGTAGAGTGAGTTCTTTCTGCCTTCTTTGATTCTGATTCAGTAAAGTCTATCTGTTACCAAAAAAAAAAGGGGCAAAAAATAAAATAAATAATAAAAACAAAACAAAAAAAAGGGTCTCACGTGGTGTGGTCCAGCCAAGTTCACTGGAGTTCTATACTTGGGGTTTGAGGCCAATCCCTAACTTGAATTATGGCTGTCCTTCCCCCCTCCCTATTTACATACAATTGCACATTTGAGGAATAAAGCAATGTAATTATCACTTGTAAATACAGACATTCATTAATTTGCAATATTGTTTAAAGTGTCTTTTTTTGGGGGTGGGGAGCAGAGTCGGGGGGAAGGTGGCCTTTCTCAAGCATGCAGGGCAGTTCAGGACCATTGTCTCAGGAATGCTGAGGTAAAATATGCACATCATACCACGCAGAGGGATTCAAACTGGTCTCCTAATCAGCATCCAGTCTACCACATACTGTGTTTTGTGTTCCACTATGAGGGCAAGACTGTCTTTTTAATCTAATAAACCACACCTTCTACTTTTAAATGTTTTTCTTTTTAGAAAAAAATCACTTTGATCTATGCAGTTTTATTGTTCATAAGTTATTCTGAATCTAACCATCATATGAATTGAGATAGGAGCATAAAATGATTCACACTCTGCTTTATAGTCTCTATTAACTGGTAATTGGGTAGGAAGGTCCTACAGCAGAGGGAGTTTCTACATTAGATTTTACCTGCAAAATCTGGTTTTAGTGGGAAAAAGTGGGTATTGTGGGCCATGTTGTAGTGGATTTGAGTCTCATTTGGTTCTCAAAGACCAGGCTCTGGCAACATCACCAATAACCGCTTCAGTTCAGAAAACTTACAAATGAGGGAATGAGAAGAGCCAAGTTCCCCCGGAAGAAAGTCTCATAGACCTATGGATTTAGAGGTACGAAATGGTAGCAAGAAGGGAAACATCAGTCTTTGGTGTCATGCTGAGGATGGAGAAATGCAGGGGGAAGAAATTTCCTATAAAAATATCTGTTATAAAAGTATGGAGAACTCTGCTCACGAAAGAGTTCTCTGCTCCTGAATCCCACATTCAATTATTTCTTCTTAGCATGCCAAGAATATAGGAGTCAATGGAAAGTAAACTTGAGTTTTGAGTTTTTTAAAACTATTCAGAAGAGTAAAACACCAACTGGACACCCAGCTTCCTAGAAAGATCCAGATACTGTAGGTTGTCACCATTAGCATGTTACATTTTTATTTTGGAAGAAGCAGAAATGTTTTGGAGAGGATTCATTTCATACAGATTGCAGATTTTATTTTTTATTTAGCACACCCTCTTAAGATATGGGAAATTTGGCGTTACAACTGACCTCTTGGTGCGAGGTTTTTCCCAACTTAGTAAAAGATTCACAGATTTTGAATTCTGGGCAACTATCATACATGGGTATCACACCAATAAGGCAACAACCAAGCAGTTTGCTCCTTATTATTATCCCTCAAATTATCTCTTAATTTGATTAAGGTTCTTGGTGTGTGGTAATAATATGGATGGTAGACATAATAATCTCTGGACACTGGAATCACTACTTTTGGTTAGTAAATGCTATTATTTAGAAGAATAGTTTTCTAAATTATAAACTCCTGCAGATATATATTCATGTATGCTGAAGACTATCTGAAATCTTGCAAATATGGAATGTAAGAAAGACACAGTAAGAATAATCCAACTTGGGAAGGGCTGAAGGATCTACATTGGTTCCAGTGAAGGCAACTCAGGAACAGATGCTGAAAAAACGGTTAAACAAGGAGTTAAGTATGTAATACAGATTGAAATGACATCACAGAAAACTTTCTGGAGAAGGGAAAAACCTGCGATACTTCAAGCTAGCTAGAGGAAAGGAAAAAGAGAATTCTAGCCATAAGGGCATCATAAGCAAACATGTGAGGCATGAGAAGAGGTGGTGTTGTTGGACAGTGAAATGCCCAGAGATATTACTAGAAAAAGAAGGCAAGAACCAGATAAAGGAGGGCCATATATGCTTTATTAATGAGCTCACATTTGATCATGTAAGTAACAGTGAGTCAACAAAGGGTTTTACACTGAGAAACACCATGTGTCATATTTGAGTTTCAGGTATATCAATCATGCAGACAATTTTGTAGATAAAAGATTTGAGAGCTACAAGGCTATAGGAAAGAAAACAGAAAGGCAATAAAGTAAAGTGCAAGATAAGTAGGACATGAACTATGGAGTAAGGAGTTACAGGCACAAAGGAAAGACAAATGTGCCAAATATCTGAGAGACAAAAGGAGCAGTACTTGTTAATTAATGGAAGGTGGAGAACAAAATTAAGAATTGCCAACACTAGAAAAAGGATACTGATTTAAAGGAGATGGTGATGAGATCTATTTAATTTGAGATATTTTAGGACATCCAGGTGTAGATATTCAGTAAATTATTGGATATATTGGTTTGGAATTCAGAAAAAATATATCTAGAGGAACAAATTTGGGATCCATCAGTACTTAGGTTATAACCAAAATAATAATAGTGGGTAAGACTATGCAGGGAAAGAGCAGAAAGTAAAAAAAGAAAAAAAGAAAAAAAGAAAAACCTGAAAGGAATGGCCAGAGGAGTTTGAGGAGAATTAAGAATTAAGAGAGTGTATGGTCTCTCCTGGGAGAAAAGAGAGAATTTTAAGGTAGAAATTGTCACGATCAAAGGCCAAATATAAGCCCACAAGATGAGAACTAAAAAGTGACCGCTGGATTTGACAATCTAAGTGTCAGTTCTTAGCAAGAACTGATTCCATGAGGTATAAAGCAAACTGCTATGGAACTGGGGAGAGAGGCAGAGTGTCTGAGAAGTAAAGAAGTGGAGACAGAAGACATCAGTGCTTTTTCAAAAGGTACTGATGAAGAGCAAAAAGAGATTGGATTCTACTTCCTAAGAAATACTGGGTTAAGGGAGGGACAGGAAAAGGAGGGTTATTTCCAGTTTTACTACTGTTAGAGATTAGAGTTCTACCATTAATCTCAAGAGAAAAGAATTTGGTTCAAAGGTAAAAAAGGTAAACAGTACACGGTACCTACCCAAAATTGAGAATTCCTCATATTCAACTACTGAACAACAATAGCAAACTTAAAACCATGCCATGGGATCTCTAATAAGAAAGAACAAAACAAAACACACTCACACAAACAATGATAGTATTCAAAGGGATAAGGTCCCGGATCTGCCGTGATAACAATTCTGTGATCTTGGGCATGTAACTTAGTCCTTTACTTCTCAATTTCCTCATCCACAAAATGGGGATAATAATAGCACCTATCACAGTACCTCATATGTTTTGTGAAAATTAAATAAGATACTGTATGCAAAGTGCTTAGCACGGTGCTGGCTTAGAACAGGATCTCAAATTTGTCCTTAATGGGGGTAACAGACAACAAATATGTACTGCTTAAAGAACTTCATGTTCTAGGAGACATGTATGCATTTATGACAACTCCTTATGGCATCCCAATTTACAGGTTCATAATTAGCATCAATAAGTAGGTCACCAATAGTATACTAATGGAAAAAACCACTATAAACAAATATATAACACTATATATGTGTGTGTATGTATGTGTATATATGTACACATTCATCCCTGTGTGTGTCTGTGTGTGTACTGCTAGTCAGTAAAAAAAAAACACCAAGTACTCAATTGTAATTTCAAATTCAAAAGACTCCTATGGCATTGAGATACACTTCTCATTAATTTCTGAACAAAGTATATACTGCAGAAACTTGTTCATCTTTGTGTCAAAATGAATTAAACATAACTTTGAATAGTAATGTGCTGTAATGTTGTCTCCCTTTTTAATTTACATGTACAGTAGTCTTTAATGATAGAGTATATAACTCTTCCAGACAATCCAAAGAGACAAAAAGATTCAATTATTCCCCAGATCTAAAAGCTGTTACATTTTCCCCTTATATATCAGAATTTCATTACTGCTGAAACAAAAAGACAGCATACAGTAAAAGATCTTATGATCAATAACCAGTGAGTCCAAGGATCTGAAAGAATGCATAAAAATGCACTGAATTTCAGAATATATAGCCTCATTACTGCTAAAAAGAATGCTGTCACTTTTTAAACAAAACAAAACAAAAAACCTTCCTGTTAATAAAACAAGGTGCAAAAAATCAGTAAAGCTCTATATCAAAATAATGAAAATAGAGATTCATAATTAAAATGTCAGTAGGTGATTTGAATTGACAAGATACTTTAAGAAAACATCAAACATGCAACTTGGTATTTATAGTAAATGTACATTCAGAAATTTCATACATAAATCTTTAATTTAGTAGCATAGTACCTAACAAAAGTCCTTAAGATTTCCTTCACAAATAAGTTTATTTAGAAGAATCACTATTTCTTTGAAGAATTAACTCACTGCTAGTGAGTTGATAACCAGGTAAGCATCCTCACAGCACATACATTGTCTTTTCCTTTTTTTCCCCCCAATACACTTGAAGTACAATAGTCACTAGACTGTCAAGAGGACACCAAGTATGATAATGAGAATGCTATAAAACTGAGATTTATGTCTTTGAAACTGTTTGACACCTATGAAGCAATTAAAACTATTTAAGATGCTTTGGCCTTTAATGTGAAAAAAAAAGTTTTAAAATTCAAGTTGTAACCTCACAATAAGAAAGATACAACCATATTTCCTTCAACTCAGCAAATTTTCACTTTGTATAAACCTCAAGCAGGAAGAAAATAAAACTTTTTTTTTTCCTAGAGTATTATAATAATAACTGATGATAAGAATATCGGTCTTGAAATACTGAAAAAAGAAAAGTGCCATGTTAAAGATTATAAACAGCATTTTCAGGAAAAATACACACATATACATAAAACCCATTTCATATAATTATATTATATCATATAAAAAGTTGGTAGTTCTTCCAGGTATCATAAACAGTACTTATCATGTATTCAAAGTCAATAAACAAAAACAACAAAAATTAAACCATTTGGGATAAGCAAAAATGTATTATTCTGTGTGATAAACTAGCGATAAAATTATACTGTATGTTGAACTGAAGGGTGGGGTGGCAGGGTAAAGATGATGTTTTTTTTCCTCCTTCCCCCAAATTTTGCTGACATTGGAACAGTCAATACAAAGGAATGAAGGAATTATCCTCAGGTCTGCATTGAGCACCCTGTTTATACCAATTACTGTCTCGCTACCACTGTTACTTTTGTGGCAGAGTTGGTTAGACCTTACAAAGAAGTAATTCTTTGATTGAAAAGCAACAACCTAGACTGAACATGTAATGGGAAACACATTTTTAATTACTCGAATGAATTTAGCTCCTGGTAGTGTGAATGAAGCTATGAAGACTCATCAGTACTATATAAATATACATTACAGGTGTTACTAACATCACACAACTTATACATTCCCATACATGAAAATGTCTCTCTTAATTGTATAGTTTCTATTTGAGGTGACAGAAAAGTTCCCGGTAAAGGATAGTGGAAGATGGTAGCACAAAACTGTGAACCTAATTAATATGACTGAATTACATATTTGCATGTGGTTAAAAGGAGAAATTTTAGGCTGTATAGATGTTAGTAAAATAAAAATTTTAAGAAAAAGACTGAGCTAAATGTCTGAAACAATGCAAATATCTTTAAAACTTAAACTTCTATGCAGATAATATATACTATATTCCTTTTACTTTAATTAGCAAAAGATAATTATAGGAAGAAAATCCATATAAAAACTAAATCCAGGAATGTCCCTTGAGTTTCTTTTCTTTTGCTGCTGGGGTCAGTCAAGAAGCATTTGTTTTATATCCCTACAGATGTTGTATTCTCAGGGCAAGACCCACCCAGACCCAAGTTCATTTAGTAACCAGGGTTTTTTACCTCTGTCCACCCATCCAATACCCCCAATACACACGTTTCTGTTTAGATGTCTAGATGTCTAACTGAAGGAGCAGCAAACTAAGCAGAACAAGAAATTCATCAAATCACCAAATCATAATTACACTCAAGGACCAGAAGCAATCGGCCTCCTCGAAATACTCAGAATCCCGCTAAAGAAACAACGGAGGGGAATCGGGGGAAGTTGTCAGAGGGAAAAACACCGATTGCTCAGGTGAGATAGAGGTGGGAAGGATCAGAAGAAATGGGAAGCCGAGAAATGACGCAGCGAGGGCGGTCACCTGTGGGGCCACTCGATCTGGCTCCGCCCCCAGGGACCACAGCAAGAATCGCGGACCCGGAACCCACAAAGACGGCGGGGAAACTCAGGGATGGGCCCCTCCAACCCGTTTTGGAACTCACCATCCACGGTTTTCTTCTTGAAGAGGGACGCCATGGTCACGACCGCGCCTGGGCGGCCCAGCTCTGCCCGGTCCGGCCCGCGGCTGGGGAAAGACAGAAGGAAAAGGACAGGCACTTGGAAGGTTTAAGATGGCAAAGCGGATGAGCAGGCAAAGAGGATGGGGTAGCTAGAAAGGACTAGGGTAGGACACGTATCCACGAAGCTACCGCAGCCGCGTCGCGAGGAGCTCAGGTGACCGGGAACTAAGACACTTTTTGGAGAAGTCACTTCTCATCCGCGCCTGCGCGCTGGGCTTGCGCGTCTGCGCACTGGAACTCCTGAAGTCGCCACCTCTGCCCTTACCTCCGTTGCTGCCAGGTCATGCGGCAGCTAGGGTCTCCGCAGAGCAAGTCAGTGGCTTGCGGTGGTAAAGGGCGCGGGACGCTGCAGACGGTGTCTGGTTACTTCTGTGCACGGTTCTGTTCTGATGGTTGACAGAGATGAGCCTTCCTTAGCGCTTTCTTCCTCGCCCCGGAGGAAGCTCAAATTAGAGGTCCCCAGGATCCAAGGACAAGTGTGGGTCGCCCCTGGACCACCTGGACCCAATTTTATTCACTACTATAAATTTTATCTCCTTACGAGAATAAATGAGGAGGCTGGTGGCAATGCTGAGTTCCGTGCCCCGTTGTCACTTGTCTCTAGAGTTAACGCTCTTTGCCCAGCGATCTACGCTACGGGACGCAGGGTTTTCATCTGTCTTCCTGGACCCCGGGGCTCTGACGACCTGATGGGGTCTCCTGGGATCCATTTTCCAGAGATGATGCGGGGAGGAAGAGAATAGGGAGCAAATTTCTAAATGCAACACGTTTTGTATAGTGTTCGTGGATGGAAACGTGGGAGAAAAATCTCACAATCCCATGTCGTTTTAGAAGTCTCCACTACGTTTTCTTAATTTAATTGCTCACAGAAAAATTCATGGGCATACTGTGAAACTATTAGTAACTCTATACAGCTGTATATTGGCGCTTAATGTGAAAAGAGCTCCGTATCATATTAAAGGAAAAGCATAATGAATTGTTTAAAGAAACCCGTGTGTTTTAAAGCATAAATATGGAACTACACACTCTTTAGCTAAAGACCATAAGTTCTTTAATTTACTTTGTTATATATATATGTGTGTGTGTGTGTGTTTAATACATTATTTCCCTATTTCGAATCTTAATTCTGCTTTGAACTTTCCCCTTCTAATTTATTGGTGCTTTAAGAAATACTGCCTTCTACAGGATAAAAATAATAGTAGCATTTATTTTATAGATATAATTCCTGGAATAGGAGACCAATAACAGTGTCAATATTATCTGTCACCTCTGGGTTCGTAAATCATGTCTCAAGGATTTTCAAAGTATTTATAGTAATCAGACTTCCCTTCCCCATTTTTCCCCCTCCTAAGACATCAAAGCTTGATAGCAGTGCTATCAGGGCCACCAGTAATATTCTGCTGCTGCTGCTAAAATTTAACCGAGTCTGTTCATGGAAAACTTTCTCAGAATGACTTATATGTAAGGTATGTAACTTACTCAAAGTTTTTCTAGATGTTATGAGAATATAAAGAAATATAAGAAGAAAATGTAAATGAGGAGACGTAGTCTTCACACCCAAGGCCTGGCTTTCCTGGAGTCGGCTCTATGGCAAAAAGCATTTTGCCCTGGCTGCCTGTTGTAATGAATGGTATAGAGCTGTGCTTGAATGCATGAGAGGCAATAAGCTGTTATCTGTGTAGTAATCATACTCCTCCCTGCAGTCACCCTTGTTTTATTACTCCTACACAATCCCCCCCACTGACCCAATTGTAACAGTTGGGAAAATGCCAAAATACTTAGCAGCAACCATATGGAAGACCCTCCAAAAGTGCACAGCGGGAGCTAAAGACAGGGTTTATTCATTACAATAAAGACAAAACAGAAATATGTACTATTTAAACTCAGCACTCTAATAGCTTGTTTCTCTCATAGTTTGAAGCAGGGTGTTATTCAGCTGGTTGGCATCCATTCTGATTAGTTAGCAGCTGTGCTCTAACAATATATATTGTATATCTCTCTTTATTTGGTAGGCATGTAGACTTAAATATAGAAACCATAAAACTAGAATACAATAGTATTCTTCATTTGTTTAAAATCACGTCATAGCCAACAAAGCTACTGAATCGACAGGGCGCACATATAAGCATAGAGGATATAGAAAACATTTTAATTGTATTCCTTTTATTAACATCACTAAGAAATAACAAATGAATATTCTATAATCACATCATTATACCCCAACACTCTTTCCACAAATTTCTCAGACAATGAAAAATATTTATTACATATCCAACGAAAGCATCATATTATTTCTAGGTATGTACTAGGTGAAGCAAACAAACACAATCCCTTCTCTTTTTTCTCTTACTTACATTTTGCCTGTGTTTTCATCTTTTCCCACTCACTTGTCCAGCATGGAGTGAGGTTTTGGCTTGTTAGAAGTTAAAAAAAGGGCTCTTCTAAAATGGAATAGGTACTGTGTAAGGTAGTTAAGTTCTTTATCACTGAAATACTCAAGTGGGAGCAGTTGTTGTAGACAGGATTCCTCTACAGAATCAAAACCTTGATTAGATGATTCCTAAGGTTCCTTACAGAGCTAAAATTTTATTATGAATAAACCATTGTTCAGGCCAAACACCTTGGTGTTTCACACCCTACACATAATAGCAGACAGAGTGATCATGTTGAAATGTGAATGGGATGTTACTCTTTTTCTCTAAAAAGCTATCAACATATTCTCAGTACTTACAACTGAACCTACATACACATGCGTGTGCGCACACACACACACACATCCCACATCTGTTTTGAAGATTAAACTTCTGTTATTCATTCATTAAGTCACCCAATTTTTACCATCCAGGTTGCCCTTCTAAATATTCCTCTTTATTATTAATCACCAAGGTGGAACATAATTCTTTAGCTGTGACCCGAGAATTATGCAATCTATTAACTCCCTCAGTCTGTACACTGTATTTCTGATAGCCCACTCTAAGATTACACTAGCTGTTTTGACAAACATATATTTTGAATCAAACTTTTAGTCAAGGAAAACATTTACCAATGTTTTACATAAATTCCTAGTTGGTCCTCCCCATTTTGCACGTGGGTAATGGATAATTGTAATCCAAATACAAAGCTTTTCAGGTATCATCTAGAGACATTATTTTTGCTTCGATCCATTTATATATACTTCAGAGGTGTTATAACTATGTATGAACCCAGTCAAACTAAATCAAGATTTTATTAAACTTTCTTTTATAAGACATTCAAAAAGACATTGCATTTTCTGCTGAAATCAAGGTAAGCTATGCCCATGTCATATTCATAACTTCTCAGTTATAGTAAACATAGTAATAAAATAAATAAGTTTACTTTGACATAATTCCTTCTTGGAGAAACCATATTCACTCCATATAACCAATATTTTCTTTTTCAATAAATTATTATTTGATAATATAAGTTTGTTTTCTGGAGTTTTTCATAACATAGTTTTTTTCTCTTTAAAGACAGAATATTTGCCATTTTTCAATCTTTTGTTATCTTGAGATATAATTTGAATGATGCATTGAATTAAAGTAGCTAAATACCCTTTTTTACTCTTTTGCTCTTGAAGACATACTGTATAGTGGTTGGGAGACGGACTGCCTGGGTCTGTAACCAGCTCTGCCATTTTCTAGTTATTTGTTCCAGACAAGTCACTGAACCTCTCCATACCCCTGTTTCCTCACATGTACAATAGGAATAATAGGACCTTTGCTTGGCTGTTAAAATAATTAAGTTAGTTAATATATATATATAAAACATTTGGGATAGTGCCTGATATGTAAGAAACTCTAAATAAGTATTGTCTGTCTCTATTATTATACCCAGCTCTCTTCCCTTTTTCTATTTTCTTAATAGTTATCTTATTATATCCAGCTCTCTTTCCTTTTTCTATTTTCTTAGTCATGATTTCTTAATAAGAAACTTATTCTTCTTTAACAGGGAAATCAGAAATTGGAGGATTATGCTCTCTGATTCTGATCCCAGTTACCTTCATACTGTCAACCCCAATTAGCCCATTTCTTCCTCCTTGATTAGAAACCAACCGAACAGTTTTTTGTTTACATTAGATTAGATTCTTGACTTTGAATCTATTATTTTTATAGGAGTTGACTTGTTATAGGAATATGTGTCTAACACTGGGTTGTTTATTATGTCAAAAGGGTTCATCACAGGTTCACTTGTGTGGATCGTTTCTCCCCAGCTCCAGATTCTAAACTCCTTGGAAACAGAGAGTATGTATTGTCATATCTTTCAATCATTTTCCTATTGAAATTTAAATATATTTAGTAGAAACAATGCAATAGCATTTCAATATTACCTATGTTTTTAATAACACACTACACATTTAGAGCATTTGTATTGGCTTGACACAATTTCAAGTGCCCGTATATTGGAATGGCAGCCAACGTTGTCTGTCTCCACAAACATAGGTCTAGAGTTCTGGGTTTGATGTCAATAAATAACTCTGTCTTAGCTCCAAATGAAGATTTAGTGTGGATTCCCCCTTCTTCTTTTCCTGTTTCAGTTAGGTTCACATTTGTACATACTGAAAACTTTTTATTTCACTTATATGGCATTTTAAATACTTCTTCAAGTCACAAAGGCTTAGGACAGAATCATTTAAAAACTTCTCATTTTTTTATGAGGTAAACAATTACCAGAGAAGTGTAATGGCTTCTCTAAGTTATATAGCTAGTAGTGTGCTGAGACAGTAAATGTGAAAACAAACTCTTTTAGTGTGTTCACACTGCATAGCCAATGATATCAGCTTCTGTTTGCCAATTTCCTTGTGACTATGTTTAGGTTAGTTGTGTGTGCCAGACAGGCAGGTGGGACAGTAAAGAATATGAGTGAACCTTTCTGAAGTTTCCACTTCCAACATTCACTCAGAGAGGAACATAGAATTTGGTTTCTGGGAAAGGTGAGCCAGTGAAGAAACTCCTGCGATATCCTCCCTTTTTGCCTCCCTCCCTCCTCAGTAGCTCAACAGCTATATTTGGATGCTGTGGTAGAGGGAATCAAGTGCCCCAACCAAAGATGTATTCTTCCATATTCCTGTGTGTGTGGACCCATTGTAAATAAGACTGTTTGAAGATGAATTATTAGTTAAGGTGGGGACTCATTTGTGAAAAAGATCTTCTAAGATTCTATTTAGGTGTGGCCAAACTAAATCAGGGCGAGCATTAAACTGAGTCCTTATAAAGAGAAATGAAGAAGGAGAGAAGAATCCGGAAGGCAGCAGAAACAGAACAGATACAAGGAGAGGTCGCCATGGAGGATTGCTGGAAAGCTGTAGACCCCAGGAGAAAGTAAGCCCTGCCAATACTTGATTTGGACTTCTCACTTCTAAAACCTTAAGACAATAAGTTCATGTTGTTAAGCCAACTAGTGTATGATATTTGCCATGTTAGCTTTAGCAAACTAAGACAGATGCTCCTCTCTCAATTTCAGAGAATTGAAAGCAGATAGCACTTACTCTGCCTGGCAAAAGTTCAACACTCAAATAATATTATCTCAGACACGTGCATAATTTTTGTACATTTCAGGCCAAATACTATAATTAACACTTTCCCATGTTTCAGCATGTAAGCCTTAAAATTTGGAATTTTTTCTATAATTTCTGCATCCATGCTTTAATAGCTAGAGAAATGCATCCCATTTCTTTCTTTGTCAGCTGTTCCTTTAAAAAAGGCAAAAAGAATGAAAATCAGACTATTCAGACATTTAGTCAATGAAAAAGCTAAATGGGTACTCTGAATGTGTGTGGCTCCACATCATTGGTTTTATAGTCTAAAATACTTCATGTGTTATTTGGAATATGTAGCAATATGATCCTTTTTGAAAAATAAACTAAACTTTGCCCTGAATTCTTCACAGTGTTAATAGTAGTTGCACATGAGTAAATCAAGACGGAATTTGTGCCCCCGGCACAACAGAGCATATGTATATATTTGCTCTTCAATTCAGTAAGGACTCTAGAGTGCAGAACTACTGCAACACAAAATAGAAATGAACTTAAATATGGGGGTAATGATTTTATTCTGCAATAAAATAAAACCTTAATAGCTATCTGACTGTCTATTTTAAATAATTAGAAATTAAAAGAGTTTCTGGATGTTAGATCTTGGTAAATTAGTGAGTATGAATAATTTACTAAAACGACTGCACTGCATTTTCCATATAAATAAGGTGGTCTTTTTATCATGATCCCCATGTCAAGCTACATTTAAGTGGCCTTCTCTTCATTGCTTTATTCAATCAGGTAACGAATCCTTATAAAGCATATAGTACATGAAATATGTATTGCTAGTTAGCCATTCTAAGGTATCATAGATTCTGTTCAAAAGAAGCTTCAAGTTCAGTAAAGACATTATATGTACATCAAGAACTAAATTGCAAGGCCATACAACTTGTAGGCATGAACAAAACTACATAATTAATTGAATTTATGAGGGCAAATTTTATGCTTGAAATCTGTCAGATAGTTGGGCTATAATTAAGGTATTGCATTTAGAATAGAATATAACCCCATTTTAAAAATATTTCCTCTTAAATTTGTTCCTCTTATGTGCAAAGAACTGATTCAGAAGCTTGAAATCTTAAGATGGCTGAGATCAGCTGAAAAATTAAAGCAATTTTGAAAATAATTTTAGATACTCTTAATTCAAAAAAGTGTCTAAAATTTGTAAACCTGTATTTGCTGAGAGGCATAATAGTAGTGATTAATAATATCTGAATGTTTATAATTTTCAGACTCTGAGAGAATGCTGGATTGTATTTTGATAGTTTAATTTGAGAAATGCTTATTGTCACTGTCCCTATTTTTGCCTTGTGAGAATTACAATTTAGGCTACAAACCAGCACTATGAAACCAATGTAATAAAAAATAAATTTTGATTATTAATTTTTAAATTATAAGATGATCATTCATAAACAAAGACCCAAATAGTCATTTTGTTGCAATCTAACATTTACATGTATTTAAGACCCAGTTGGGGGACTGCTTTATTCCTGAGACTAACTTTTACAAGGTCTTTATGATAACACAATCAATAATCATGTTTAACGAGGGCCTAATCTATGTATGGCATAAAGAAGTATAGAGAACTTTGAAGATAGGGCCTCTGTCAAATTAAGAATTATCTGCTTTGGATGATAAAACAACTAACTACATAGGCAATATACCTTGTATTGAGAGGGCTAAATTTGTAGTTCAGAAGAGCAAGTTGATGTATCTGGTCAGAACAGATTTTATGGGTTAAAAACAGATTTTATGACAACAGCTGTTGCATTTGGAGATGTGGAGAGACTCAAGGACAATTTTGAGATTAGTTGGAACAGGATGTTGATTTATAAGAGAAATTGTTCAGAAGTTGTTTTCTTCCAGCCTCTACTTTGGATGTCTTCCCCTAGTTAAAATGCTATCAGAGGGATGCTGTATTAGTTTCCTATTTATCCTGTAATAATTACCACAAACACAGTAACTTCAAACCACACAAATTTATTATCTTACAGTTCTAGAGGTCAGAAGTACAAAATGGGTCTCATTGGGCTAAAATAAAGAAATTAGCAAGGCTGCATTCTCTCTGAAAGCTCTAGGGAAGAATCCATTTCCTTGCTTTTCCCAGCTTCTAGAAGCTTCCTTCCTCCATATTCAAAGCATCTTCCAATCTCTGTCTGGCTGTGACTCTTGTGCTTCCTCTTAAGAACTCTTGTAATTAAATTGGGCCCTCATAGATAATCCAGGATAATCTCTTTATTTTATTGTCAGCTGATTAGCAACTTTAATTCCACCCCAAACCTTAATTCCCCCTTGCCATGTAACATAACATATTCATAGGTTCCAGGGATTAGGATGCGGACATTTTTGAGGAACCATTATTATACCTATCACAGATACAAGTTTTAAAATGAAGTATAATGAATGCACAACTATATGATGATACTGTGAATTATTGGTTGCACACTTTGGATGATTATCTGGTATGTGAATATATCTCAATAAAATTGCATTAAAAATTAGTGTCAATCATTGGCTCTGCATGACATTTTTTCAATAGTACCTCACATGAATATGCTATTCTTTGCCCTCGTTGCGCAGCATTGTTAGATGTGTTCAAAATGTTATCCTATCTGAACTTCATCTGGCAGGGGTACTCTTGATGCTTTCCTAGATCAGTCGTAACAAAGTTCTGGGAAAGTGAGCAAAAGACAGTTGAAAAAATGCTGACATGGAATTTTTCATTGGAACAGACTTGATTTAATACTTTGCTTCAATCTAGTGCATTAGTATTTACTCAAAGTTGTATTTAATTGATATTTAATGTTGGACTCAAGTGGCATTTGTAGTACTTAGCAACATATTTTAAGTGTTTGATTAACTGACTACCTTTTTCTTTTATGTTCCATACATGTCTGGCAGACAATGATCCAACAAATATTTGCCATATTCAATCATCACAATTCAGTCTACATTTATCTTATAATTAAAGTACATTTTAAACACATATTTGAGTAACATCAGCTTCTGGAATCAGAAGCTGAAAGCAACGCAACCCGGGAGCAAAGGACCAGCAGATGCCAGCCACGTGCCTTCCCAGCTGACAGAGGTGTTCCGGAGGCCATTGGCCTTTCCTCAGTGAAGGTACCCTCTTGTTGATGCCTTAGTTTGGACACTTTTATGGCCTTAGAACCATAAATTTGTAGCCTAATAAATCCCCATTGTAAAAGCCAACCCATTTCTGGTGTTTTGCATTCTGGCAGCTTTAGCAAACTGGAACAATCTGGCATTAAAAAAAGAGAAGCAAAGACCTGGTAAAATCTGCAGATGTCATTGATAAATTCAGGCATTTAGGCCTATGAAAAAATCAACTTCAGTGTCCAGCATATTTTTCACATGCTCATGGAGGCTCATTGTGTAATTAGCAGAAGCCAGCCTTTTGGACATCCTGCTTCTTGGTCTGTTAGGTTTACTGAGGTAGGAATTTTTTTGAGCAAATGTTTTTTTGCCATTCAATGTGGAGATTCTATAGCACATTAATAGTTTTATAAAGATATTCTGATTCTAATGAAGACAGAAAATTATTCTAGGTGAGAATATAAAGTGATAGAAATGGGATCATTCCCTGAAAGGAATGAAGCACAAATGGGATGGGGGTAATGGAGATGAGGCTTTCTGAACCCCTGTCCACAATGTCTTAAGGAAATCAGAAAGGAAAAAAGGCTACTCCCACAAACAAGTTATGACGTAGACATATACTCAGAAAATAATCCATATTTAAACCATAAGAAATTGGCCTTAATTCTCACAGTTCCCTCAAACTCAGTCTGAGGTTATCCTGTTGTGGTTGTAGAGTAGGGATTGGGAGAAAGTACTAATATCAATTAAATTGTAGGTATTCAGTATCTTTTAGGATATGATTTCAAACTGAAAGTTAAATTACAACAGGTTTTACCTCAAAAGAATGCCCAATGACAAGAGAGATTTTCCAATATAGAATCTGAAATGTTGATCAGATGGTAAGAAATTATGTGGGTACCAGTATATATTACGGTTAATCTTACTCGTTTTAGCAATATCTGACATTACAAGGGAGGGCAGATTCTTTTTTTTTTTTTTTTCTCATTGATTTTGCACATTACCTATTATGTAGTAAAGCAGATCTAAGCACACAGTTGTGCTACCAAGGGAGGTTGGGGACTCTCTCTTTGGGGGTCATAAATACAGTTTTCCATCTGCCTGAAACTGTTTAGGTTAAACATGCCTGAAGTCAGGGGCTGGATCAGATGATCTCTAGGGGTCTCTTCCCGCCTTTTGAGTCTTTGAAAGAAATTTCTAATCAGCATGTTAATGAGTACTTTAAATTTGTATTCTGGTTTCCTTGAAGATAATTAGCAGAAACACAAAAATGAGAACAGCATTTCTAAATGCCCGTTTAAAAGAAGAAAAAGAAGAAAGAAAGGTTCTATTAAAAAAAAAAGAAGTAATAAAATTTGATCCACTTGATATCAGAGAGGCAATTATCTGGGAAGGTAGTATGGTTCAGTGGTCTTGGTAATGTCTGAGGAAGTCCAAGGCTACTGGTCCTATACCCTATTCTTATGATGTCTTGCTGTGTGACCCAGGACAAGTCTCTTGACCTTAGTTTTCTCAATTGAAAACATAAAAGCACAGGAGTTGTGCTTGACTACCTGACTAATATCAAGCTACAGGAATTAAATGAAGAATGGAATTTCATTTTGGGCTTCATCACTGTTGCAGCAATGACAGATGAGAATCATATGAATTAGGTTAGTCTCTGTGCTTCATTAACTGACGGAAAAAAAAAGTCTGAATGTCATGGATGGCAAACTCAACTTTGAAAACCCCTTAAGAAATCATAATTTCAGATATAATATAGATGATAAATACAGCAAAATTTATTTTGATTTCTGCATTATGAAAAATTTATTGTGATATTATCAGGTGTTCAGTTAACCTATAGATACTCCAAAATTGGTCCTAGAAGAAAAGGAAGGAAAAAAAAATGCATCCTAGGTATGCCAATCTCTTTTCTTCCTGTACTTAGCTTTTAGGGGGGAAATACATTTTTAGTAATATTGATTTATAGCTTCTTCATAATAAGAAAAATGTAAAGTCCAAATTATTTTTCTCCCTCTGTCTTTCCCTTCTTTATCTGTAGTAATATAAATTCAATCTGAATTTTCACATATTTTGTGCTACAAAATGTGATTTACCCTCCATGGTTAAGCTGGCAGATTTCCAAACTTGATGCAAAGGGTTAAATGCTTAACTCCATGCCATTTGCAACAACACATTTTTTTCCACCAGAGATCACTACTGCTAATAAACATGCCCTAAACAAGAAATCAAATGAAGAAGGATTTGAACTTCTGCATAACACAAAAGATAATGCTTTCTAAAATCACCTAAAAATAATGTTTTGGATACACTCTTTTGAGGATGTAAATACTAAATTAAAAAACAAAATAAAATGATATAAGGATTAATAGACATTACATTTGTGGCCATGATTCAAAAACTGAAACATCTATTCAAGTTAGGAATTCAAAAACTAAAACATCTATTCAAGTTAGGAACTCTGAGTACTATTAATATGATTATCTATATTTTAACACACTGTATATTCCAGTTAAAGTCACAGACCCAAACCCATTCTGAAAAGTAATTGGCATTTTGATAAGAGATTGAAATTATGTAGCCTTTTGTTCCTGAGCATGAAAGGGAGGGCAGGGAGTTCATAGGAAATACTTCTCTACATGTGGTTTGGGGGGTCATAAATTCTGGCTCTGACTCTGCTATTCAGCTTTCAGATGGCATTATACCTTGGTCTCACCATCTGTACAGTATGAATAATCATATTTAGTTAACTCACATGTGTGTTGTAAAGACCAGACAATAAAAACTAACTGAACATTGCAGCCTTCTCAGAGCCCAGGCGATAAGGAAGACAAATGGTTAAGAGATACAAAGCAAATGGTTTAAATTTTGTGATGATAATCTATGAGAATCACATTTAACCTGATTTTTTTTAAAAACAGCATTTTCTAACAAAGTTTACCTGCTAAAATTTCCATGTGACTTAATTTTTTTTTCCCACATTCCCAGGTCTAAGAAGGACAACAAAGGAGACAAACACATCCTGACTCTACAGAGTGTTTTGGTATCTTTTACACAAGGAATCAGCTAATGGTTGTTTCTTGCTCTAAGTTTTTGCAGTATTTAGTATCAAATTATCATATAATTGAAGGATTGCACAGTATACTTTATCGGGAGAGCAGGAACTAGGACAACTGTTAAGACCTTAACAACAGTGTTTGTGGAACTCCTCTTCAATTCTAGGTATTGATCATTATTAACATGACACAGGTGAAATGCCAAGCGGGCCTTTGTCTCTCTCCATTCCAAATTTCAAATTCCAAGGATACCAAATCTATATTCCCAATTTGGGTCAGATATCTATGCCTGGACATTCAGGTACATTCAGGACAGAAAGTTTTGCTTATTAATGGGCTATTCCAAGATATGGGAAAAATCACTGTGACTCAAGAACTCACCCCAGGTGGTGACTTCTAAAAGTGTACTACTAAATGTTAGTAACCACTGGGCATATGGGAGAAAGATAACACCATCACTTTCTTCTCTTCATAATTGAGAAAACTTTTCCTACTCTACTGAAAGATAACAATCTTTTCTTTTTAGTCCCTTCAACCTTTATGGAAGAAAATCAAAGTTAAGCTGTGGTGTTGGAAAATTATGTGTCTACAAATTCCTTTCTTTGTTTGACTTTCTGGGGGGGTGGGGAGGAGTGGAGATTTTGCTGTCAACATGCTACTTTCTTTACCCAATCCCTTTTACCATCTTTCTTTTGTGAATTTTGATCATTTTACAAGAAAAATAAAATTAACAACACGAACAAGTTGAAGACCTCTAATTTTGTGTTATGAAAGTCAAAACCAAAGAGTATTTCAAGAATAGATGGTCAAAATTGTTAAAATCCTACAGAGTGGATGAAAAGTATGGCATAGAAGAAAAGCCATTTTATTACTATTATTATTATCTTTGGTGATCTTCAGAAATGAAGTTTTATTAGTATAGGGGCAGAAGGTCAAAATATATTGAGTTAAAAAGCAAATGATGGTGAGAAAGGAAGTAATATCAACAAGTAGAGAATATACTTCAAAGTTCTGAGAATGAAATTGAGGGTAGGAGATCATTTTCAAGATACTTGAAATATTATCTCACCATTATGCCTTACATCTGGTGGTGGTGTTTGCAGGTCCAAGAATACTCTTTCAATTAGTGGAGCCAACTACACACATTTTATGAAGAAAGGTGAGAGACATTTTTAGATTTTGTCCTTGACTCCCTTTAGTCCATGAATCAGCCATGAATCAGTGCATGAATTGGTACTTCTAACTTTTCTCCTTAATCCCTTTCTATTTTCTACCCATTTCCCTCTCCCCCTTCTCCTCACCTTCAATGGACTGAGGGCAATAGAGTACCTTGCATTCAGGGTAACTAAAAGTGATATTTGGGAACTCTATCTTCTTCTCCGTTTATAATAGTTTAGAGAATTAGGATTCCTTTGAATCCAAACACATTTCTTTATTAATATAAAGTTTAAAGGAAAGAAATGCATAAAAGGATCAGGAACCTTATATTGCTCCTATGAGTATATTTATAGCAGCAGGGAAGGAGTTGATGGAGAAGTAGCACTGAGATTGGTAGTACCACTTTTTTTCAAACTGGTCTGAAGGGCATCTACATCACAATCATCTGGGGTACTTATCTATGCACCCAAAATTGTCAGGTAAAGAGCAAAACAGAGATTTTATTCTTGGAAGGGAAAAGGAATACCTTTCCCTTTGAGATTTAAGCAAAAAAAGGGCTGTATGTGATTTATGGAAAAGTGGAAAAGAAAGCATAATTCTAACACCTTGACTCTCTAAGTAACATAGGCAGCAGAAGACTAAATAAATGAGTGACATTGTGACTTGAGAAACATATAAAAATTTTAGAATAGTTACTGTGCTGAATTCTCTAGGAATCAACAATATTTTGTTGTTTATAGGACACAATTTTTTGTACACATTGTAACAGCTGATGGCACCTTACAGTCACTGTTGGCTGTGTCTTGATGAAATTGCTATTTCCTGCACATGTGGGAACTCAGTCATGGCTATTCATATTGCCACTTAAATTGAGTTATATGCATTGCTGAAAATATCATCAAAAAGATTACTCTGTCATTCACTGTTAAAACAATATTCCTTGCTCAGAAATGCATAGAAACAGAAACATAGGGCATGAATTTGATACTAATGAAGCAAAAATTCATCAGAAGAGGAGTGAACACAATTCCATGATTTCTTGCAAAAACAACCAAAAGCTTTAGTGGGACTACAATATAATATATTCACATATTTACTACTGATATGTTTGTGATGGATTGGCTAACACACATCAAGCAATACAACTTAAGGCAGAGGAGGTTGCCATACACCTCAAAATAGGTGAAGGAAATTTAAGGGCAACAAGAAGCTGGTGTGACCAATTCAAGTAACAGTATTGTCTTTGAAGTGTTTGATATCCGTTTGTCAGAAACTCCTAGCTAATTGAATAGTAGCACCTTTATTTCAAATGACAGGTGATTCAGTTAAGGAAAACTAGCAAAAATAAGCTTTAACCAAATAGGCAATACCAATGAATACTGGAGCTCTTTGATATGCTTCAAAATTATACTGTCAATGCAAAAGGCACTAAAAATATAAAGATCATGAGCATGGATTAAGAAAGGCAATGTATCACTGTGAAGCTATTCATAACTATCAAAAGCAAAATATTTCCTCTGTGTTATATTTTAACCTGAAAATAGTTCTAAGGAATAACTCCTCATAAATGTTACTGCACTCACATATAGATGGATGGGTGATGTATTAGCTATATGTTATCTGAAATAGACACCTAGGAACCATTCTTAACAAGTATAATATTTTACTTATTAATTTTAGTTAGTGTACATGCAAGTATCCAACTCAAAATGTGCAGAATAGATGTCAGAGTCTACAAAAAAATCTTGAAGGAAATAGTCACAAAAAATAACTGTGCGTCAACAAACTTGGCAACACAGAGAATGGTAATTGGTTGAAAAACATGGTCATTGATGAATGAGTCAAAATGAGAATCAGAAGGGTGATGTCATCAATGTGACAACATAAAAACTACTGAAAACTCCTCCAGAGATTCAACGAATAAAAAGGACAATTCTGAATTGCTTGAAACTCTGGAGGAGGATATAGACTTCAGATGCTGAATTGAAGAAAGAGAAGAAATATCAGGTAGGAATCTTCTGTGCCAGATTAGCTGGTCCTCTCCCCTCCCTCTCAAACAGGCTCAGTGCAGGAAAGGCACAGAATCAGCAGACAGGAACCTCCCCACCAGGGACACAGATTTTAAAATCTTTCACAACTGTGAGACATATCCCACTGTTTTAAGACCTGGGGAACAGGGGAGGACATTTCAAGACCCAGGTCAGTGAGGGACAAAGAGATCTAAAAAATGTGGACAGAGACTGCATTTCCAGTCCTGAGTCTGAAAACCCTTCCCCCATCCTTGAGGGAAGAAGCAGCCAGCAGCCATTTCCTTGCCTTGGGGATGGCTGGAGTACTGGGTCTGCTGAGGGAGTACTCTGCCACAGGTGTAGCCCCACATTGAGCCAGATTTTGGTCAGCAAAGTGAGGGCATAGGAATCCTGTGGTTTCAGCTCACCTGTGTAGATGCAGCCTGTGCTCGGAGGCAAAGAGTTTTCTGAGGACAAGTTGCAGAACAGTGCCATCTGCTGGACAGTCCAGAAAGTGCAAGGAAATAGAAACATAAAAACATGCTTCAGACCCATTAGTAGGACCACAGGAGCTAGTCTATATGCCCTGCACAGAAACCCAGCCAGTTTGGGCTGAGAAATATGGACAACCCAACTGTCAAAGCAGGGCTCTAAAGCAAACCCTGGTCTTGCTGACCAGCAGAAAACAAAGCACCACTGGAAGCCAACAGATTTATATTACCACAGAAAGTTAATTTATTGGGGTGCCCATTGCCTTCCTCCCATCCCTGTGACAGGCCATGGTGGGTGCCTGATTTTGGGAGAAATCTGGGAAGCAGAGCCAATCTGACAACTAGCCAGTGAAAGAAACAAAAAAATACAGAGATCAAAGAAAACCAACATGAAAAGCCAAGGCAAAAGGAAGAAAAAAAATCTCCAAAATAAACTAATCAAGAAAATCAGATGCCTAGACAGCAAAAAGTCATGAGCCACACCAGGAAACATGAAGGTATGGCCCAACCAAAGGAACAAACTAACACCTCAACTGAGATCCAAGATTTGAAGCAACTAATTAAAGATGTTCAAACAAATCTTCTAAATCAAATCACCGAGTTGAAAGAAAATGTGATGAAAGAGATGAAGAATATAAAGAAGACACTGGGTGAACATAAGGAAGAAATTGTAAGCTTGAAAAAACAAATGACAGAACTTATGGGAATGAAAGGCACAACAGAAGAGATGAAAAGCACAATAGAGACATACAACAGCAGACATGGAGAGGCAGAAGAAAGGATTACTGAACTAGAGGACAGGACATCTGAAATCCTACACACAAAAGAACAGATAGGGAAAAGAATGGGAACTGAATAACAACATGAAGTGCTCAAATATACATGTTATAGGTGTCCCAAAAGGAGAAGAGAAGGAAAAGGTGGCAGAAAGAATAATAGAGAAAATAATCAATGAAAATCTCCCAACTATTATGAAAAACAAACAAAAAAATATATCCAAGAAGCACAGTGTACCCCAAACAGAATTGATCCAAATAGACCTACTCCAAGACACTTACTAATCAGATTGTCAAATGTCAAAGACAGAGAATTCTGAAGGCAGCAAGAGAAAAGCAATTCATCACATACAAGGGAAGCTCAATAACACTATGTATGGATTTCTTAGTGGAGACCATGGAGGTAAGAAGGCAATGGTATGATATATTCAAGATACTGAAAGAGAAAAATAGACAACCAAGAATCCTATATCCAGCAAAACTGTCCTTCAACAATGAGGGAGAGTTAAAAATATTTACAGATAAACAGGCACTGAGACAGTTCGTGAACAAGAGAACTCCTCTACAAGAAATACTGAAGGGAATGCTACAGAGAGATAGGAAAAGACAGGAAACAGAGGTTTGGGGAAGAGTCTAGAAATGAAGATACCAGGAGATAGAAAGAGAGTAAAGATCAGGCACTTGATGCTGAAGGAGTACATTATGTTCATCCTGATTGATTGTACAGATCCAGAAATGAATAGCACAATATTGGTTGGTGGTTAGCACAATGTTGTAAGTACACTGAACACAGATGATTGTGAGTATGGTTGAAAGAGGAAGGTTAGGGCATGTAGGACACCAGAAGGAAAGATAGAAGATAAAGACTGGGACTGTATAACTTAGTGAAACCTAGAGTGGTCGATGATTGTGATTAAATGTACAAATATGTTTTTACATGAGGGAGAACAAATGAATGTCAACTTTGCAAGGTGTTAAAAATGGGATGGTGTACCAGTTTGTATATATTATGTCCCCCAGAAGAAGCCATGTTCTTTGATGCAATCTTGTGGGGGCAGACATATTACTGTTGATTAAGTTGGAACATTTGGATTAGGTTGTTTCCATGGAGAGGTGTCCCACCCAATTGTGGGTGATAACTCTGAGTGGATAATTTCCATGGAGGTGTGGCCCTATCTATTCAGTGTGGGCCTTGCTTAGTTTACTGGTGCACTATATGAGCTCAGACAGAAGGAGCAAGTTCTTTACAGCCAAGAGGGACACTTTGAAGAATGCACAGGAGTCAAGAGAGGAGCTGCAGCTTACAGAGCAACATTTTGGAGACAGCCTTTGAAAGAAGACTTTAGCTTTCTGGAGAAGCTAAGAGAGGACAAATGCCCCAAGAGCAACTAAGAGTAACATTTTGGAGGAGCTGCAGCCTAGAGAGGAAAGCATTTTGGGAGAAAGGCATTTTGAAACCAGAACTTGGAGCAGTCGCCAGCCACATGTCTTCCCAGCTAGCAGAGGTTTTCCAGATACCATTGGTCATCCTCCAGTGAAGGTACCTGACTGTTGATGACTTACCTTGGACACTTTATGTCCTTAAGACTGTAACTTTGTAACCAAATAAACCCCATTTATAAAAGCTGATCCATTTCTGGTATTTTGCATAATGGGCAGCATTAGCAAACTGAAACAGATGGTATCGGGGAAAAATACAATCAATACAAACTAGAGTCTATATTTAAGAGTAACACTGTAATATGCTTCCATTAATTGTAACAAAGGCAATACACCAAAGCTAAATGTCCATAAGAGGGGGATATAAGGGAGGGGTTTGGGACTCTTGAAGTTGGTGTTGTTGTCGACTTTTTTATTGTATTTTACCTTAATTTTATTTTTGCTTTGGTTGCTTTTTAATTGTCAATTTTTCCTCTCTTTTTCTTTTTTACTCTTTTCTTTTTTCTTTTTTTTTTTTGGTCTCTTCTTTCTTTGTGGAAGAAATAGAAATGTTCTCACATAGATAGTGATGGTGAATGCATAACTATGTGATTATGCAGGGAACCATTGATTGTTTACTTTGGATAGAATGTATGGTGTGTAAATAAAACCATCTAAAAATAAACAGAAGGATACAAGTGTTGAGAAAATGTGGAAAAAGGGAAGTACCTAATCACCATTGGTGGGGAAATAAAATGATGCAGTGCATCTGGAGGGCAGTGTTGTGGTTCCACAGGAAGCTAAGCATGGGGTTACCATATGGTCCTGCAACCCTGTATATACTTGTAAGAACTGAAAAGAGGGACACAAATGGATATTTGCACAAAGGGGATTATGGTGGCGGTATTCACAATTCACTGCCCTCCCCCGTACATGGCCTAAGGGCACATTGACTGACAAACAGAATGGTGAACTGTGGTGTATACATACAGTGGAATATTGAGCTGCTACAAGAAGTAATGAAGTTGTGAGGTGACTGGACATTGAGGACAGTATGATGAGTGAAATAAACATAAATGAAAAGAAAAATATTCTAATGCCTCACTAATATGGACTAACTATAATGTGCAAACTCTGAGAATTGAATCTGAGAGCGTAGGTTATCAGGGGAAGGCTTATTGTAAAGGTTCCTCGATGGTAAGCTCTTACTGTAGTTACATCTATTCCTGAGTTGTAATGGCTATTTCTAAATTCTGAGATGCTGAGCTCTTTGTGTATAGCTGGTCAGTCCCTGGATCTTTGGTTATCTGTGTGACACCTGAGACTCAGAGCCAGATTTCAGTAGCTATGAATTCAGCATTACCCTATACAGCAAATGTTAAAGAGTATTAAAAAAGAGATCAGACTTCAATTAGAGATATGAATGAAAGGCCATGGTTAGGACTAAGGTAAATAAGACTAAAGGGTAAAGGACGATATTGATAGTGTTTTTTTTTGTTTTTTTTTTTTTTCTTTTATCATCATTTTATTGAGATATATTCACGTACCACGCAGTCATACAAAACAAATTGTACTTTCGATTGTTTACAGTACCATTACATAGTTGTACATTCATCACCTAAATCAATCCCTGACACCTTCATTAGCACACACACAAAAATAACAAGAATAATAATTAGAGTGAAAAAGAGCAATTGAAGTAAAAAAGAACACTAGGTACCTTTGTCTGTTTGTTTGCTTCCCCTACTTTTCTACACATCGATCCATAAACTAGACAAAGTGGAGTTTGGTCCTTATGGCATTCCCAATCCCACTGTCACCCCTCATAAGCTACATTTTTATACAACTGTCTTCGAGATTCATGGGTTCTGGGTTGTAGTTTAATAGTTTCAGGTATCCACCACCAGCTACCCCAATTCTTTAGAACCTAAAAAAGGTTGTCTAAAGTGTGCGTAAGAGTGCCCACCAGAGTGATCTCTCGGCTCGTTTTGGAATCTCTCTGCCACTGAAGCTTATTTCATTTCCTTTCACATCCCCCTTTTGGTCAAGAAGATGTTCTCCATCCCACGATGCCGGGTCTACATTCCTCCCCGGGAGTCATATTCCACATTGCCAGGGAGATTCACTTCCCTGGGTGTCTGATCCCACGTAGGGGGGAGGGCAGTGATTTCACCTTTCAAGTTGGCTTAGCCAGAGAGAGAGGGCCACATCTGAGCAACAAAGAGGCATTCAGGAGGAGACTCTTAGGCACAAATACAGGGAGGCCTAGCCTCTCCTTTGCAGCAACCGTCTTCCCAAGGGTAAAACTTATGGTAGAGGGCTCAACCCATCAAACCACCAGTCCCCTATGTCTGTGGTCATGTTAGCAACCATGGAGGTGGGGTAGGCGAATACCCCTGCATTCTCCACAGGCTCCTCAAGGGGGCACTACATCGTTTTTGTTTTTTTTTTTTTATTTTTTTCCTTGTTTGTCTTTTTTCTTTTTTTTTTTTTTTTAACTTTCCCTTCTTTTTTCAAATCAACTGTATGAAAAAAAAAGTTAAAAAGAAAACAAACATACAATAAAAGAACATTTCAAAGAGACCATAGCAAGGGAGTAAGAAAAAGACAACTAACCTAAGATAACTGCTTAACTTCCAACATGTTCCTACTTTACCCCAAGAAAGTTACATACTATAGCAACATTTCAGTGAACTTGTTCCTACTACATCCATCAGAAATTAACAGACCATAGTCATTTCTGGGCATCCCCAGAACGTTAAATAGCTTATCTGTTCTTCTTGGATTATTGTTCCCCCTTCCTTAATTGCTCTCTACTGCTAGTTCCCCTACATTCTACATTATAAACCATTTGTTTTACATTTTTCAAAGTTCACATTAGTGGTAGCATATAATATTTCTCTTTTTGTGCCTGGCTTATTTCGCTCAGCATTATGTCTTCAAGGTTCATCCATGTTGTCATATGTTTCACCAGATCATTCCTTCTTACTGCCGCGTAGTATTCCATCGTGTGTATATACCACATTTTATTTATCCACTCATCTGTTGATGGACATTTGGGTTGTTTCCATCTCTTGGCAATTGTGAATAATGCTGCTATGAACATTGGCGTGCAGATATCTGTTCGTGTCACTGCTTTCCGATCTTCCGGGTATATCCCGAGAAGTGCAATCGCTGGATCGAATGGTAGCTCTATCTCTAGTTTTCTAAGGAACTGCCAGACTGACTTCCAGAGTGGCTGAACCATTATACAGTCCCACCAACAATGAATAAGAGTTCCAATTTCTCCACATCCCCTCCAGCATTTGTAGTTTCCTGTTTGTTTAATGGCAGCCATTCTAACCGGTGTTAGATGGTATCTCATTGTGGTCTTAATTTGCATCTCTCTAATAGCTAGTGAAGCTGAACATTTTTTCATGTGTTTCTTGGCCATTTGTATTTCCTCTTCAGAGAACTGTCTTTTCATATCTTTTGCCCATTTTATAATTGGGCTGTCTGTACTATTGTCATTGAGTTGTAGGATTTCTTTGTATATGCAAGATATCAGTCTTTTGTCAGATACATGGTTTCCAAAAATTTTTTCCCATTGAGTTGGCTGCCTCTTTACCTTTTTGAGAAATTCCTTGGAGGTGCAGAAACTTCTAAGCTTGAGGAGTTCCCATTTATCTATTTTCTCTTTTGTTGCTTGTGCTTTGGGTGTAAAGTCTAGGAAGTGGCCTCCTAATACAAGGTCTTGAAGATGTTTTCCTACATTATCTTCTAGGAGTTTAATGGTACTTTCTTTTATATTGAGATCTTTGGTCCATTTTGAGTTAATTTTTGTGTAGGGGGTGAGGTAGGGGTCCTCTTTCATTCTTTTGGATATGGATATCCAACTCTCCCAGCCCCATTTGTTGAAAAGACCATTATGGCTCAGTTCGGTGACTTTGGGGGCCTTATCAAAGATCAGTCGGCCATAGATCTGAGGGTCTATCTCTGAATTCTCAATTCGATTCCATTGATCTATATGTCTATCTTTGTGCCAGTACCATGCTGTTTTGGCAACTGTGGCTTTATAATAAGCTTCAAAGTCAGGGAGTGTAAGTCCTCCCACTTCGTTTTTCTTTTTTAAAGTGTCTTTAGCAATTCGAGGCATCTTCCCTTTCCAAATAAATTTGATAACTAGCTTTTCCAAGTCTGCAAAGTAGGTTGTTGGAATTTTGATTGGGATTGCATTGAATCTGTAGATGAGTTTGGGTAGAATTGACATCTTAATGACATTTAGCCTTCCTATCCATGAACATGGAATATTTTTCCATCTTTTAAGGTCCCCTTCTATTTCTTTTAGTAGAGTTATGTAGTTTTCTTTGTATAGGTCTTTTACATCTTTGGTTAAGTTTATTCCTAGGTACTTGATTTTTTTAGTTGCTATTGAAAATGGTATCTTTTTCTTGAGTGTCTCTTCAGTTTGTTCATTTCTAGCATATAGAAACATTACTGACTTATGTGCATTAATCTTGTATCCCGCTACTTTGCTAAATTTGTTTATTAGCTCTAGTAGGTGTATCGTTGATTTCTCAGGGTTTTCTAGATATAAGATCATATCATCTGCAAACAATGACAGTTTTACTTCTTCTTTTCCAATTTGGATGCCTTTTATTTCTTTGTCTTGCCGGATTGCCCTGGCTAGCACTTCCAGCACAATGTTGAATAACAGTGGTGACAGCGGGCATCCTTGTCTTGTTCCTGATCTTAGAGGGAAGGCTTTCAGTCTCTCACCATTGAGTACTATGCTGGCTGTGGGTTTTTCATATATGCTCTTTATCATGTTGAGGAAGTTTCCTTCAATTCCTACCTTTTGAAGTGTTTTTATCAAAAACGGATGTTGGATTTTGTCAAATGCTTTTTCAGCATCTATTGAGATGATCAATTGATTTTTCCCTTTCGAGTTTTTAATGTGTTGTAATACATTGATTGTTTTTCTTATGTTGAACCATCCTTGCATGCCTGGAATGAACCCCACTTGGTCATGGTGTATGATTTTTTTAATGTGTCTTTGGATTCGATTTGCAAGTATTTTGTTGAGGATTTTTGCATCTATATTCATTAGGGAGATTGGCCGGTAGTTTTCCTTTTTTGTAGCATCTTTCCCTGGTTTTGGTATTAGATTGATGTTAGCTTCATAAAATGAATTAGGTAGTGTTCCATTTTTTTCAATGTTTTGAAAGAGTTTGAGTAAGATTGGTGTCAGTTCTTTCTGGAAAGTTTGGTAGAATTCCCCTGTGAAGCCGTCTGGCCCTGGGCATTTATTTGTGGGAAGATTTTTGATGACTGATTGGATCTCTTTGCTTGTGATGGGTTGGTTGAGGTCTTCTATTTCTTCTCTGGTCAGTCTAGGTTGTTCATATGTTTCCAGGAAATTGTCCATTTCTTCTACATTATCCAGTTTGTTGCCATACAGTTGTTCATAATATCCTCTTATAATTTTTTTAATTTCTTCAGGATCTGCAGTTATGTCACCTTTTTCATTCATTATTTTGTTTATATGGGTCTTCTCTCTTTTTGATTTTGTCAGTCTAGCTAGGGGCTTGTCAATCTTGTTGATCTTCTCAAAGAACCAACTTTTGGTGATATTTATCCTTTCTATTGTTTTTTTGTTCTCTATGTCATTTATTTCTGCTTTAATCCTTGTTATTTCTTTTCTTGTACTTGGTTTAGGATTGGTTTGCTGTTCATTTTCTAGCTTCTTCAGTTGATCCATTAGTTCTTTGATTTTGGCTCTTTCTTCCTTTTTAATATATGCGTTTAGTGCTATAAATTTCCCCCTTAGCACTGCTTTTGCTGCATCCCATAGGTTTTGGTATGTTGTGTTCTCGTTTTCATTCGTCTCTATATATTTAGCAATTTCTCTTGCTATTTCTTCTTTAACCCACTGATTGTTTAGGAGTGTGTTGTTTAACCTCCAGGTATTTGTGAATTTTCTAAGTCTCTGATGGTTATTGACTTCTAATTGTATTCCATTGTGGTCAGAGAATGTGCTTTGAATAATTTCAATCTTTTTAAATTTATTGAGGCTTGTTTTATGTCCCAGCATATGATCTATTCTGGAGAAAGTTCCGTGAGCACTAGAAAAGTATGTGTATCCTGTTGATTTGGGATGTAATGTCCTGTAGATGTCTGTTAAATCTAATTCATTTATCAGATTGTTTAGGTTTTCAATTTCCTTATTGGTCTTCTGTCTGGTTGATCTATCTATAGGAGAGAGTGATGTGTTGAAGTCTCCCACAATTATTGTGGAAACATCAATTGCTTCCTTTAGTTTTGCCAATGTTTCTCTCATGTATTTTGTGGCACCTTGATTGGGTGCATAGACATTTACGATTGTTATTTCTTCTTGCTGAATTGCCCCTTTTATTAGTATGTAGTGGCCTTCTTTGTCTCTCAAAACATCCCTGCATTTGAAGTCTATTTTATCTGAGATTAATATTGCTACACCTGCTTTCTTTGGCTGTAGCTTGCATGAAATATTTTTTTCCATCCTTTCACTTTCAGTTTCTTTGTGTCCCTGTGTCTAAGATGAGTCTCTTGTATGCAACATATTGATGGTTCATTTTTTTTGATCCATTCTGCGAATCTATATCTTTTAATTGGGGAGTTTAATCCATTTACATTCAACGTTAAAACCGTGAAGGCATTTCTTGAATCGGCCATCTTATCCTTTGGATTATGTTTGCCATATTTTTCCCTCTCTCTATTAATATCCTTTATTGTACCCATACCGAATCTCTTTAGTACTGAACCTTTCTCCAAGTCTCTCTGTCCTGTCTTTGTTTCTCTGTCTGTAGGGCTCCCTTTAGTATCTCCAGTAGGGCAGGTCTCTTGTTAGCAAATTCTCTCAGCATTTGTTTGTCTGTGAAAAATTTAAGCTCTCCCTCAAATTTGAAGGAGAGCTTTGCTGGATAAAGTATTCTTGGCTGGAAATTCCTCTCACTCAGAATTTTAAATATATTGTGCCACTGCCTTCTCGCCTCCATGGTGGCTGCTGAGTAGTCACTACTTAGTCTTATGCTGTTTCCTTTGTATGTGGTGAATTGCTTTTCTCTTGCTGCTTTCAGAACTTGCTCCTTCTCTTCTATGTTTGACAGTGTGATCAGTATATGTCTCGGAGTGGGTTTTTTTGGATTTATTCTATTTGGAGTTCGCTGAGCATTTATGATTTGTGTATTTATGTTGTTTAGAAGATTTGGGAAGTTTTCCCCAACAATTTCTTTGAATACTCTTCCTAGACCTTTACCCTTTTCTTCCCCTTCTGGGACACCAATGAGTCTTATATTCGGACGTTTCATATTATCTATCATATCCCTGAGGTCCATTTCGAGTTTTTCAATTTTTTTCCCCATTCTTTCTTTTATGCTTTCATTTTCCATTCTGTCATCTTCCAGGTCACTGATTCGTTGTTCAACTTCCTCTAGTCTTGTACTATGAGTGTCCAGAATCTTTTTAATTTGGTCAACAGTTTCTTTAATTTCCATAAGATCATCCATTTTTTTATTTAGTCTTGCAATGTCTTCTTTATGCTCTTCTAGGGTCTTCTTGATTTCCTTCATATCCCGTACTAGGGTCTCATTGTTCATCTTTAGTTCTTTGAGTAGCTGCTCTAGGTGTGTCTCTTCTGGTCTTTTGATTTGGGTGCTTGGGCTTGGGTTATCCATATCGTCTGGTTTTTTCATATGCTTTATAATTTTCTGTTGTTTTTGGCCTCGTGGCATTTGCTGACCTTGATAGGGTTCTTTTAGGGTTTGTAGACCAGTTGAAGTCCTTATCTCTAATTTATCAGATCTACAGCTTCGTGGAGTACACTTTCTCTAACTAACCAGCAGGTGGCGTCCACGAGCCACCTGTTCTCCACAAGCCAGATCTCCCCTGCTTAGCCTTTTTGGTGAGTGGGGGAGTGAGTCTTGTGGGGCCCAATTGGTGTCCCAAGCTTGCGTGTGTAGTTGGTGATGCCTGCCCTGTATGTGGGGCGTGTTTCTGGGCAGTCGGGGAGGGGGGGTGGCCCTAACAATCAAATCTCCCTGATGATCCTAGAGTTTTAAAGCTACTGCAATAGTCTAATCCTTCAGTTCAGTCCTGCCACAGTTTGTCTCTGCCACTGACCCACAAGTCTTTGGTATTGGCGTATGGCTCCTGAGACTTGCAAGTGGGCCCCTCTTCCAGGCTGTGCACCCCGGGTCCTCTGTTGAGGGATGACTGTGCTATGTCGCAGGTGAGTGCCGTCCCCCCAGGGCAGTTCTGGGCTGCTGGGCTGTGTTGGGAGGCTCCCAGTCTGCTCAAATGATGGCTGAATGGGGCTCTGTTAATTCACACTGCTCCCCCTTCCCAGCTCTGGGACATTCAGCTGAGGTTGCAGGGAAGGCTAATGTCCACGCCCAGTTTTGTGGTGTGTGCCTGTTATTTGAAGCACTTCCGTCACACTGGGTTGTCTGGGGCAGCTCTGGGCTATGGGGCTGGCGATGGGCAGGAGTGTTTCCTGTCCACCAGGATGGTGGCTGTGAGCGGACACCCCCCTTTTCTTGGGAAGTTGTGTTGTTTAGTGAATTTTCTCAGCCACTGGATTATTGCCTTTTGTCTCAGAGCTCTCTTAGTTCTGCTCTTGACTTGACGTGCCCAAATTTCAATTCTTTGAAGCTTTCTGTATTGAGCTTCTTAGAGTAATTGTTTTAGAAAAAGCAAAAAGGATTTAAAAAAAAAAAAAAAAAAAAAAAAAAAAAAAAAAAACGGCCCTCCTCAGAGATCTAATGGGTTATTGAAATGCTAATAGACAAAGCAACCAGGGCCATTAAGGAAAAGTGCCCAGGGCAGAGAGATCAGCCTTGCTTTGGGATTTGCATATGCGCCTCAAGGCCTGATCTCCGCCCTTCCCCTTTCTGTGTTCACCAGAACTCCAAAAATCCTCTGCTTTTATTTTGGAGTTTTTCGTGTTGTTTTTTTTCTATGCCTGTCTCCTCTCTGCTGGGCTGGCTGCTCTCAGAGTCTCTGGTGTCTGGCCTCAGTCTATCTATGGTTGGAGTTTGAATCAGTAGAATGAGTTTCCGGTAAGAGCAGCCACTGCAATTCTCCCTTCTCCTTCCTGGAGCTGACAGCCCCTCCTCCCCCGGGACTGAGCCTGGCAGGGAGGGGCGCGGGTCCCCTGGCCGCAAAAACTTACAGATTTCGCTGATCTCAGCAGTTCCACGTTTTCATGAGTGTTGTATGAAGTATGCCCAAAGACAGATTGCTCTGTGGTGTCCAGTCCATGCAGTTCCTGGCTTTTTACCTACTTTCCTGGAGGAGTAACTAAAACATACAGCTCACCAGTCTGCCATCTTGCCCCGCCTCTGATAGTGTTTTAAAACTTCAACTTCTGTGTGAGACCAAAGAAAAGATGTTTATTAAGAGTGGAATCTATATTTTCTGTAGCACACTATATAATTTAACTTGTTTGCTCAGTTTATTCAAACACCATAATTACATGAAACTTTGAATAAGGAGTGAGATCTGCTTGGTTTGTACAGGTTAGTGTGAAGCTCTGATATATCCCAGAGTGATTTGGGCAGAGAATAAAAATGTGTTGCAAAGACCCCTTGAGGGACTGAGGGAAAATTGGAAATATTTATGCTTCCCCACCCAGGGAATTAATGATATTCTCACAAGCACTGTGGACCACCAATTTAGAAGGCTGAGACCTTAACTGTGGGACTTGCCCTATCTTGGGGCTTGCCCTTATGAAGTTTGTTTCTGCAAAGGAGTGGCTAAGCCTACTTAAAATTGTGCCTAAGAGTCACAGCTAGAGAACATCCTTTGTTGCTTAGATGTGGCCTTTCTCTCTAAGTCAACTCTGCAGGTAAACTCACTGCCCTCCCCTGTACATGGGACATGACTACCAGGGGTTTAAATCTCCCTGGCAATGTGGGACATGACTCGCAGGGATGAACTTGGCCCTGGCATCCTGGGATTGAGAAGGCCTTCTTGGACCAAAAGGGGGAAGAGACATGAAACAAAATAGTTTCAGTGGCTAAAGGATCTCAAATAGAGTTCACAGGTCATTCTGGAGATTATTTTTATGCATTATTATAGATATGCCTGTTTAGTTTTTAGTGTTTTGGAATAGCTTGAAGGAAATACCTGAAACTCTTGAACTGCGGCCCATTAGCCTTCTCTTGAAGATGATTGTATAACTATATTTGCTTACACTGTGTGACCGTGTGATTGTGAAAACCTTGTGGCTCCCACTCCCTTTATCCAGTGTGGACAGATGAGTAGATAAATGAGGACAAAAAGTAAATGAATAATAGGGAGGGATGGGGGGAATGAAATTTTTGGGGTGTTCTTTCTTACTTTAACTTTTATTCTTATTCTTTTTCGTGTGTGGTAATGACAATGTTCAAAAATTGATTGTGGTTATGAATGCACAACTATATAATAGTACTGTGAACAACTGATTGTACACTGTGGATGGTTGTATGGTTTGTGAATTTATCTCAATAAAATTGAATTTTAAAAAATGATTTAAAAGAGTGGGACTCTGAATGTGAATATATTTTAGGAGTTCCAAAACCAATTGAAATTGAGAGAAAAGTGGCATAACTTGCCCAAAGTTACATAACCTGCACTTATTTTTATGTATGCATAAAAGTGATATAAAAAGCTTTGGTACCTCTAAATAAGTCTGAAATTGCTCTTTCAATAAACATAAAACAAGAAAATTTAAGTTTTAAGAAAGCATTATGTCATAGTTTAATCGACAGCATGTGTTTCCTTCTCAATAACACATAAAATTATGCTTCTAATAATTGATGGCATCTTAGATTTAATGAAATACTGTAATAGGCATTTTATGGGATTATTTGCCATGTTTACTTTTCTTTCATTCTCACTCATTCATCCATTTATGAAACCCATAAAAAGTACCAAATTTGCTCCAGAAATTCTAATAAAAATTAGGAATAAAGAGGTTGATGAGGCACAATCTTGGTACTTACTGTATTCACAGTCTTGTGGGGAAGAAAAATAGAAGTAAATAATTACAATATAAAGTGATAAGCACTGTAGTAAAGGTATATACAAACTGCTATTATTGGAGACCTATGAGGAAGTCACTGTCTCTACCAGGACGATTTTGAGAAAACTTAACAATAGGGATATTAGGGATTAAATCATCAATAAGAATTCATTAGTAAGGAAAAGAATATATTTTGGGCAGAGGGTGCAATATATAAAAAGGTCTAGTGGTGGTGAGAAGTTCCTAGAATATTTAGACATTTGTGTGAAGATCAGTGTGACAGAAACATGGGTAGTGAAGAAGCTTAAAGGGGAAAGTTGGAACCAGATTTTGAATTGTCTTCTTTGCAGTGATGAGGAATTTTTAGCATTGTGAACCACTAGAGAATTTTTCCCAGCATTTGATTTTTGAGAAGATAATTTTGTGGAGGATAAACTGGAGTTCCAGGCCACAGAATAGAGGATGAGCTGATATTTCCGGTGAGATATAATAGGATCAAAATTAGAATTGGAGACTAGTAGAGACAATTAGAATAAAGTTTTCAGGACGAGGATTATTTGGGGGGAATACAAATAAATTCTATTCTAGACATGTTATGTTTAATATATATGTATATATGCATATATATATTTTTGATATATATATGTGTGTGTGTATGTGTATATATATATAAGTGTATGTGTGGATAGAAAGATAGATAGATAGATAGATAGATAGATAGATAGATAGATAGATAGATAGATAGCTGTGTGAAACCCTCCAGTACCTAACTGGAAGTAGTTCAGAACTCAGGGAAGACATGGAGCTAGAGTCATTAGCACTGTTGGAGTGAATTCTTCTTTGGAAAGTGCAAGAAATTGAAGAAAATAGAATTAAGAAAGAACATTGTTAAGACTCAGCATTTAAGAGCTTTCTAACAAGGAGGAGCCAACAAAGACCATGAACTAAGAAAGACGGACGTCACAAAAGTCAAATAAGGGAAGTGTTTCAAGTGGTGAAAGCCTCTAACAGCATCAAATATTAATACTCAAACTGGATGAAGACTTAAAATAGTCCACTGGACTTGACAATTCAGTCATTGATAACTTTGGCAAGGGTGATTTTGTAAGATTGTTGGGGTTGGGGTTGTGGGCAGAAATGGATTATACTGGTTTGAAGAACAGTAGTAGAAATAGTAATGATAAGAATGAAAAAAATATAAGAATAATGATAGATAACATTTATGGAGACCTTATATTGTGCCAGAAATTACGCTGAGTATTTTGAAATATTATGCCATTTAATTCACCTACCAACATTGCACAGTAGGTATCAACATTTCAAAGATTAAAAACAGTGAAACAGAAAAGTTATATGACCTACCCAAAGACAAATAGTCTTCTGTAAGTACTACAGCCAGCTTTCCATTTCTCTATATACCACTAACAATGAATAAATGAAAATTCAGGATATGAACAAAAGTAAAATAAGAGAAGTATAGGAAAGTAAGCATATAAAATATTATTTAAAGAAGTTCAACCATAAAGGGAGATAAGACAGAAACTGGAGGATGTAATAATGTTGAGGTAAAGTTTATTTGGGGAAGTAGAGGGGAGGAGGTTTGTTTTTAGCTTGAGGAAGACTATTTTTATTAGTTAGGTAAAAGAGAGTTTCAATAACGCAAAAGAAAAGGGGAAGAATTAGTGTAATAAGGTCATAGAGAAGGAAAGAGATAAAATTTCCTGTTCTTGAGTCAAAGGGTTACTCTCTGAGAATAGGAGAAATCTGATCTCAGAGATAGAAGGAAAGGAAAGAAGGATATATGGCATTGTAGATAGATAACTGAGCATGGTAGAGAAGCTATGGAGTTTTTACCTGAGGTGTATCTTCTCTAAGAGTTTGAGATATGATTAAGGATTGAAGAGTATTGTAAAAAAAAATGGAACAAATGACTCAAGGAATTGGAAAAGAAGATAATTGTATTAGTAAGCAGCCTTAAGGGCACAGTTTAAAACAGAAACCAGAACTCTGGATCAGTGCTAATTGACATTGTTATATGATTTATAGTTACCAGTGCTTGAGATATAGATAACAAAAGACTATTGAAGGTGGTGCTTGTGACCATGTACAGGACTGGTTGTTGGGGCATAGCAGAAAGATGAAAAAGGGAGAGAAATCAGGCAAGTATTGAAAATGAACAGGACTACTGAATAGGATGGGAATAATTTTTGAATTGCTAGTTACAATTAAAGATGCAATGTAGTGACTGAAAAACATGAACTAATAGATGGATGTGAGGAAATACCAGGATTGCAGTGTTTTAAGATTTCAGAGGCATTACTGAGAGTTGAATAGTTTAAGTGTTCCATCTTGAAAGAGTTTTGCTAAAGAAGGAGGGATGAGAAATCCCCATATTAAAATCATGGCTGGTAAACTAAATAAGGGTTTTAAATAATTTGAAATTTTACTCCTGGTTGAGTAATTGAGCATGTCATACAGTAGTGGCTTTGCAAGAGGAAAGCAATTCTTAGAAGTATTATTCCACCAAAAACACAGATCCCTAGGCCTTGTTTCTTTTATTAAAATTAATTTTCATTAAAATTAATCCTTTCTCTTTCCACAGTGTAAAATGCCCTCTGCTAGTAAACCATATCTAACAGCAGTTTTCCTTTGACCCCAATTTGGTGAACATGCCTTCTGCTGCTATTCTATTTCTAGGAACCTGCCCTTCCCACAAGGTTAAAGCTTGGATCTATGAGAATGTCAACCATTACTCTTTTCTTCAAGGGTTAGTTTTTAAATCATAATCAGTCACGGATGATTGGCAATCATTTTTGGGGAAATTTGTTCATGCTCTCATATCTCTTTACTCCTAAGACTGTGCTTGAGTATTTGCATAGTATCAATTTGCATAATGTACTTCATCAGCATTTATGTGACATTTTATTATTTTCTCTCTTCTTTTGTCTTCTTGCCCTCTGCCTTAAATTGTCAAATGGTAAAAAAGCCATTCTGAAACCAGAACTTGGAGCAGTCACCAGCCACATGCCTTCCAAATGGTAAAAATAAGTAAGTAAGTAAATAAATAAATAAATAAATAAATAAATAAAAGTGCTTCTTTCCTTGACAAAGCACCCAAATATAGAACATTTAACAAATATTCATGCCTACTACTGTTTTAGATAAGCTCTGGATAATAAGGAAAGTAATTTCTTACTCTTTTTGTCTTAATCAAGAAATATAGACGCTACCTGAAAACTGAAATTTCTATACAATCTGGTAACCTGTGTTTATAATTTTTTTCAAAGCCAGCTTGCCTCATGGTGACTAATATGTAGCAATACTGACCCTTGCCATATTTCCTGATCCAGTTCAAATGTGGCCTTATTGCAATACCTTTCCTGAATTCCCCAGGCACAGTTAATTGCTTTCTTCTTTGTGTTCTCAAAGAGCTCTGTTCATATATGTCGTTTGCCACTTATCACTGACCTGTACAATCGGTTTACAGGTATGAATCTTTCTTTAGAGTTTGGTCTGCTTGAGGGTTGAAGCTGTCTTATTCATCTTTTTTTTTATATTCATTTTATTGCTATATATTCACATACCACACAGTCATACAAAACAAATCGTACATTCGATTGTTCACAGTACTATTACATAGTTGTACGTTCATTACCAAAATCAATCCCTGACACCTTGATTACCACACACACAAGAATAACAAGAAGTCTTATTTGTCTTTGACTCCACAACAAGAGTAAATGTGTGACTCAGATTCTATGTAATTAGAAACAAGTTTTTAAACATTTTTGTTACAGGATATAATATATAAAGAAAAGTGCACAAATCCTAAATGTACAGCTTGACGAATCACACAGTCTATCCACTTTGATCAAGAAATACAGCAGTAACACCAGAGCCACTCTTCTGAACCTTCAGTGTCACTACCCTTTCCCCCTCCTCAAAAGGAATAGCTATCCAGACTTTTTATACCATAAATTAGTTTTGCCTGTTATTATGATCCTATGTAGTTTCTGAGTAAATAATTTTGTACCTTCCTTATTTTTATCTTTTTACTCCATGTACCCATAAATAAAACACAAACTGATGACAAGTTCAAGGCTCAGAAATTATACCAATAAGATTGTTAAGTAGTGTTAATATGCTTATCTAATTTGTACATTCAAGGAATATTATACAAAAATATGTATGATATACATTTATATCTTATTCCTTCAGAAACATGGAAAGAGATATTTTTACTTCTAATCTCAATTAACGTGTAACATCTAAGCTAGAAATTTAACAGAGCCGGATGGATTTTTTGACATGTGTACCATAAGTTTATCATGTACTTGTAATAATATTTCAATTTCCTGTATAGAAAATGCATGTGAAGCCCCGCAGCTCTGTCTTGCCATAGCTAGTAAATGTATTATTTTCTTAAACGAAATTGAATTTTACAACTGAATGTTTGGTTATAGTTGCTTTTTTTCAGTGTTAGTAATATAATTACGACATTATCAAATTTAGATTAGGTCTTTTACTTAGAGCAATAGTTCTCAACAAGAGCGGGTGCTGTGCATGTGCACGCATACACACACACACACACACACACACACACACACACACACACACACACCCGGGGGACATTTGGCAATGTCTGGAAACATTTTTGTCACAACTCATGGAGTTTGTGTGCATTGTATGCAGGGTGGGGAGAGAGCACTAATGGCATCTAGGGGGTAGATTTCAGGGATGATGTTAAACATCCTACAAAGGCACAGGACAGTCACCCACAACAAAGAGTTATCCAACCCTAAATGCCAATAGCTCCAAGTTTGAAAAATCCTGATTTAGAGAAATTTCCTCAGAAAATTAAACCTATCTTATGTTAACTTGGTATATTCTGTAATTATTTGTTGACTCTTATGATACTTAAGCTTTATAAAATGCTGAATGTCATGCATGTGTTGTTTTTTACTATGCCTTGCATTTTTAATTTCAAGGGAATTAATATCAATTTAAGGGAAATTAAACTAGAAACTCCTGGAGAAATGCAGGAACTAAGAATGCCCAAACATCACTTCTGGTACATTCTGTCTTGTAAATTTCAAGGAAGGGGCAGCCTTGGTGTAAATGTGCTTTGTAACATATTCAGTACCAGGTAGATATTATTATTTATAATAATTAGGTATATTCTAAATCATCAAGATGCATTATTCACCTCTTAACACTACAGCATTTTTCATAAACTATGAATTATTTTCTTAAATTATTTTAAAATTATTTTCTTAAACTTCAGTGGGAATATATTTGGATTTCCTTTTGTGCAAATTAAAAATATGTCAAAACAACTCTTCCAGAGGAAAGGATGCCAGGTATAGGTTAGTTTCTGTAAAATGAGTTGAAATAATCTATGTGCTGTGTTTGGTTTTTAAAAAATGATTCCATATGAACAATGATTCTTTATATGACTTTGCCGAAGGTAAAACTCTAACCAATGGTGTCACCTTAGTAGAAAAATCCTGCCTTTTATTTTATCATGATTTAAAATACGGCATGTATATTAGTAAAAAGTAGAGAAAGAGAGAGGCAAGAAAGAGCAACAGAGGAGACAGATTACATGGGGCTGTATATATTATCACTCTGAAGTCAGTAGGGAAAGCTGCTAAATGCTCTTACAACTATAATAGCCTATCTCATGTTAATTCTAGCCCGAAGCTTCATGACACTTCTTGTTCAGTGATAATGGGGACCACTTTTTTTTTCCTGGTTGAATAGCAGATTTTTTTTTTTTTTTTCCACAAGGACGTCAAATAAATTAAGCAGCCTTTGCAAACAGCAACACACAAAAGCCTTTTGCTTTGTAGGAATTCCCAGTAATAACATGGAAGAGTTATTACCCTTGATACTTAGTGGATTTTTTAATGGCTAGCAATAATCGTTTTGATTGAATATTGGCTTATAATAGGCTTGTAAAGGAATTCAAGCACCCTTAACTGCTTTCAACCTTAGCTTCTTGTGCCTCAGGAAAATCCTTGAAACAATAGATCTTACAGTCATTAACAAGGAAATAGTTTATAAAAATGAAGTTAATACCTATTACCTTCAAAAGTACAGCCAATTAAAATATGCTGTTTGTATAATTTTAATAGTTGACTATAATATTGACCCTCTTCTTTGAAAGAAGCAATTATTTCATGACAACTTATAAATTCATTTCCTTGAAAGTCAACTCTTTTATACAAAGAAATGTCACAATTGTCATAATTCTTGGCTCTATAAATCAATTCAGATTTTGTGTACTGAATCTTTATTCTAAATATTTCAGACTTCTCCAACCAGTTGAGAAATGTATTTGGTTGATTGTTAAAAGAAACCAATAATGTTTGAAATATTGGAAAGCAAGGTTTTAATATTATTTTGTTTGATATTTATGTTTCCTCAGTGAGAATGCTTATAGCTATACTCTGTTTTTCTAGACTTTGAGATGAAAAAGAAATACTCCAGAGGCTAATCTACTGAAAAATATGAGAAGTGATTCCACTCTGAGGCTGTAGAATCCACTAAAACTCAGCTTCCACATCATGAATGGACTGCAAGAGAAGCAGGTTTGAGGCTAGATTGGACTCTGAAGAATTATGAAAAATGATTTCTTACTTGTTTTACCACTTCCTATCTATCAGGACAGGATAGTATCAGTAATTGAAAAGCACAACAGTTGAGACCCAAGAGTGCTCCTGCCCAAAGGAGAGAGCACTGTGTAAAGCTGTGGGGTGGAAGGTTATAAATTGAAAGGATTGCATCTGCTCCTCTTTTCCTCCTTAGAAGCCATTGCTGGTAAAACTGATAGACTCTCTTGGATTACCAAGGAATTTCCGTTATTATCTCTGTGTATGTTTTGTTGTTGTTGTTGTTGTTTTTTGTTTTGCCACTAAAGCACTTCTAAGCTACTCTTGCTATTTCCCCATATGTAGATGTTAGCATTTTTTTCATATATTCATTGGTTGGTGATTTTAATTCTATTCCATATGTGGAGTATTAAAATGCCTAATATGCCTTTCCAACAGGGAGAGACTCCACTGCTATCTTGAATATGCACAATCTTACTACTACGTAAGCTTCATTAGGGTAGGAAACCAGATAATAGGCCTTTATTTAATAGCTTCTGAATTAGTAAGTATATGTTCACCTATTCAAGCACATGTAAGACTATTCTGCTGGAACTGTGCTGTAAAACAAATTGATTAAAAACTAATTGGTCATAATTTTAGGAAATACTTCCTGACTTTTATGTAACCAAATTAACAAAAATGATCCATGATCAACAGAAGATGTATGCTGAATGATTTTCCAGTGGTGATGATGAATTATGCCAGTTCCTTTACTGGTCACTAGGAACTAGTGACTTTTTACTGACTCGGGGGTTGAATGGTAGGGTCTGTTACCTTCAAATACAACCAACCGGATAGGGAAACTTCACCAGGCATCAATCAAATGTATGACTTTAGGCTAATTAATATCACATTCCAAGCAGGCATTTCAACATATAGATAACATTAAATTCCAGATCATCCACAGCTTTGATATTAATGAGCGATCATCTGTCTAAATGATCTCTTCCCCACTGGGCTTAATTCCCACGTCCCTCCTTAGTGGCTTCTTCCTCCACTCTAACTATCTTGGGACTACAAACCTCCCCTCTCCCCACCATACAACCCCCTACAGTGATGTCTCAGGCCAGACTCTTTGCTGACACCTGCACTAATAGCAGGGTAGATTATCTACTGTTCTTAATTATCTTTCCCACAGCTCGCCTTCATTAGTTTGGATAATTGACTGTATGTGTAACATTCATAGGCAGAACAATGCCCTATAGAAAAAAATTAAAGGAGAGGAAAAAAAGACTTTAGTTTATATAAGATTAGCAGTGTGTGTGGCATCAGACATTGTACAGCATCTGGAGTTTGGGGGAGCATCTGCTTTTCTTTTGTTGAGGAAGTCATTAAGAAATTGGAATGAGATTTTTGAAAGGATCAGTGGAAGCACAGAATACATTTTTCGATGAAAAGAAACTTAAGAAAGAGAGCTTCAGTGAGGGAAATTTGCATTCTCATGAGTGAGCAGACTGGAAACAGCAATTGATGAGCACTGATGAGAAACAAAAGGATTGTCCATGAGTTACCAAGCTAACTAGGAGGCCTAGAGAAGGTGAGGACATGAATTCAGTAGAAACTGGGCACCAATAGAACAATTATGGAAGAAGAAGAAAAATACATTTTATAGAATCTTTTGACTCAACCCTCTGTAATTTTTTTCCTGAATTTTTTCCCCTATGATATGGGTAGTTATCCCTATCATCTGGCCAGCAAAAGCAAGTATTAAATAGATTTAGCAACTTCCCTAATTGACAAATGATGAAAATGATGAGCTTGGAATTCAAACCCCTGGAGTATGATGCTTGAGGAGGCACTGTGATCCCACATGCTATTTGTACCATTTGTATGCTTTCAAAAACCATAGCTCAAAATTGCATTGCTTTATAACACCATATATGTGTGTGTATACTATCATTACTGCAAGTCTATGTCACATTCACTATGTAAATATTATAGCATAGGAAGAGTTAGAACGGAAGCAAATTTGTGATTTTGTTGTCAGAGTTATTCTCTAAGAAGATAGATATCTCAGGAATCCTTAGATAAAAATGAGATTAGGAAATTGTTCAGATGTGAAATATTAACATGGCATTTCCTCTTTCTTTGTGTTAGTTTATATCATAGTGCAAACTAACTTTATTAATTTTTCATATTTCAAATTAATTTTCACAATAAAGATAAAGTTCACTTAAATACATATGTATTATGAACACTTTGGATGACTTACGACTGCCTGCTATAGAAAAAAAAAGGTAGAATCTCTGATGGGTTGACCTCACAAAAATGAATGTACAAAAAAGAAAGTGCACTTTGAAGCAATTTATTAATTGAGCTGGTGTGAGACAGCTAAAAGTTTTTTTATTTTTTTAAACTTAGATTTCACCTTGCTTTGTCCAATTTTCATGCTAGTACAATGTTGAAAGCTGAAATATTTTCATTTGTGTTTCTGCTGACTTGCACATTTCACACAATAGGCCTTATTATTAAGCGGCCTGATCATGGTCAGTGCAATTTGCAGTGTTAGCTAATTTCTGAAAGTAACAGCGAATTCAAAATCAATTACAGACTATTTTGGATTCATTAGTGCCCATGAAAGGTTTTATGCCTGCTTGTTTTTTTTAATTGAGAAGAGACAAAATTAAAAGTGCTGCTTCTTTGTCTAGTTTGTGGATGGATGAGTGGAAAGGTGCAGGAAGGAAACAAACAAACAAACAGACAAGGGTGCCCAGTGTTCTTTTTTACTTTAGTTGCTCTTTTTCACTTTAAATATTATTCTGGTTATTTTTGTGTGTGTGGTAATGAGGGTGTCGGGGATTGATTTTGGTGATGAATGTACAACTATGTAATGGTACTGTGAACAATCGAATGTACGATTTGTTTTGTATGACTGCATGGTATGTGAATATATCTCAATAAAATTAATATTAAAAAAAAAAGTGCCCCTTTCTCCCATATGCAGAAATACCATGGTGCAATCTTCACCTGAAACAGTGATAATAGCAGCTGCAAAGACAGTATAATCAAATGATTTGGCAGTGGAAGAGTATATGCATCTATCCTGTTTGATATTTGTATATCCCAAAGCATGGAATAAGAGGGGCAATGTGAAAATAATTAAGTAACAGAACAAAGAAAATGACACAAAATTTGCAATTTCATGCATATTTACCAAAAAGGGTCAAAATTCTAAGCATTCCATATAATCAAATAATTTATTAGGTTTGTGAGGTTAACTGCTTACAGCTAAGCAACTTGTAGCTTAATTGCATCTCATACTAGAGTGGAGTTAGAAATGTCTTTCTGGCCCTTATCCCCAAAGCGGGAAGCCCAGCCCGAGGCACTGAAAGTGCTATACAGTTAACAGCAGGTAGCATAATTCAGCCATGTCAAATTAATGTTACTATCCTGGGAACACAGATAGCATAATGAAGGAAGAATAAGGACATTTAGGAGAGAGAGTCCTTCAGCAGGACATCCCTTCTGGTTTCTATTTACGTACAGAAAATAATTATTTACTCCCCATTAAAAATAATATTCTAGAAATTAATCTTGAGAGACTAGATATACATTTTAGATCCACTCATTCATTCTTCTTATTTTTTTTTTAAATGTCTGATTAATTCTTGATAGTAACTATCTAAGTTTCCAAAAAGGGTGGGGGGAGCAGGAAATGAACATATGTATAACTTGAGAGTGGAAATGTTGAATTGAATATATTTTTCCTGTGGTCAATGTATAAATCTCCTTGTAAGCTAAGTCCATGACTGCTCTTTGCCCTTGTGGTTTAAAGTCATCCTTGCACATGTTAGATGATAGATTATCAGCAGAGAGAAACAGCAGGTTTTTGTTCAGTGATAGATAATGGGTAGAAAAGAAAGTGTGCTCCTGAACTTGGTTGAACAGCCAGCCTCCTCACTTGAGACATTTAAAAATATATTGGATAGAGAAAAGGAAAATGCCCTTCAGAGACAGTAATTTTCTAAATGCATAGATAGTCTTTCTTTTCAAGATTTGATTTGTATGAAAAGTGGAGCTAATGATATATCAAAAGGAATCTGAGAAATTATTTTTATATTCACACAAAAAAGCTGATACCTGTGATATGAATGAGAGTGGAGAAAAGATAATCTGTCCTTTAACCATCTGATGATATACATGTGGGTAGCACAGCGCATGGAGGGACAAGTCCAGGAAGGGCTGTTTTACCTGTTGTCTATCACTTATGGAGCATCTAGTGGCATACTCTATGCTGTCTTTTAAATACTTTGCATATATATATGTGTGTGTGTGTGTATATATTTCACAAAGAAAGAATGAACTAGAGGCAATTCATGCCAATTGTTACAAAATAATCTAAGATAATGAATAGACATGAAATTACTTACTTATAACTCAAGAATGCATAGTTTGTCATGCTCTGATGACATTGTAGAAATGACCTCTTCAATAAAATACACAAAATATTGGTAAGTAGAGACCACCTATATTACCATAAAAATACTGAAAGGAACATTCCTCAAACTAAGTTTCACATGATTAATGGAATTTGGAAAATTATATCTATTTCATGTATTAGCTCTATTCCAAAATAATCTTGGATACAAGTGCAGTGGTGATTTAGAAAAAAAAAAGAAAGCTATTTTACTCCATTATTTGTTTTAATCAGCAATGGCAAATGAGATATGACCTGTTCCAGATATTTGGATTTCTTAATGTGTTGTAGTAAATAGATTGTTGTTCATATTATAATAGATTGGACTCATTGCCTGGGAAAGGGAGGACTGCGTTATAACCAAAATGTTGCCAGAAGAGTTACTAGAGAATATTTTCCCAGGTTCTTAACGTACTTTAACCAGAAAGTTCATCATGTTTCATAAACATTTATTTGTTCCCACTGAGGAAACTTCTAAAAGGTTTTGATGTTTTATTTTCCTTTCTGAGAGAGGCACTAGGACATTTTATATTATCTGTTCAAATGTACAGAGTAACTGTGACCAAGAGGATATTAGTTCTATAGTTCAAGAAAGAACCAAATGTTCCAAATGTATGTTATCAGATTTTTCAGTTGAAAACAATTTATTCTCAAAGTATTGTTTATAAATACACCTTCTAGAAACCTTTCTAGTTAATTGCTGGGTAAGAAAGTTTGCATAAAGAAAAGTTGTAGCATTTTTTCATGATCCCAAAACCTGCATTTATTTCCCCTTCTCACTTGTCACAGTACTAACTCCAGTTTCTTTGTAAGGAATAAGGCAAATTTACCCAAGGCAAGGAACTCCTTGTCATTTGGCTCCTCCTCCATTTTTATCCTACTTTTCCCCCAACCCCATTCATCCCTGGGCAGTCACTGGCCTCCCTCAGGGTTGATGACTAGAATTAGGAAGATGTAAGAAACAAGGAGCCCTTGGCTGACATAGGTGTGAGGCAGGCTAGAGCAGGGAACTGAGAGGGGAGAGAAGCTCTTCAGCAAGGACGATGGATCAAGGCCAAGAGAGTGTCCTGAACAGACACAGTGCCTGGGGCTACCCACCTATGCAAAACACTATCTACCACCAGGCACCACCCTAGAGAGGGAGGGTGGGAGAAAGAGCCCTGACTTGTAAGATATGTTTTTCAAAGTCTTGTTTTGCAGAGATAAGCCCTAAATAGAGTGGGTAACAGAATATTCTTGTTAATAAACCACTTTGATCTAACAAGGAGGGGAGAAGAGAAGTAAAGTTAACCAATAAAATCAGATTGCTCCAAACATTGTGTGCCATTCACACCACTCGCCTCTCGCCTCTCACCTCTTCTATTGTGAGAGCTCCAGCATGCTCTTCTCGCATGTGTACTCAATAGATTTTCTACCTGCCTTCTTGATCTGTGCTGTGCCCTTGAATTCTTTCTCAGAACATGGCCAAGAACCTATGAATTCAACACTGGCAACAGGTGTACTCTAGTTGTTGTGTGCTATTACTGACACTCTCTGGTGGACGCTTTCCTGAATTCCTCAAGGACATGCCTTGCTAGCACCCTGTAATTGCAATGTTGAGGTGAGCAATTCTGTCTTTGACAAGTCCACTCCACAAATAATCCATCCTTCAGGGCCTTGGGCATTGAGAGGTCTACTGCTCTTTTGGCTTTTATTACATTTCTCAGCAGTCATCTAGGGTGTGATTTAAAAGGTCTACAGGTTACACGTGGTGTACAGAAAGCAACACACCTCTTTGTCCTGACTTCAGTGGGATTTGTTCCCATTGTAACCTCTTACTCTGACATTCAGTCTCTCCCCTATGAACTTTTTAAGGTGTGGGTCTGGTACCAGTTTCTGCACCTCACAAATTTCAAGGGCCTCAAGTGTTTCTCTTAAAGACAATGCCATTCAGCTTAGGGAAAGAAGTAAGAGGAAAGCATCACTTTTCCCATTCACAACACATGCAAGCTTGTGGGTCGGGGGAGGGTGGATACTAACGCATTCTAAAAAAAATCTCTCCAATCTCAGCCTGGAAGTGGGTAATAGGTTGAGGGTTAAAAATCCAGTTCTGCCACTCTCATAGTAACCCTAGACAGATAATGAGTCATCCTCATTTTGGAATGTGGGGATATAGAGCATCTATTGTTTGTTCTCCGCTTCTGTGAATACAGAAGGAGTTGGAATTTCAATTCCTTTTACATGTATATGGGAGTTTGGATTTCATCCTCAAGGCCATTAAGAATCACTGCATTATTACAGGAAGTGAATGAAATAAATGGAATTATGTTTTGGAGAGTTGCTTCCTGCAGTAGTATAAGCAATGGATTGCAGGAAATGAAACAGATTTCATGGATATGTGTCAGGACAGAGTTTCAGGAGCCTAGGTAAGAATTAGTCCAGCTTGATATAAGATGATAACTACAAGGAACAGGGAGGTCAGACTGCAGAGGCATCAAGGAAATAAAATAAAAAGACTTGGCTACTCATTATACACAGGGAGATAAAAGAGAAATCAAGAAAGATTTCTAGGTTTCTTATTTAAGTAACAAAACAGAAAGTGGTGCCATAACTGAAAAAGGGGATGTAGGAGGAGCAGGGTTGGGGGGAAGATGGTGGTCAAGGATGTTATTAGTTAAGAAGTGAAGACAGATATTTATATATATACGTGTATGTGTATTTATGTAATGTGCATGCTCACATTAACTACATAGAATGAAAATTCTGTTCAACTGACCCTTTCTGCCTCCTCTATAAAGAACCAAGCTGAAAGACTCTTTCACAAAGAAGTACATGAATCGGATGACCTCCATTGCAAACTGCAGGCAAGATTCTGGTGCCAAGAACAGGAAAACAATGACCACTGTTCATGCATTTCCATAGGAAGAGTGACTAGAGGCCACTAGATTGTTACTATATACACTTTCAGTTAAGAATTATAGGCCTAAAGCTGAAATACTAACTTTATAATACACTATATTGCTGGAATTGGGGAGGCCAACTCAGCTGGGACTCTATAGAGTGAGCATCTTTAAATGAACACTCCTTTGTTCATTTTTGCAATAGCTGCTCCCATTGAGATAGTTTAAAGAAAAGAAAGGGTAGGAATTTGACTTACTGGCATGGAATAAACAGGCTTGAGGCTGAAAACCTTAAGAATCAACAATCAAATAGCTCAGTTGAACTGTGGCTAAAATATCTCAGGGCTTTCTGAAACCAAGTGGATTGGCTGCTTTTTCTAGGCATAAATCTCCTGGTGAATATTGTGTAGATGGGGGTCTCAAAGGCCAAAAAAAAAAAAAAAAAAAAAAAGCCAATTTGTCAATTATAGTGTTCATGTATACATTTTACTTAAATTAGGTCTCTGCTCAGTTAAAAAATATGACTTATTCCTAAATTATCCAAAGTAGTTGTATTCTATAGATTGCAAAATTGGTGGTAATTCTTTGCAGTTCTTCTCATCAAGAGGAGTCGTCCATTTCTCCATTCTTGAACTTTGGCTTGCCTTTTAACTTGCTTTGGTCTATAGAATAGGGCAGAAGTGATGGTCCAGATCTGAGCCCAGGCTTCAAAAGGCCTTGTGTGTTGCTACCCTCACTTTTGATGGCTATGTGAACCAGACTGGGCTAACCTGCTGGACAATGAGAGAATGGTCCAGTTATCCTTGTTGCCCCAGATGCCAGCTGGTCAACATCCAGACATGTGAGTCGATCCCATAAGGCCAGGCTCCAGCCATCCCACCAGCTGACCCAAGATTCATGTGTGAATTCAGCTAAGATCTAAGCTTGGCCCAGATCAGCAGAAACAAGCAGCCAACCTGTAGACTGAAGAGAAATGATAAATGATTGTTGTTTTCATCCATCCAATTTTGAGGTGATTGGCAACATAGCAAAAGCTAACCAAAAAGAGTATTCCTAATCAATTATTGCCAAGCTTACTTTGCTCAGGCCTCCTATTTTCTGAGACATTTAAACTGAGCCTGACTGCAGAAATCTAAATGACTGCTGGATAAGCCAATTATTTGATTTGGTCCAAAGCTCAAAATACCATGAAAACAAAACACCCAGCCTTTGAGTGCAATTATAACTTTTTATTTGTGTTTTACTTATATATGTTACACATTAGGCAGATATAACAAAAATTGATTGAGGTGTTAATTTAAAACTTCAGAATCTTGGAAAGATTATTTGACTACTAAAGAATCTTAGCAGAGTTAATATTTTTAAAACAGGAAACAAAAGATAGTTTCCTTCATTGCTTGCCTTGTATTTTGGAACCTATTTCAAAAATAGGGGAGAGTTAAGCAATTTTTGGTCTATGTTGCATTACTATTTTACTGCTAGTTATAGTTATGTGACAAAGTCTTCCATCCTAAAATCACATATGTTCAGTCTACGTTTCAGGGAAATATATATATTTTAAATGAATTTAAAGAAAGACTAGATCAGCAAATAGAGTTACAGTGCCACTATTTACTCTTATGTTCCACTGTCCATCATTAGTGGTTTGGATTTAGATAATTTGTATTGGGATCAGCAAAGAGCACACTGTGACTAATTATCTAATCTGTATCTCCAGGGTTTTAGTCATGGTCTCTTTTTCAATTAAAAATATTCACATTCAACAAGAAAGATTTTCTTCAGCTTTTTAAAACAATTTCTGGTACATTGACTAATAAGCAGAGTTAGTTATTTTAATATATCTCATTAGGAACCCTACAAAAGAGCAATGGTCAGTGTTAAAATAGATGTCTATCTAATGAAGGCATTCTGTTTTTTAATGATAAAATTGTGGATAGAAACCAATTAAATTCATTGTATCATGACATCAGTATTAAATAATAACATTATTTTGAAAGAATAATATGAGTTCAATAAGGACTTCATGATAAATTAGTATAGGCACATATTTGGGCATCTTTCAATTTCAAGGCTAAAATGAGTAAAGATAAGATTAACATAATACATCTTAATTCCTTTTTATTCTTTTAACAAACACATATAATTTACTCTGTGGCAGACCCTGTTACAAGTGTTTATGAACGTTAGCTCATTTAATCCTTGTAACCTTGTAAGGACCATTATTATATTACAAATGTAAAAACTGAGAAAGAGATAGGAAACTTAAGACAAAGAAAGGTAAAGAACTTTGGTTACGATTACAAGGGTAGCAGAGCCTGGGTTTGAATCCAGGAAGTCTGACTCCATTATCCAGATTTTAACAGCTATTGTATAAAGTATATTTGCTTCCTGAGTTCATCACACTGCAAATATCACTATTTACTCTTATATTCCAAGAGACAATATTTATTTTCTCAAACCAGGAGATAATAGCCCTGGCATGGATTATTTTGCAACCATTATATGTAATCTTTTATATGATATTGCACTTGCAATGCTCACAGTTGATTTTATCATCTTTAAATACCCAAAAGGATGCTAGTTGTTACATATATGAATGACCTGAAAAATATATACAAACATACACACACACACAATACGTAAACACATATTATATAGCCTGATCAATGCTAGATGCAGAAAAGTTGAGTACTTGAATCAATAATGTCATTCATTAATGTTTTGTATTATTTATATTAGCGTGTGTCTACATATATAAAACTAAATGTCAGAGCACAAAAAAAAAAAAAACTTTCCAAATACTCAGTATTCCAGTGCCTGGAACCCTAAGTGAAGCAACAGATGGAGGGGAGGATACAGAAAGTCGCCAGGGGTGCTTGCTAATTACCATGAACTACTGTATGCACCAGCACTGTATGTAAATTGTCAGCTGTATATTATATTTATCACCAATGTCATCCTTTATCTGCAGGCTATTTTCAGAAGCTAAGTACTCTGCCCAAACTATTAACCACTTCATTTAGTCCAATGTGGAAAGAGGGCTTTTATGAACAGAAATGTATGGAGGTGGCAGTCATATTCATAATTTGGTAATGCATCATGAATCCTTACCTTTCCCATTTAAATATTTTACTTTGTGAGCAAATATAGATTCTCTTTCAAAAATATGACCGTAAAATATTATCTCCCAGAAATAAAAAATTATTCTAATGTGGCATTGCACCAAGGTATTATTATTTCTCAGTCAACTTTTAGCTATATTTTTCCTGGGGGCAATATTTAATGCTGCCATTATAAAATATTTTGACAGGACATAATTTCTATAAACCTAAATGCTGTGAGGGATTTTTTTTTTTTTTTTTTTTTTTTTAGAAAAGCTCAACTTTATTGTGGAAAAATCCAATTAGTTTTTTTTTTTAAACATAGGTAGTTTTAGCCAATAGATGGAAATATAGCTATTATCTAGATAAAACAACACAATTTCAGTTAAAGCAGCATGATCCTTGTAATATCTTACTAAGAATACATCCAAATTTTATATGCTAAAGTGGAAAATGTAGCCACATGATTGCTAGAAATAAAAATGTAGACATTGCTTAAGAACTAATCATTTTTGTAGCAAAGAGAATGAACTTAAGTAACAAAAGAGTTAGTGTGTTACTGAACACTGGGTAGTCTGGCAGCAAATGTTTGACGACCCACATGGGTAAAAGTTGGAGCAATAAAGAGCAAATTTGGGTAGCACAATAAGAGTTGGTAGAGGTATACATATCTGGTCTGTTTTGCAGCTTATAATCACTGTGTCTTTCCCTTTTGACTTGTATCTCTGAGAACAGAATGAAGGAGAAAGAAAGAATAAGGTTGCTTTCCTTTAGGGAGATTAAGTATCATGAATGCTCAGAGAGAGGATAAACAGATTATCAGTTTCAGGACAGAGAAGGATCTGTAAGGCATACAAGTTTCAGCTTTGTGTGAAGTCAGAGACACTTGTTCTGAAAGTTTATGAGCTTACAGTTTACAAGAACAGTCATTACCAAGTACTATTAATTTGCTGGAAAAAAGTGAAAAGCAAAATTGTGTTACCATCTACATTGCAAATGAAAATCCAAAGAAGAATGTTGAATAAAACAATTAGGAAAAGTGAAAGACAAATAAATCAGCATGAGGAGGGAAGATCACAAAAGGCGTAAAGCAAATAAAATGATCCAAAGAAATGCAAATTAAGGCAAGGATGAAATATTCAAAATTGAAAAAATTTTTAAATGGTAAAATACTAAGTATGTATAGTGCAGTGATTCTCAAAGGCTGGCACAGGGACTTCTAGGCATCCCTAAGGGTGTTCGGGGGCCTCAAGCTCAAAGTTTTTCCATAATAACAATGAGACTTGCCCTTTTCACTCTCACTCTCTTAAAAGTGTACAGTAGAGTTTTCCATAGGTTACTTGACTTGTGACGAGACAGTACTCTGATAACTAATGGGATGCATGCCTGTATGTTCTTAGTTTTGTTTTTTTTTTTGTTTTTTAACTTTTTTTAATTACAGAAGTTGTAGCTTTACAGAAAAATAGTGCATAAAATATATAGTTCCAATATACCACCCTATTATTACTGCTACACATTAGTGTGATACATTTGTGGTGATAGATGAAAGAACATTTTTTAAATTATACTATTAACTATAGTCCATGGTTTACATTAGGGTTCACTGTTTGCTTTTTTATTTAATTTTTATTCTCATAATGTATATACAACCTGGAATTCCCCCTTTTAACTATATTCAAATTTAAAATTCAGTGCTGTTAATTGCCATTTATTTAATTTGAATTTCTAATATGGAAAAAATATATAACTATAACATCAAAGAAAGCTCTCTGGGGTCCTCAATTTTAAGAATGTTAAAATCCAAGAGGATTGAGGACTTCTGGTACCTAAAGAATCTTCTTGAGAACTGTAAACTTCTTAATTTGAATCAGGAAGGACTGGCTGGAGGAAAATATTTAGAAAGCATGTATGTGATAAGGGTTTAATACCCAGAATATATAAAAAATCTTACAACTCAACAACAATAAAAAAGACAAACAACCCAATTAAAAAATGGGCAAAAGATTTGAATAGACATTTCTGCAAAGAAGGTATGCAAGTAGCCAATAAGCACATGAACAGATGTTCAACATCATTAGCCATTAATGAAATGCAAGTGAAAACCACAACGAGATATCTTTTGACATCCATTAGAATGGCTACTATTAAAAAAATGGAAAATAAGACATGTTGGAGAGGATGTGGAGAAACAGGAACACTTGTTCAATGTTCATGGGAATGTAAAATGGTGCAAACACTGTGGAAAACAGTTTGGTTTTTCTTCATAAAGTTAAGTATAGAATTACCATATGACTAGCCAATCCTTCTTCTAGGCACATACTCCAAAGAATTGAAAGCAGGGACTTGAACAGGTATATGCACACTGATGTTCATAGTGGCATTATTCACAATCACAAAAAGATAGAAGCAACTCAAGTGTCCATCAATAGATGAAAGGATAAACAAAATGTGGTATATGCACACAATGGAATATTATTCAGTCATAAAAAGGAATGAAGTTTTGATACACATGACAACATGGAAAATCCTTGAAGACAACATGTTGAGTTTTCACTGAGATACCAAAGGACAAGTATTGTATGATTTCACTGATATAAAATAACTAGAATAAACAAATCCATAGAATCAGAAATGAGAATGTTGGCTAATAGGGACTGGGGTGAGGGTAAGGAATGGCAAGTTAAAGTTTAGTTGGTAGGTTCTTCTTTTGTGGTGATGGAAAAGTTTTGGTAATGGATAGTAGTGATGTAGCACAACATTGTGAATGTAATTAACACCACTGAATTATATATTTGAATGTAGTTAAAAGGGTAAATTTGGGGTGGTATATATGTTGCTAGAATAAATTTCTTTTAAAAAATTGGACTGTACAACACAACACAAACAATGAACACTAATGTAAACTATAGACTAGAGTTAATAGTATAATAATATTGTATCATCAATTGTAACAAAGGTACCACACTATTGCAAAGTGTCAAAAATAGGGAAAACTGTGTGAGAGGGGAGTGTATGGGAACCCTGTCTTTCTTACATGATTTTTCTGTAATATACAACTTATCTAATAGAAAATCTTTAAAAATTGCAAAAGAGGGTATGCTGGTTTGGATATATTATGCCCCGCAAAAGCCGTGTTTTTTTAATGCAATCTTGTGAGGGCAGACATTAATCTTCTGATTGAGTGTTTCCATGGAGATGTGACTCAATCAACTGTGGGTGAGACCTTTGGTTAAACTACTTCCATGGAGATATGGACCCTGCCCATTCAGGTGGGCCTTAGTTAAATCACTGGATTGCTATAAGAGAGCACACAGACAGAAGGAGCTCAGAGCATCTGAGAGAGACTTTTGGAGAGACACTTGGGAGCTGACAGATGCTCAGAGATGCTTGGAGTTGTGGACAGAAGGACTTTTGGAGATACTAAGCTAAGGATGCGCAGGAGCTGAGAAAGGATCTGAAACACAACCCAGGACCAGCAGATGCCAGCCACGTGCCTTCCCAGCTGACAGAGGTGTGCCTGATGCCATTGGCTGTTCTTCAGTGAAGGTATCATCTTGCTGATGCCTTAGTTTGGACACTTAGAACAGTAAACTTGTAACTTAATAAGTCCCCCTCATAAAAGCCAACCCATTTCTGGTATTTTGCATAAAGGCAACATTAGCAACCCAGAACAGAGGGACAGCCATAAAACAAAATATAACACAGCCATTAAATAAAGCTTAATGATGCTGAAGAATAATTTCTAAAAATGGGAAAATTTTCATGATATAATTTTAAATAGAAGCTCAGGCTACACTGTTATAGCTCCACCACACGCAGAACAAAGTCTGGAAGGAAATCCTCGCAAATACAACAGTAATTATATTTTCACGTATATTCTTGAAAGCATGTATTATTTTTATAATGTGAAGAAATAGACATAAGAATGAAAATATCATGAATATGTCATTTATCCTGAAGACTATGAAGTTTTCTGATTTTTATGTTAGGGTTATGTAATGATTCCAGATTCTTTTGAAAATAAATTGAACACTGTTAGGGACCTAGTTCCCCTGTGCAAGTGGTCATCCTCAATCTCTCCCTTATCCTAGTCATCCACAGCCAACATGTTACCAAATCCCGTCATAACTTTCTAATTATTGTCTAAATATCTCCCAACTTTGCCCTCTCCTCACCCTACCTTCTGCATAGCCAAAATCCTGATCCTCAGCCTCTCTTACCTGGCTTATTGCTTGCTACCTTCCTGACACACTATTATCCTCTTCCATTCTCATACCCAACCCATCCTCCACAGAGTTCCTAGAGTGACCTTTGCAAAAGACCTCCCTGCTCATATCATTCCCCTGCCTAAAATACTTCAAAGTATCATAATTACCTCTGGGATATTCACATAATAAGCAAGGCTCTTCATAATCTGATTGTGGCCTAATTTTCCAACTTCATGTCTTACTTATACCAACACTCTAACAAATCACTTGATTTCCCAAACGAGCTTGTATCTTTTCACCCTTCCTTGCCTTTGCCTTGCTTTCTACTTTTCCAAGACTGTGCATGCTATTGAGATCACTTAACTACAGCTCAGTCTCCAAGATTCATGTAAAAATGCCTTTCTCCATTACTTCTTCTCTGGTACCTCCTAAAAGTATTTTGGGTGTTCTTTCTCTGTGCCCCCAGAGCCCCACCATAGCATTTTTCCATGCTGTATTGTGATAGTGTACTCAATCTTCCTGAGGGCACATTTAAGCTTCTTTATTCCCCAAAATTGGAAAAAGGATCTGGCATTTGGAATGTGATCATAAAGAGTCTTGCCTTAATGAACTTTTCTATTCTCGTTGCTTCTTTTCACTTCTGAGTTTCTCCCCCTGGGAGAAGGTACCTCTATCAGAATATACCAAAATGGGGTGTGCATAGTTAAAGCAAGGGAGCTCTCCTTAAATATGCAGAACTCTTAGGGAGGGTCTTGATGGGGAGCAACTGGAGGCCCCAAAGGGACTGGAGATTTTTTGTGGTTTGCTCTAGGATACTATTCTTTTGATGGACGTTTCCATGTAGGACTATTGTACAAAACTTTAATCCAGTAATACTTCAAATATTCCATGTATAACTAGGTTCATAGGGAAAAAATAGTCTGTGGTCAAATGTGCTTAGGAAATACTAAATTTTTATTGTCTTTTTGGGAAATAGCAATGTATATATGTTTGCAAAAAGCTTTAAGTTCTTCAGAAATGAACATTTAATTTGCTTAACTCAGGACATTCCAAAATCATTTCCCATGGACTCCCCCTTCTAATTAAAAAATAAATTAATTAAATAGATACAATACCTATGAATACTGAAAAGAAGGACCCTTCTGAAGTATAGCAAAATGGTGTCTCAGGCCTCAAACAATGGCACCACCTTATAGATTTCTAAAATTTTTGCAGGACACCCATGTAAAATGCCTATGCCCCAAATCCCAGTCTTTATCCTAGAGAGGATCATGCTACTCTCAAAGGGTTGTTGTAAGGATTAAATAGTTTTCATAACATGCTTAGCATAGTGCCTGCTGCACAGAAAGTAGTCAATAGAACTTAGTTATTATTACCACTTCTTTATTATTATATTTTACCTTAAACTCTGTTGATTGTCCCACCAGCTTAAAAGCAGTTGTTTTGTTATGCTGCATGCCCTCCTCCCTCTCCCAAAAAAAGCTAAGCAGGAGAAGATAGAGTAGGACAAAGTTGGGGAATATTTATAAGGTTATGACAGGACTTGGCAACATGCTGGCTGTGGATAACTAGATTGAAGGTTGGGTTTAAGAGGACAGCTTTTCATGGGAACTGGACTCTGAGAGACTGTTTTTCTTTTCAAAAGGATCTGGGTTCATTTCATAGCCCTAACAAACAAAGAAAAAACAAACGGTAACTCACTTGTCTTGTCATCAAAAAATTTTTAGTATAACATTGGACAATTTATCTATAAACAATTTATATATTACTTACATTGCAATGCAAAAATGACATTTTAGCAATGCAATATAATATTTTTAAAATTATAGACATATAATTAAATATCTCATTTTATAAAATGTCAAGTTGTGTAGTTTTAAAACTATAGCTTATAAATTAAATATATAAAAGTCAAGTCATAGACAAGCTCAAACAAAAGAAGCAACTTCTAAACGGGATTGATATTTACAGGAAATTTGAAGAAGAAGTAATATTAGATTTTAAAATCACATGATAGGAGAAAATAGAGCAGCAAACCCCTAATAATTGGTAAAATGCCACCATGAACACTTTATATAAAAGAAAATGAATTAGAAGAAATATGGAAATATGTTGAACTTCACTAGTGAGTAAAGAAATACAAAATTTTAAAACAATGAATTATTAGTAAAATAACAAAACTTTAAAATAATTAAAATTCCCTTTGCTCATGAGAACATGTTGCAATTTTTAACTAATGCATTTTAAATTGATAAACCCTTTGGCAAAGTGATTTAATTTTAGTTCAAAAATTAAAACAAAAAAATTAGTTTACTCTCTTTACCTGAAAATTAGTGTTCACACACTTCTTCCTTGAGAAGAAAAAAGGATGAGTTTCGTTATACACTTATTAAATACCCTAACTAAATAGGTTTGTTTTAGAGAACTTAAGCATTTTATTTTTGTCAAATGACAAGAAAAACACTGTTTTACCTTATTTTTACTCATTTAACTAACCATTATTTCAAATTAATATTCAAGCCAATTGGTTTGGCTTTCCTAATAAATCTGTAATGAAAATAGCAATTATATTTTTATTTTGTGTATTTTAAAACATATATAAATTTTAGTCTGGGGACTACACTCTTATTGTCTGAAATTCTTTTTGTGGCATTTTTTAATCACTAGAATTATATTTCTGGACTAAATTATGAGCTCATTGCCAGGCTATCCCTTCCTAGAGAACAGGGATTCCATTCATTTATCTTTAAACCTTCTGCACCTAGCAGGGTAACTGGCACAGAGAAAACATTTAATACATATGTGTTGGTTGAACATATAAATGAACAACTTCTAAATACTAATCTCTTCCATTTGGAAATTTTACTTCTCATTTTATTCAAAGATGTATTCTTGAATTTTAGATTAATTGTTTCTATTTAAATATATTCCAACCCTAAGGGATTATTTCCATCTAATTTTATTCAGATGGTTCCAACCCTAAAAACAAACACAATCTTTCAAGTCGTCTACCGTTACTAATTTTTTGGCCATTTTCCATATTTCCTTTTCTTTGTCTCAACTTCTGGTATATTTTATAGTCGAATATTTAAGTTACCCTGTATATTTGGTAATAGAATGAGAACTTGGGAGTGATTTTAGAGACCCAGTAATCCAAATTCATTGATGTCATAGTTGAATATTTATTTGCTCAGTTATACAAATAGCTAAAGGCAAAGTCAGCACTAGAATCCAGATCCAACTTGCAATGTTCCAATCTTCTGCCCATTATACCCTAAATTTCTAAGTTTTTTTTCCATCTGATATTTTTCTTTCTACTGTTCATTCATTAAACAGCTATATATTGAGTGCACATGTTTGGCAAGCCCAGTGAGGCTCACCGGTGTTAAACAAAAGCAAATGGAAAGGTCATCATTTGATTTGAGTAGACAGACTTTGCAAGAATATGGAAATGTTCTCTCCCTCACATGTAATATTTCTCAAGTCTTTATTTATAGATTTGTTGTTTTGTGTCTTATACATACTGATGCAGCCTACGTTCAGCACTGAGTTCCTTCACTATGTTTTAAATTATAGCCCTCCCTTGAGAAACTTGATTAATTCATTTTTACTGAAATTATCACCTAAGTGCAAATGACATATGGTTTCATTCTGTGCTGGTCTCTGGTTTAGAATACATTTTTGTAACACTAATAGATTTCTTATCCTGCAAGCCTCTTAATGCTTTGACATTAAACATAGGCATTAAAAAATGTAGCAGTGTTAATTGAGAATGGTAATCAGGATGTCACCACTGGGTCCTATTTCATGTGAGTTAATGTAATTCTATTATGTCTGGTATCCTTAGAAAGGAGCTTTAAGAATGAGCTACTGTTTTAATTTTATACTATTTCTATATAAAATTATGCTGTTTGTAAAATAACAATATTTAAAGTTTTCTAAATGTAAAAAAAATGCTTAATTGGCAGTACAGTTGATGCTAGTGTTTAGCAACATTTTTGAGGTCTATAGTTTTAAGTTTAAATCCTTTTAATAAAGTTTAAAATAAGCTTAATAAACTTAATATAAATCCCTGATATTTTGATTATTTAAGTGCATGCATTCTTTACAATATTAGTAGTTTTTCTTTTTATTATTTAAAGAAAGACCCTGGTCCTTAAGTTTGAGAATTCAGTGAAATATTTTCTACAATTGCCAAACAAAAGTAGTAAGTAGTAATAATAATAACAACTGATTGCCCTAAAATATGCAGTTTAAAATACTGGGATTTAAATCCAAGCCTTTTCTATACCAAATTCATTTTCTTCTGCCCAATACTGACTCTACCTTAGTTCTCCATCTCCAGAGCATAAAATTGGGACCAAGTGTAGAAATATGAGAACAGTTGAAAGAGCTATTTAAAAAGGGGAGTGAGGTCACTGTAATGAGAATGATCAAGGCCAAAGCCATTTGACTCTGGCAGGATGCCCTACAACTTGTATCTTTAAAATCAATGAAGACAGATTGAAATGGTGGGCATGAAACCCTGACCAGGAATTCTGGAAAAAGTAGATTTTAACTCAAAAAATTATTTGAGATGCGAGCTTACTAGTTTACTGCTTCAATATTTTACCCTGACTCTCTTCCATAATTCTCTCTTACAATATTTTTTTTTTTTGAAGGGGGGTAAGGAAGACTTTGGTAACTTATGCTTTGCTTTTTTGTTGGTCATCTTCTTTCAATCCTTTCAACATTACTTTTCCATCTGTTACAAATAAGTTTTGATCTCTCTCTTACTTGATCCATAACAACCCACACAATGCTTTCTGGCTCTGCCCTCTCAAAGCTCTATCTTATTCGCTAAAATTAGGCTGTATGACAGATACTCTGAGTCTTTTCCTGGATGGTGTATCAGTTTGGAAACTTTCAGCTACGGCTATAAAATACACCAATTTATACTGGCTTAAAGCTTAAGGAATCAGGAAATTATTTTGCATAACCAAAGTCCCTAAGTAGAGCAGGCCATAGACACAGTACGGTCAGAAGCTCACTAATGTCATCAGTATCCATGTTTCTTCCATTGCCATGTCATCTCAGTGTCAACTTCATACTGAGGCTGGTTCCCTTTGTGCTTGCATCAAGAAAGAGAAGGATTGTCACTTTTTTTGAACAAAAAAACCTTTCTCTAATGTTCCCAACACACTTCTGTGTCTCAGTTTTACCCTGGACACTGGACATGGGACTGCCATGATTGGTTTAGATAATGCATATGGACATAAACCACTATTTTCCATGAGAACAGACACTTCCTTGCTAGGTCATGAGTGTAGTCCCAATGCCTAGATAATTCTTTGTATGTAATATGATTTCATCATATAATCTTGAATATACATTCAAACCACTATGATTACTGTATATGATAGATAACTGTAAGATTTACAGGTGATAATGCTGCCAGTAAATCAGCTGACAGCATATTTATCAATTATCTCCCTGTGCTTTCCTCAGCTCCTTCAGATTCCTATTAATGCAGTCAACCCTGCCTTGGTTCCTAGATCAATCTGGATTGAAGAGGTTAAGTCAGAGTCTCTTTTGTCTTTAACTCCATCATCAGCATATTGGAATTAATGGCACCTACCTTAACAAGTAACTGTGAGAATTAGAAAACATGTTTTCAAAGCACCTGATACAGAGCCAGGCATATAGAAGGAACTTGATAAATGTTAAAATTCCTCCCTGAACTCTTTAGTTCTGAACTGGCCAAGATCACATATCCTAAGGCTCTAGTCTGTGCTGATAATCACATCTGCAGCAAACCTGTCCTGAGGCCCTGTGTCACAGTGCTGATCCTTGAGCCTCACAATGTTTTCAACCTTCTGTGATGCCCTTGCTCTGAAGGAGATGTTTTTGGCACCAGAGTTTCTATACCCAAGGTCCTACCTGTACTTGTCACTGGCCTCGGCTTCTGGCTTAGTTTCCATTTTAATTCATGCTCTTGTCTATCTAATTCCTTAGTCCCCCAGGATGATTTAGCCTTGTTTTGCTTTATCTCCTCCTTTATCTGAAGGACTGGGCACTGTCTCAGAGCTCAATCCCATTTCCAAGTACTTTCCTAAAGGCCAGTGTCTTCCTGCCTTACTGTTTCTCCAGGTGTCATCTAACTAGGCTGCTCCTCCTTACTCTTGTCTATCTTGATAGAACATGTTGCTTCTAAAGTTTGATGCCTCAAGCCTAGCCATTGACTTAAACCCACAATACTTTGGAACTCTATGACTTACATATTCCATATAATGGTTAATAAGAGCCAAACCCATTGTTTTAGTTTCCTGGGCTGCTCAAAGCAAATATGAAATGCATTGGTTTTAACAGTGGGAATGTGTTAGTTTACAAACTTGCAGTTTTGAGGCTGAGAAAAATGTCCAAATCAAGGCATCATCAAGGCAATGCTTTCTTCCCCAAGACTGGCTGCCAGCAGTCCTTGGCTCCTCTGACACATGGCAAGGCATGTGGTAGCATCTGCTGGTCTCTCCCTTCTCTTCTGGGTTTCACTGATTTCAGCTTCTTGCTTCCATGGCTTTCTCTCTTTGTCTGAATTACATTCTCTTATAAATTACTCCAATAAGAGGATTAAGACCCACCCTGGGCTACAGCTTAACTGAAGTAACCTCATCAAAAGGTCCAACTTACTATAGGTTTATACCCACAGGAATGGATTAGCTTTAAGAACATGATTTTTCTGTGAGGCATATGGTCCCAAACCTCTGCACCCATTGATAGCTCTATATTAATTTTCTAGGACTGCCATAACAAATTATCATATATGGGTGGCTTAAAACAACAGAAATTTATTCTCTCACAATTCTGGAAGTTAAAAATCTGACATCATGTGATGACAAATCTATGCTCCCTCTGAAGTTTCTAGAGAAGAATTCTCCCTTGCCTCTTAGTTTAGCTTATGGTAATGCCTGACAATCCTTGGTGTTCCTTGTCTTATAGACACATATTTCCCATCTCTGCCTCCTTCTTCACTTCATACCTACCTCTGTATCTCTAGGTCCTCTCTTCTTCTTAAGAGGACAGTGATCACTGGATTGGTGCCATCTGGGATATTTCAAATATCAAGTTTTGGCTTTATCTCCACTTGGCCTGCTTTTCTGGCATTCACAGCCATGTCTTGTCTCCAATTCTGCATATCTGACACCACCTACCCTCCCTTTAAATGTTCATGGATTTAAAGAGCCATATTATACGATTTCCTATCTGTATATAGGATTTCATAAGAGGAAATATGGAAGAAGTGGAAAAGGATGTAGAAATGGAGAGTGTGAGAAAGAGAAGGAAGGAGGAAAGGGAGAAATCTTAATGGAGCTTGTGCTGGTTTGAAGCTGTTATGTATCCCCAGAAAAAGCCATGTTCTTTTAATCCACCCCTGTGGGAGAAGACTATTGTTGAGTGGGACCTTTTGATTAGGCTGTTTCCATGGAGATGTGACCCAGCCCATTCAAGGTGGGTCCTAATTCCCTTGCTGGAATCCTCCATGAGAGGATAAAAGACAGATGGAACTGAAAGAGTTCAGAGAAACAAAGACAGAAATGCCCCAGGACAAGCAAGCAAGGACCCACAGAAACTCAAGGAGCCAGACCTGAGAGAGAACAGAAGCCGAAAAAGAAGGATCAGCAGATGCTGGCCATGTGCCTTCCCATGTGACAGAGGAACTCCAGATTCCATTGGCCTTTCTTCAGAGATGGTATCGTCCTGTTGATGCTTTAATTGGGACATTTTCATGGCCTTAGAACTGTAAATTTGTAACTAATAAATCCCCATTGTAAAAATCAATCCATTTCTGGTGTATTGCATTCTGGCAGCTTTAGCAAACCTAAACAGAGCTTGTAGTTTTTTTCTTGTTTGTTTGTTTGTTTAAATTGCCTTCCCTGATTGGCCTTTTTTTCTTTTTTTAATCTTCATTTTATTGAGATATATTCACATACCACACAGTCATACAAAACAAATCGTACATTCGATTGTTCACAGTACCATTACATGGTTGTACATTCATCACCTAAACCAATCCCTGACACCTTCATTAGCACACACACAAAAATAAAAAGAATAATAATTAAAGTGAAAAAGAGCAATTAAAGTAAAAAAGAACACTGGGTGCCTTTGTCTGTTTGTTTGTTTGTTTCCTTCCCCTATTTTTCTACTCATCCATCCATAAACTAGACAAAGTGGAGTGTGGTCCTTATGGCTTTCTGAATCCCATTGTCACCCCTCATAAGCTACATTTTTATACAATTGTCTTCAAGATTCATGGATTCTGGGTTGTAGTTTGATAGTTTCAGGTATCTACCACCAGCTACCCCAATTCATTAGAACCTAAAAAGGGTTGTCTAAATTGTGCATAAGAGTGCCCACCAGAGTGACCTCTCGGCTCCTTTTGGAATCTCTCTGCCACTGAAGCTTATTTCATTTCCTTTCACATCCCACTTTTGGTCAAGAATATGTTCTTCATCCCACGATGCCGGGTCTACATTCCTCTCGGCATCATATTCCACGTTGCCAGGGAGATTCACTCCCCTGGGTGTCTGATCCCACGTAGGGGGGAGGGCAGTGATTTCACCTTTCAAGTTGGCTTAGCTAGAGAGAGAGGGCCACATCTGAGCAACAAAGAGGCATTCGAGAGGAGGCTCTTAGGCACAATTATAGGGAGGCCTAGCCTCTCCTTTGCAGCAACAGTCTTCCCAAGGGTAAATCCTGTGGTAGAGGGCTCAACCCATCAAACCACCAGTCCCCTATGTTTGTGGTCATGTTAGCAACCATCAAGGTGGGGTAGGCCAATACCCCTGCATTATCCACAGGCTCCTCGAGGGGGCTCTACATATTTTTTTCCTTGTTTTTTGTTTTTTGTATTTTTAACCTTTTTTTTTTTTAAATCAACTGCATGAAAAATAAAAAAATAAAAATAAATAATTAAAAAAAACATACAATAAAAGAACATTTCAAAGAGACCATAACAGGGGAGTAAGAAAAAGATAACTAACCTAAGATAACTACTTTACTTCCAACATGTTCCTACTCTACCCCAAGAAAGTTACCTAATATAGCAACATTTCTGTGAACTTGTTCCTACTATACCCATCAGAAATTAACAGACCAAATAGTCATTCCTGGGCATTCCCAGAACGTTAAATTTACCCACAATAGCTTATCTGTTCTTCTTGGATTATTGTTCCCCCTTCCTTAATTGCTCTCTATTGATAGTTCCCCTACATTCTACGTTATAAACCATTTGTTTTACATTTTTCAAAGTTCACATTAGTGGTAGCATATAATATTTCTCTTTTTGTGCCTGGCTTATTTCGCTCAGCATTATGTCTTCAAGGTTCATCCATGTTGTCATATGTTTCACGAGATTGTTCCTTCTTACTGCTGTGTAGTATTCCATCGTGTGTATATACCACATTTTATTTATCCACTCATCTATTGAAGGACATTTGGGCTGTTTCCATCTCTTGGCAATTGTGAATAATGCTGCTATGAACATTGGCATGCAGATATCTGTTCGTGTCACTGCTTTCCGATCTTCCGGGTATATACCGAGAAGTGCAATCGCTGGATCGAACGGTAACTCTATATCTAGTTTTCTAAGGAACTGCCAGACTGACTTCCAGAGTGGCTGAACCATTATACAGTTCCACCAACAATGAATAAGAGTTCCAATTTCTCCACATCCCCTCCAGCATTTGTAGTTTCCTGTTTGTTTAATGGCAGCCATTCTAATCGGTGTGAGATGGTATCTCATTGTGGTCTTAATTTGCATCTCTCTAATAGCTAGTGACGCTGAACATTTTTTCATGTGTTTCTTGGCCATTTGTATTTCCTCTTCAGAGAACTGTCTTTTCATATCTTTTGCCCATTTTATAATTGGGCCGACTGTACTATTGTCACTGAGTTGTAGGATTTCTTTATATGTGCAAGATATCAGTCTTTTGTCAGACACATGGTTTCCAAAAATTTTTTCCCATTGAGTTGGCTGCCTCTTTACCGTTTTGAGAAATTCCTTTGAGGTACAGAAACTTCTAGGCTTGAGGAGTTCCCATTTATCTATTTTTTCCTTTTGTTGCTTGTGCTTTGGGTGTAAAGTCTAGGAAGTGGCCGCCTAATACAAGGTCTTGAAGATGTTTTCCTACATTATCTTCTAGGAGTTATATGGTACTTTCTTTTATATTGAGATCTTTGGTCCATTTTGAGTTAATTTTTGTGTAGGGGGTGAGGTAGGGGTCCTCTTTCATTCTTTTGGATATGGATATCCAACTCTCCCAGCCCCATTTGTTGAAAAGACCATTATGACCCAGTTCAGTGAGTTTGGGGGCCTTATCAAAGATCAGTCGGCCATAGATCTGGGGGTCTATCTCCAAATTCTCAATTCGATTCCATTGATCTATATGTCTATCTTTGTGCCAGTACCATGCTGTTTTGACAACTGTGGCTTTATAATAAGCTTCAAAGTCAGGAAGTGTTAGACCTCTCACTTTGTTTTTCTTTTTTAGAGTGTCTTTAGCAATTCGAGGCATCTTCCCTTTCCAAATAAATTTGATAACTAGCTTTTCCAAGTCTGCAAAGTAGGTTGTTGGAATTTTGATTGGGATTGCATTGAATCTGTAGATGAGTTTGGTTATAATTGACATTTTAATGACATTTAGCCTTCCTATCCATGAACACGGAATATTTTTCCATCTTTTAAGGTCCCCTTCTATTTCTTTTAATAGAGTTATGTAGTTTTCTTTGTATAGGTCTTTTACATCTTTGGTTAAGTTTATTCCTAGGTACTTGATTTTTTTAGTTGCTATTGAAAATGGTATCTTTTTCTTGAGTGTCTCTTCAGTTTGTTCATTTCTAGCATATAGAAACATTACTGACTTATGTGCATTAATCTTGTATCCCGCTACTTTGCTAAATTTGTTTATTAGCTCTAGTAGCTGTATTGTTGATTTCTCAGGGTTTTCCAGATATAAGATCATATCATCTGCAAACAATGACAGCTTTACTTCTTCTTTTCCAATTTGGATGACTTTTATTTCTTTGTCTTGCCAGATTGCCCTGGCTAGCACTTCCAGCACAATGTTGAATAACAGTGGTGATAGCGGGCATCCTTGTCTTGCTCCTGATCTTAAAGGGAAGGCTTTCAGTCTCTCATTATTGAGTAGTATGCTGGCTGTGGGTTTTTCATATATGCTCTTTATCATATTGAGGAAGTTTCCTTCAATTCCTACCTTTTGAAGTGTTTTTATCAAAAAGGGATGTTGGATTTTGTCAAATGCTTTTTCAGCATCTATTGAGATGATCATTTGATTTTTCCCTTTCAAATTGTTAATGTGTTGCAATACATTGATTGATTTTCTTATGTTGAACCATCCTTGCATGCCTGGAATGAACCCCACTTGGTCATGGTGTATGATTTTTTTAATGTGTCTTTGGATTCGATTTGCAAGTATTTTGTTGAGGATTTTTGCATCTATATTCATTAGGGTGATTGGCCGGTAGTTTTCCTTTCTTGTAGCATCTTTGCCTGGTTTTGGTATTAGATTAATGTTAGCTTCATAAAATGAGTTAGCTAGTGTTCCATTCTCTTCAATGTTCTGAAAAAGTTTAATTAAGATTGGTATCAGTTCTTTTTGGAAAGTTCGGTAGAATTCCCCTGTGAAGCCATCTGGCCCTGGGCATTTATTTGTGGGAAGATTTTTGATGACTGATTGGATCTCTTTGCTTGTGATGGGTTGGTGGAGGTCTTCTATTTCTTCTCTGGTCAGTCTAGGTTGTTCATATGTTTCCAGGAAATTGTCCATTTCCTCTACATTATCTAGTTTGCTGCCATACAGTTGTTCATAGTATCCTCTTATAATTGTTTTAATTTCTTTGGGATCTGCAGTTATGTCACCTTTTTCATTCATTATTTTGTTTATATGGGTCTTGTCTCTTTTTGATTTTGTCATTCTAGCTAGGGGCTTGTCGTTCTTGTTGATCTTCTCAAAGAACCAACTTTTGGTGATATTTATCGTCTCTATTGTTTTTTTTTTTTTTTTCTCTATTTCATTTATTTCTGCTTTAGTCCTTGTTATTTCTTTTCTTTTACTTGGTTTAGGATTGGTTTGCTGTTCATTTTCTAGCTTCTTCAATTGATCCATTAGTTCTTTGATTTTGGCTCTTTCTTCCTTTTTAATATATGCATTTAGTGCTATAAATTTCCCCCTCAGTACCACTTTTGCTGCATCTCATAGGTTTTGGTATGTTGTGTTCTCATTTTCATTCATCTCTATATATTTAGCAATTTCTCTTGCTATTTCTTCTTTTACCCGCTGATTGTTTAGGAGTGTGTTGTTTAACCTCCAGGTATTTGTGAATTTTCTAAGTCTCTGTTGGTTACTGACTTCTAATTATATTCCATTATGGTCAGAGAATGTGCTTTGAATAATTTCAATCTTTTTAAATTTATTGAGCCTTGTTTTATGTCCCAGCATATGATCTATTCTGGAGAAAGTTCCATGAGCACTAGAGAAGTATGTGTATCCTGGTGATTTGGGATGTAATGTTCTATATATGTCTGTTAAATCTAATTCATTTATCAGATTGTTAGGTTTTCAATTTCTTTATTGGTCTTCTGTCTGGTTGATCTATCTATAGGAGAGAGTGATGTGTTGAAGCCTCCCACAATTATTGTGGAAACATCAATTGCTTCCTTTAGTTTTTCCAGTGTTTCTCTCATGTATTTTGTGGCACCTTGACTGGGTGCATAAATATTTATGATTGCTATTTCTTCTTGTTGAATTGCCCCTTTTATTAGTATGTAGTGGCCTTCTTTGTCTCTCAAAACATCCCTGCATTTAAAGTCAATTTTATCTGAGTTTAATATTGCTACACCTGCTTTCTTTTGGCTGTAGCTTGCATGAAATATTTTTTTCCACCCTTTCACTTTCAATTTCTTTGTGTCCCTGTGTTTAAGATGAGTCTCTTGTATGCAACATGTTTATGGTTCATTTTTTTTAATTCATTGTGCAAATCTTTATCTTTTAATTGGGGAGTTTAATCCATTTACATTCAACATTATAACCATGAAGACATTTCTTGAATCAGCCGTCTTATCCTTTGGTTTATGTTTGTCATATATATTTTTCCCCTCTCTCTATTAATATCTTTTAATGTACCCATACCGAATCTCTTTAGTACTGAACCTTTCTCCAAGTCTCTCTGTCCTTTCTTTGTTTCTCTGTCTGTAGGGCTCCCTGTAGTATCTCCAGTAGGGCAGGTGTCTTGTTAGCAAATTCTCTCAGCATTTGTTTGTCTGTGAAAAATTTAAGCTCTCCCTCATATTTGAAGGGGAGCTTTGCTGGATAAAGAATTCTTGGTTGGAAATGTTTCTCACTCAGAATTTTAAATATATCTTACCACTGCCTTCTTGCCTCCATGATGGCTGCTGAGTGGTCACTACTTAGTCTTGTGCTGTTTCCGTTGCATGTGGTGAATTGCTTTTCTCTTGTTCCTTTCAGAACTTGCTCCTTCTCTTCCGTGTTTGACACTGTGATCAGAATATGTCTCGGAGTGGGTTTATTTGGATTTATTCTATTTGGAGTTCGCTGGGCATTTATGACTTGTGTATTTATGGTGTTTAGAAGATTTGGGAAGTTTTCCCCAACAATTTCTTTGAATACTCTTCCTAGACCTTTACCCTTTTCTTCCCCTTCTGGAACACCGATGAGTCTTATATTTGGATGTTTTATATCATCTATCATATACCTGAGTTCCATTTTGATTTTTTTAATTTTTTTTCCCTGCTCTTTCTTTTGTTCTTTCATTTTCCATTCTGTCATCTTTCAGGTCACTGATTCATTGTTCAACTTCCTCTAGTCTTGTACTCTGAGTATCCAGAATCTTTTTAATTTGGTCTACAGTTTCTTTAATTTCCATAAGATCATCTATTTTTTTTATTTAGTCTTGCAATTTCTTGTTTATGGTCTTCTAGGCTCTTCTTGATATCCTTTGTATCCCATACTATGGTCTCATTGTTCATCTTTAGTTCTTTGATTAGTTGCTGTAGGGACTGTGTCTCTTCTGATCTTTTGATTTGGGTGTTTGGGCTTGGGTTATCCATATCATCTGGTTTTTTCATATGCTTTATAATTTTCTGCTGTTTTTGGCCTCTTGGCATTTGCTGAACTTGATAGGGTTCTTTTAGGATTTGTAGACCAATTGAAGTCTTTATCTCTAATTTATCAAGTCTACAGCTTCGTGGTCACTTTCTCTACACTTTCTCTAACTAACCAGCAGGTGGCGTCCACGAGCCACCTGTTCTCCACAAGCCAGCTCTCCCCCGCTTTGCCTTTGTGGTGAGTGGGGGAATGAGTCTTGTGGGGTCCAATTGTTGTACCAAGCTTGAGTGTGTATTTGGTGTTGCCTGCCCTGTATATGGGGCATGTGTCTGGGCAGTCAGGGAAGGGGGTGGCTCTAACAATCAAATCTCTCTGGTGTTCCTGGAGTTTTAAAGCTGCTGCAATAGTCTAATCCTTCAGTTCAGTCCTGCCACAGTTTGTCTCTGCCACTGACCCACAAGTCCTTGGTATTGGTGTATGGCCCCTGAGACTTGTGAGTGGGTCCCTCTCCAGGCCGTGCACCCCCTGGTCCTCTGTTGAGGGATGTCTGTGCTATGTCACAGGTGAGTGACGTCCCCCCAGGGCAGTTCTGGGCTGCTGGGCTGTGTAGGGAGGCTCCCAGTCTGCTCAAATGATGGCTGAATGGGGCTTTGTTAATTCACACTGCTCCACCTTCCCAACTCTGGGACAACCAGCTGAGGGTGCAGGGAAGGCTAATGTCCACACCCAGTTTTGTGGTGTGTGCCTGTTATTTGAAGCACTTCCATCACACTGGGTTGTCTGGGGCAGCTCTGGGCTATGGGGCTGGTGACGGGCAGGAGCGCTTCCTGCCCACCAGGATGATGGCTGTGAGTGGACACCCCCCTTTTCTTGGGAAGTTGTGGTGTTTAGTGAATTTTCTCAGCCACTGGATTATTGCCTTTTGTCTCAGGGCTCTCTTAGTTCTGCTCTTGTCTTGACCTGCCCAAATTGCAAGTCTTTGAGGCTTTCTGTATTAGGCTTCTTAGAGTAATTGTTTTAGAAAAAGAAAAAAGTTAAAAAAAAGAAAAAAAAGTCCTCCTCGCAGATCTAATGGGTTATTGAAATGCTAAGAGATGAAGCAATTAGGGCCATTAAGGAAAGATCCTGGGGGCAGAGAGATCAGTTTTTCTTCGGTATTTGCATATGAGCCTCAGGGCCTGAGCTCTGCCCTTCCCCTTTCTATGTTCACCAGAACTCCAAAAAGTCTCTGCTTTTATTTTTGAGTTTTTCTTGCTGTTTTTTGCTATGCCTATCTCCTCTCTGCTGGGCTGGCTGCTCCTGGATTCTCTGGTGTCTGGTCTCAGTCTATCTATGGTTGGAGTTTGGATCAGTAGAGTGAGTTTCTGATAAGAGCCGCCACTGCAGTTCTCCCTTCTCCTTCCCAGTGCTGACGGCCCCTCCTCCCACGGGACTGAGCCTGGCAGGGAGGGGTGCGGGTCCCCTGGCAGCAAAACCTTACAGATTTCACTGATCTCAGCAGTTCGACGTGTTCATGAGTGTTGTATGAAGTATGCCCAAAGTCTAATTGCTCTGTGGTGTCCAGTCCACGCAGTTCCTGGCTTTCTACCTACTTTCCTGGAGGAGTAACTAAAACATATAGCTCACCAATCCGCCAGCTTGCCCCGCCTCTTAGCTTGTAGTTTTAAATATTAATAATCGTAATTGGTAATATTCAACTCAAATCAGCTTTTGATTATTTCTTTCATCAATGCCTTCTAGAATTTTTCTGGAAGTGAAGACAATGCTGAAAGGAAAATTTGCTTATTTTCGGCTAGACAGTTCCCCATATATGGGTTCCTCTTACAGAGCAGGACAGCAAATTTAGGGTATGACCAATGATGAATATGCGATGATTAAATGTCATAGGACTTGGTACAGTACCACCTATGGGAGCCTTTCTTCTTGGTCCTGATGATGGGGAGCATTTACATATTACCTCAATTCAGGAGACCTGATGATGTACTGATTTAAATTTTCTTATTTGTTTTTATTTTTCCTCATTTTAATGTGAGGGGGTTATTTCTGTAGTCCAACTCAAATTTTTTGGATTGAGATGGGTTCTAAGGATTATGGGAGTATGTCAGGAAAATACCCTATATATGGCATGAGAATCCTTTGCTCTGCTGTACCATGTTTTTTCCTCATGATGGAGAGCCTATGAAATTGACAAGGTCATGTCTCTTGTTCTCAAATGAGATTTACTGAGGTCTCTGCCTTCTAAGAGAGTCGACAAAACCACACATACTTTAATGAGATAGTTATATGAATGCATATATACATATATATATATAAATGTGTATGTTTTGATTATATATAAATGCTATTAGTGTAGTTACATATGTTTGTATAAGGAAATACATTTCTGTGTGCCTATATACATATACATATGTGTGTGTGTGTGTATATAAAATCTTTAATATAAGTGCTTTATGGTTCTTGAGTGCTCTTTCTTTAATTAATGAAAACCAAAAACTCAGATAAGTGGCATATTACTTGAATGAATGAATGTTGCTTATGTATGTTTTATAAAATATTTCAGAAATTTTGTCTATTGGTATTCTAATAAGGAAAAAGAGATTGTGACTGAGACATTTCTGCCCTTAGTGAAGTAAGATTAGTGCTTTGAATATCCCCTTTACCCCAGTGATTCAATCTTGCCCACAGGGACTTAGCTATAGGTCTAGGCCAAAACCCACTGCTGTCAGCCTCCAGATCTCTTTCAACCCTACAGAATCTGGAGTCCTGAGATTCCATAGAAAGTAATCAACCCCTATTTTCAGGCAGAACTCTGGAAGTAGTGTTGGGTATACTGCCATTGTATTTAGTAGGAAATAAAGGGAAACTAAAACCCTCTAAATGACCTTTCATTTTAATTACAGAAATGATTTCTGTTAAATTACAGTCAAATAATCAAAGTAAGCTTTCACCCAGAGGGTGAGAGCCTTAATATTGCTAAATCTACATAGAAGTAAGCTAATATATAAAAACAAACTGTTTTCATTTTTGCCTGAGTAATGCAGTATCCATGTATTTCCCAATAATGGCAAGGTGTTTCAGAATATACCATATCTAATTGTGTGAAAAAAGTAAAATCAATGTCAAAAGGTGGAGAACAACATTAGAAAAGCAGAGCTAACAAAAATCTTCAACATAGGAAATTCCTAAGGCTTCTGGAGTCAGCTGAAAAGACAACAGAGAAGTGGGTGAATATGTTTGTTATAGTTAACAGCATTTCATGCCATATTTTCTTTTTCTAAGCATTAATATATAAATTTAATTTCAATTAGAATACCATAATGAAACTGAAGGGTTTGATTTTGTAATTGAGACAACATGGATCACTCTTGGTGGGAATTTATGCTTAACTTTTCATCTTCAATATAGGACTCTGAGCTATTTTAAATAACCCCTTTTATTGCTCACTCTGCTTAATTATTGATTTTTTTTTTTTTTTTTTTTTTTTTGTGGCAGAAGTCAACCCACCTCTGGTTCCATAGACAGTGAAATGGTATAGGGCTGCCTGCACGCCTGCATTCCAGACTTGCAGTGACTATGCCTCCTTACTTTGATGGCTGAGAACATCTCTGATCACTCTATAGAAAGATTTTGACTGGAATCAATTCTCAACTGGCACTATATTCTACTGTTATATCACACTCTGGTTCCAAAGAAATGCTGACATGTGGAAGATTAGCATGAAGGTGAGAGGGAGGAAAGAAATCAAGCCAGTAAGCCCTCAACTTGTGTATGTGTTGAATATTTCATGGGTAACTGCATATGGGATTGTGTTTTTTATAAGTGTGTGTAACATCTGGTTCTACTTTTCACTGAAATCATCTGCAGTGCTTTTTTTCTACTTCAGAGCAGCTTTTCTATTGTTTCATAAATAATTTTGCATTTGTACCAAAAGCATTTCTATCAATTCAATATGGTGTGGTATAAGTATTCCATAAAATGGATTTGACCATATTGTTTATTGATCTCTCAAATTATTGACTTTTTGTTCACTTTAGCCAGTAATCACATCAAGTTTTTTAGTATTCTTATGGACACAAAAATAAGAGATTGAAGAAACCCCTATTTATATCCTTTTCCCTTTTTGCTTGGTGTTTGGAAGGACATAGATGGGAGGGAAGAAACAGAACTTAAGGCTGCTTCATTTTTGCAAAGAAGAAACATATGTAAGTGCTTCTACTCTCTCTTTGCTTAACAAAGGAACATGTTGTGAGTTTCTGAGACTCACCGATAAATAATAGCCCAACACAGTGATCCAGTTCCATCTTGAGGTTAGATTTTTGCCACTCAAAGGGACATGAAGTGGACTTGAAATCTTTTTGAGCATATGGGGAAAAAAAACAGATTTAAAGCTCAATTTCTCAGTTTTATATAAAGAAAGAAATAGAATTTTTGTCAATTTTGTGATAAATGTGACTTTTTTGACACATTCGGTTTTAACTCGGGTTATGATCCAAGATGAAGACCTCAGTTTATGTTCAATGATCAAACTGAAGGCACCTTGAGGATACTTGTCCTATCTGTCTACCTTTATAGTAAACTTATGTCTCACCATTAACTCAAAATCAGCATACCTAAAACTTAACTCAACATGTCTCCTACTAAACCAACATTTTTTTAAACCTCCCTTAATTAAAATGCCACGGTCTCCTCATTGATCTACTTGCTCCGATCTCTTTTAATTGGATCAGAAAACTGGCATACTGACTGAAAATATTTAACACACACCACATGTATATGTTTATTAATAAACACCAATTTAGCTTGCTCAAACAACTTCAGTGAGTCTTTGCTGCTCAGAGGATAATGCATGAATGTTTCAGCCTGGCATTAAAGATCTTACACAATCCAGGCATAATTTGCCTCATGGTGAGCTCCTTTCACTCTGAGTACTCCACTGAGGCATCATGGTTGTAGAAGCGATTACTATATTTGATTTGAGCTGTGTGATATTCTAATGCCTTCCAAATTTATGATTCTATAATTCATGACTCTTTGTCCTTAATTCACACTATTACTGGACACAAACTGTTTTGTTTGTTTGTTTAATTGAATATGCACATTGTACATAAAAAATGTTTGGGATATATTTTCTATACATCCAAGACAAGCATAACTATCAAAGCCCATTTTAAATTTGACCACATTCTTTCCTGGCAAGTCAGTCCCACTCATTTGACTCTATGTAGCACTTATGGTCAGAACCTCTTATTTAACATTAAAATTTGTTGGCTCGAATTGCTATTTATTTTTCTCTTAATATGTGGTTTGATTGTAACATCTTTGAGTAAAGGGTTTATGTCTTTTTTCACTCTGTCTCCCAAAATCTTATACAATCACATAGCACATAGCACTTTGCATATAAAAGATACCCACTAGATGTTTATTGATACTTGTTGGTGATATAGATGATCCTTTAATTCCATCACCTATGTGATTCCTGATCCACCTTCAATGCCCAGATCAAAACTGCTTGCTGCACCAAACCCTACATCCAACTAGGAAGCCTAAATAAATTCTGCTTTCTTGAAAAGTCCTTTCATGCTTTTAGTGAGTCTCACTTTGTCTGTCATTATCCTATATTGTTTTTTTTATGTATTTCTTGCCATCACAATTAGATTATACTCTCTCTCACTCTCTCAACACTTCTTTCAAAATTCACAATGCTGGGGGAATAGTAAGTGCTAATAATAAATATTTATGATTCGTGTCTCCTCTGTAAACATCTGAATCTTTTTCTAGTCCTCTGATCTGTAGAACAAATGAAAGTATTGTGATGTGATACAAGTGTTTCAAGGGCATATCTGGAAATTCACAGGAGTGTACATGAAACCATAGAATATGCTCCATACTCCAAGAAAGTATGCCTGCATAAGGCCTGAACTGAAGGTGTGCCAACAAGCAGGAAGATTGAGATTACCTTTCTCCACCATTCCTTCTGAACTCTGCTCCTTACACACTGCTCTTGGGTATGTGGAGCTTGGCACACATTTATCAGGCAAACCATAGGACCTATAGAGAGAGAAAACATAGTTCAGAGACCGGAGGACACATTGCCAGATTAGCAGGCTCCATCACTGCAGTTCTAGGCATTCCCAATGACTAAACACTCATTTTTGCATGACTTCATTCACTGGTTTGTGCCAAAGAAAGACAACAGAAGGAAAAATCCCGTGTAGACAGCTATGCCAAATGGATGAGGCGCCACTGCTACCCAGGAGCCTCGGTCCTAGTAAACCAAGGCTATGGAGACAGCCAAAGGGAGGGACAACGCAACATAAATATAGATAATATTTGTGGTTTAACTCCCACACAGTTATGCAGAAGGCATTATGGTTTGCCTTACAATTTAATCTGGTATTTTTTAAACTACTAAGGCATAAATAAAAACATGAATTAAATGCATAAATAGGTATCTCTGTCCACCATGTGCTAGAAAAAACATCTCAGGGTCTCAGGACTAAAATAAACACAATTTCTACCATGTGTTAAAACTCTTGAATTTTGTCCAACTCAAAATTAGGCAAAGCATGAGTATTTACTTGTAAAATTTACTTTTTTTTCCTCTCTCTTCTCATTATAGCTATGGGTAGAGAAGAAAGATGAGCAATTATGCAGTGCCTATAATTGATTAAAGAAGACAATCTAGTTAACTCATTTTAGAAAACTAGTTTTTCTCCCCTCCCCCACCTACTTATGGTAAAGGGAATTTGTATATTAAGGATAATTATTTCAGTGGTCTCTCATTTTTTTTCTGTAAACATATCATTAGATTTTCTTGCTGTTTTGTATAAACAATGTATAAATACAGAGGAAAAATAAAAAAGGAACAAATGTCTCCATGTATAGACAGGTTTTGATTTTTTTAAATTGCATTATTAAGTTATTGTGAATAATTTTTTTTCCCAAAAGAGAAACTAAGAATAAAGTGGAAAAAAAATTCAGTGACAAACCATAAGCATCAGTTAAGTATGATTTCCTAATACATTAAAAATGAATATTCGATTGGTATTTAGGAGTCTTGCTCTAAGAGAGTAAATGAATTCTTTTTCATTAGGAAGACATTTATATTATATATGTGATTTATCTGAAGCAATAATTACATTTTCCTACAAATGTATACATAGTCAGACCTTGTATAATATCTCATTGACTGTTATTATCTGGCTAAATTGGGTCTCATTTATTGGATCTAAAGAGATACCAAAAAGATATGAAGAGATAACCTTTGGATCTAAAAGATACCTAAAGAAATACTACTTTTCTTTTGGCGGTAATCAGTCTGCACACTTTATCTTTTCTAGGGCCTGTAAGACTCCAGTCAATGTTAGTATTTCTGTATGTAACAGATTAGTTAATTAATCACCACAAAATTTGCATAGTGGGAAAAGTACAAACTTTGCACCAGACAGATAGAAGTGGTACAAACTCTTTGCAGTAGTGTTAGCATATCACTTCATTTCTCTGAAGTGAGTCTTAATTTTCTCATTTGTACAATGGTGATAATAATTTGGAGCTTTACTGAGATAATTTATAAAATGCTTGGCATATGGTAGGCCTAAATAACTGGTAGTTCTTATGATGGATTTTTATTCAGAGAGATCTATGCTTAAATCCTTGTTGAAATTAATTGCCTTATGTGCAACTTTGAGAAAAAAACTCGTCATTCCCAATTTCAGCTTATACAATAAAAATATATTAATAACACTTGAATTACAGAGATAGTTTTAATAATTCTATAGGAATATGGACAAATCAACTGAAAGATGGTCCTATTAGCACAATCAAAAAAAGGAAAAGAAGGAAGTCATGTGATGAAAATGGAGAGAGCAGAAGTCAACTCTGAAATACAAGGCTAAGAATTCATCCATTTTTTTTCCAGTAGAAAAATCCAAATTTTCTATTAAACAAACTAAAAATTCCAGAAAATCAAACACTTTTTTTGTCCTCCTTGACCTTTCTTCTGGTCTAATATTCTTTCCTAATTTTTCAAGCAAAAAAGAGTAGATATTGAGATCATGGTTATATAATCAATGTGTGAGAACATTCTTTAAGAAGTGAAGCAAAATTAGCACCATAGAGTAGAAAGGATGAAGTATTTTTAAAAATAATCCGTAATGGCTAAAGAGTTTGGTTCTCCGATATGCTTCACCAAAATAGATTTAGAACTACAAAATCTAAGAGCCTTAATTTGCACCTTCAGAATCAAAATTCCAAAAGCAAAACATTAAAAATATGCAGATTGGATTTCTCTTTTGAGATGAATAAAATTGTTTTGGATTGTTATTCCTTTTTACCACCTGGTTTTCTCCACTTACAATCTTGCTGGCATTTCTCTACTTTTGTGTTTTGGAAATATTATTTCACTGATGAACATACATAAAAATTGTTACTTGGTGACTATGTTCCTTCACTATTCAGATAACAAAAGGGAGGAATAATATGAAAATACAGGAAGTGTTTCTAGACTTTCAGAGATTAACTGATTGGAACAGAGAGATCTCTGCATCTAGTCTGAATGAAATCATTTCTTTAAGCTGAAAAGATATTCTGTTAAGTGTAGCTGAGGGAATACATTCTGCTCAGAACTCAGTCATGCTTTTGTATTAATTAAGATGATGAACTGTATATTTAACAAATTTTCCGATTGTGAAAGAAAATATATATTGTGAAACAACAATTCTCTGTGGCATGCCTTTATTATATTATAAAAACCTTCGAAATGCTTAGTGACAATAGGACATAGCTTTTTGCCATAATGATTTTGAAGCTGTGCTTATTTTATTCTTCCCAGTTGGTACACTGTAGTATTTATATTCAACTTGACTTAACCTCTGGGCAATTTATCAGCAGGAGAAGGCTTACATAGCAGTGAGTGCAACCTTTAATGGGAAGATATTATCAACATCGTTATTAGTAATATTTATATAGCGTAATTAATGTGCTTATTTCTAAAATGCTGTTAGATAGAGATCCCCCACCCTGAGGATCTAGCTGTAAGATCTGTTGTTTGTTAGAAATCACATTTGTGTATCATTTAGAACAAATCATGCAAATACTTCTCTATTTATCTTTCTTATTTAAGTATTCAGTAGCCAGTTGTTTCACTAGATGCCAACAAAATAACCTGAATGGAATCCACTACTTTTGATTTGCCCAATCTTAATAAGGATGAGGCCTAATTCTCATTGTTCATGAATTGTCATGGCTGAGTTTAGCACTTGGAGATGGACCATAATTTATAGCCCACAACAGGACAATTTGGGGAAAGCAAGGGGGCCCTGTTGATAATTAACCTGGAAGAACAATTGTCCATCATACTGTCTCATGCAAACGAGACATTTTTGTGGTCACCTTTGTTATATGTGAAACAATATCATAAACACTTGCTTATTCACCTCCCCCCCCAATAGCAATTATGTGAGTCTAAGTCAGGAACTTTCAGGACCACCTTTTACTGGTTGTGCAAAATTAAGATTTTAAAACCTCTAAGCATCAGTTTCCTCATCTTTCAAATGGGCATAATTATACAGTTGTTATTGTATATAAAGGGCTTATTATGACATCTAGGAAATAGTAAGTACTCAATTGATGATAATGAGTATTATAATTACCATTTCCTTGAGTATTTCCAAAATGGAGCTTGTGGTGCTTTCATAAACTAGGTTGCTCAGTGACAATCGGGTAAGAGGCAGGAGGTAAAATCTGGATTGGATTACCTCCAAGAACATTTGTATCTTTATGTAAAAATAAAAAGTAAAAATAAATAAATAAATAAATAAAAAGAAACCCTATCAGATAGCAAATAAGACACTGGGGAAATTCCATTGCTTTCCCCCATACTCTCAGGACCCATGAGATTTCCAGTATCTGTAGAGGGTTAGGTCATGATTAAAAAAAAGAAACAAGCTAAGGTAAGCATATCACAGTTGCCTCCTCATGGCCAATTCCAGCATGTTTCTACATTCCAGGGCATCAGTCAGTACTCAGATTACAGACCTCACTCCAGCTTGCCCTTTTACTCATACACGAAGTTTTGAAAATTCTTTCTACATTGGCCATTTTGAATATAAAGCCTAACCTCCTTGTGCCTCCTCCAAGCTTCTATTACTCTTTCCCTTTTCTTTCCTTTCCAGCTCTTTCTCTTGCACTAATGAAAATCTTTCAGGAGCATTGTAGCTGAATGGTTGGGAGCATGAGTTTGAATTCTGGATCTAACATTTGCAATCCATATGGTGATCAGGGAAACTTATTTAACTAAACTTTCAGTTTCCATCTATAAAATGGGGCTGATTATAGTGCCTCTTATGCTTTGTAAGTGTAGCAATTTGTATATATTATGTCCCCCAGAAAAAGCCATGTTCTTTGATACAATCTTGTGGGGGCAGACATATTAGCGTTGATTAAGTTGGAATGTTTGGATTAAGTTGTTTCCATGGAGATGCACCCCACCCAACTGTAGGTGATAACTCTGATTAGATAATTTCCATGAAGGAAATTCCATGAAGGAGTAAACTAATGTTTACTAGAGGACTATAGAAGCTCAGGCAGAAGGAGCGAGCTTGCTACAGCCAAGAGGGACACTTTGAACAATGCACAGGAGCTGAGAGAGTAGCTGCAGCTTACAGAGACATTTTGAAGACAGCCGTTGGAAGCTGATGTAGACATTTTGGAGAATGCCATTTTGAAAGACAATCTGGGAGCTCGCAGATGCCAGCCACATGCCTTCCAAGCTAACAGAGGTTTTCCGTATGTCATTGGCTGTCCTCCAGTGAAGGTACTCGATTGTCAGTGCATTACCTTGGACACTTTATGGCCTTAAGACTGTAACTGTGTAACCAAATAAATCCCCTTTTATAAAAGCCAATCCATTTCTGGTGTTTTGCATTCCAGCAGCAATAGCAAACCAGAACAGTAAGTATGACAATGCATGCACTTAGTAGCAAGTCTAGCATGTAGTAAGTGCTCAAGATATATTAGCTATTTTTATAGTTGTTTTATGTCTCATCCCATTAGATTACTTCTCTGTTTAATAAAATTGGGCTACTATAGTTCAAATATTGTAAGATTCTATCAATTTAAAGATGCACCATTACTTTATACACTACTAAAAAGAAAACCATTACTGCTAGTAATAGTAATATCAGATACTATAGATTGTGATACACATCCCAATTTCAAAGGTGCTAACATATAAATGAAACGTATTTATCTTGGGATCAATAAGTTTACTATCTATTCATGTTAAACAGTCTGGTTAATTAATGGAAGCAAACTAGAATATTTTTTCTTAAACTTTGATATGTATGAGAATCATATGCGGATCTTGTTGAAATACAGATTATAATTTAGAGAAATCGTCTTCTGAATTTGATTCTGGTTGTGGGGTTAAGCCTGAGATTCTGCATTTTTAACAAGTAAACGAGTAACCAGGTAAGGCAGGTGCTGCTGTTTTGTGGTTCATACCTTAAATAGCAAGGAACTAGAATCCTGGTCTCCTAGCTAATGGTAATTTTCTGAAGATAAGCTCTCATCATAATGATTGAAAAAAAAAAAAGATGCTTTCAAACTACTTGTGCCTATAGCTGGAATATCTGCTTGACATTACCTTCTCTCCTTGTCTTCCTTCTTTTTCCACTACTCATCTCTCTCCCTCCCTCTCTCTCTCTCAATATACAAACCATGCTCACACACACACAAACACAGTGAACCGCGTTGTTTCCATTTGAGCTGGAGTGTTTTTTCATCTCTCTTGATTTGTGTCAGGATGCAAACATTCCTCCTTTCTTGAAACAGAAAGCACCAGGAAGGAACAATGAACTGCTCATAGGGGAGAAGTTAATTTGAACAATGCCATTTGTTTGATATTCTAACAGAATATGAGGTTTTTCCAGAACTAGCATAGTTGGGGTTAACAAGAGCCCTTTGCACTCCTGTAGAAGGTTTTGTTAAGAAGCAAGGTAATCAGCTGGCCAAAGCTGATGGTGTTTTACTTGACCAACAGATGGCAGTAGCCGTCTCTTTTATTCCCTGTTGCAGTAATCAGAAAATTGAAACAAACCTACCACAAGATCTTTCTAAGAGTGCTCAGCAACTTTCTCTAGTTCCCTTGAGTTCTTGGCTGATTTCAAAATGTTATCTCACTTTTTGAGCATGGGACCACTTAATCACTCTTATAAAATGTAACCTTATTTTCAGTAGACATGTTACCCACCAAATCTATATTTGCCTAATTAAAATGGAGAACTAGGAGACCATAACTGTCTCATTTTTAATATGCATAACTTTTATTTTATGTATCTGGATATTTTGCCTACACTAAAAATACATTTATTTAAAGCAAAAAGGAGAACTCATTTTGAAAGTTTTGTACATTTGCAAATGAACAACAGTAAATCATTTCACCAATCTCCATCAGATTCAATTTTTAGAGTCATATGGTTTTACATGTAAAAGATATCCAACATGTTTCCATCTATACTGTTCCCAGAGTATATGTTACTTTTGTTAATAAAATCTTACATGAGGTATATCTACTGAAGCCAGCTCATACCCTTTCTTCATAACCTATCTTCTATATATCATTTGTTAAAATTACATGTAAATGTCTTTTTGTGGATTTTAGGTAAGTGATACAGAAAAAATCTCTTGATTATCAATATCTACAAAATATATATTTTCTATAAGAGGGTTTGTATGTATACATATTTGTTTGAGCATGCTGTGATTATAAACATATATGTCAAACTGTTTTCTACTTAACAGCTACAATTTAACTATGAGCCTTCATCTATGAGCATAAAAATTTACCTGATAGCCTTCAATTTAATATCATTTTACATTTTGATGAATTTTTATTCTGTCCCATCAGTTACTTGATACTTTCTCTAACGCCTGGTGAGAGCTCAGGAGTCGAGAACTTTTGTTTCCAAAATTTGCCATGGTTTTATTCACTCATCTCTTGTGGAGACTTTTTTCACTTTTGCAATTAATTCAGAACTGCAAACAACAGCTCAGAAAGTCTCAAATCCATGGATCCATGGATGCCAGTCATATATTTCCACTCATTCTTGGGAATATAAAATAATGCAACCACTGTGAAAACAGTTTCATACTTTCTTATGAAACTAAACATGAGATTGATTATCAGCCTAGCAATTGTACCCTTAGACATTTATCCCAAAGAAATGAAAACTTATTTTCCTTTCAAAATGTATACATGAATGTAATAGCCCTAAACTGGAAACAACCCAGATTTCCTTCAATGAGCATATGGTTAAACAGACTGTGGTACACCCATTCTGTGTAATACTACTCAGCAATAAAAAAGGAATGCAGTAACATGAATGAATTTCTAGTGAATAATGCTTAGTATAAAAAGCCAACTCTCAAAAGGTTTCACACTGTATGATTCCATTTACGTAACAGTTTTTGAAAAAGCAAAATTTTAGAAATGGAGAACAGATTAGAGGTTGCCAAAGGTTAGGAAAGGAGGGCAGAAGGAAGCAAGATACGTAGGAAGTAGATGTGGTTAAAAAATAGCAAAAGAAGGGATCCTTGTAGTAATGGAACTGTTCTGTATCTTGAATGTGGTTGTAGGTACATGAATCTGTGCATGTAATAAAATTGTGTAGAACTAAATACACATACACACACTTATGACTAGTACAAATAAAACTGGGGCAATCTGAGTAATATTGACGGATTTTATCAATGTCAATATCCTGTTTAAAATATTGTACTATAGTGCTACATGATGTTATCATTGGAAGAAACTGAATAAGGGGTAAACAGGATCTTTCTGGATTATTTCTTACAACTCCACATGACTCTATCATTACATCAAAATAAAATAATTATAAAAAATTACATAAAGGCAAAAAGTTGTCCAGGATGATCTGAAGAACAATTTTTTTCTTAATAAAGGAAACACAGTCACAGAAACAACAAAAAAACTGTTCCGTGATATGCTGAGGTAATGTTGAAGCCTTTATTTTAACAATAGAACATGACTTGTGTAGCCTTCATACATTATAAATGTGTCCCATACAGGATCTCATTTTAACTTTTACAATAACCTTAGAAGTTTTAACTTTTTCATTAAAACCGAACATTGGAAAGGTCAGGAATCTTGTCCAAAAGCCAGTAAGTGAAAGAACTAACATTTAATCCCAGGAATTTTGGCCCACATATTCTGCCAAGGATAAAAGAAAGATATTTCTTCTTCAAATTTAGTTGCTTAATAAACAAGAAAGAGGATACTACTGATAAATTGTAAGTAATCTCTGAAATAACTGCTAAAGAAGTTTAGGTACGAGGATTTTTCAAAAAGAATATCTAAACTAAGGAATCTATTATATGTTACCATATCGATATTGTAACCAAACCAAAAATATAGAGTAACTTGCAGTCTATATGAGATAATTTAAGGAGAAAAAATTTCCCTCAACAAAAAGTCTGTCCTTATACCTAAATTTTTATCATTCAATTTATTACTTTTGATTATAGCACTGAAGGCTCCTCCAAGAAAATAAAGTTCTCAAAGTATTACTTACCTTTCACATATCTACCATCTGGGAAGAGTAGTATTATAAATCAGCACAATTATTTAGTATTCTAAGAATAATATAATGTTTATATTGAAGGAGTAGGACTTTAAAGAAATATACAATAGGACAGAAAAGTCTGATTCAGAAAAGGAGCCAAAACATGTCCATAAAATAAACTACAGTTTACAAAGAGTTCCAATGTTAGGATTTCAGCTCTTTAATTCTCAAAATAGGGTCCCTGACTCCAAAAATCTAAGTGTTTTCTTAGATTCAGATAGGCCAATGAAGTGAAATTCCAAAGACTCATTTGTTTGTACTACTAAGGGCAACATACTTACAGTTAAAGGCAATTTAGTGAAATATGGTCAACTGAGGAGGGTAATTACTAACCTTTAAAGTATGGTTGCCAAACTACTTTGCAAAAGCTCCTACTTCAGATATTCATAGATCATTGAAATTCCCAGTTTTCTGGAAATGTACTTTGTTTCATGAACTATCTTGATCTTCAGTTGGTTAGGGTTCTTTACTTCTTGTAGTCTTGTGTGTGTTTTTGTGTGTTTGTGTTAGGTAACAACGAGCTTAAGTTTTTAGTTTATTTTTATTGTACTTTGTTTAACCATAGAGGGTAAGAAATGCATATTTTTGCTTATTAATAAATAGAATTTAAGACTTGCATACATTGTTGTTAAAGTATGAATCACCATGTATCTATTGCTAAGGCAAATGGATGCATCATCTCTTCAATTCCTACGCCTATGAATCTGTGGCACTTAACTTAAAATAAAACCGAAAATAACCGAATAAAGACTAAAATAAAATTCTTGACTTATTTAAAATGTATATGACATTGCTTTGCAAAATAAAAAGCTGTGCATAAGCCTGTATTCTTTCCTTGTAAATGAAATAACTATTAAGTTGAAAAAAAAATTTTTGTAATGAGTTACTAGAAACAAGTTAATTGCGACATATTTATGTTATCCCTCTTCTTTCCACTGGAAAATTGGAACATGTTGAATAGGTAAGTCTCAGGGTCCTTCAGAGAATAGTGGTGGTCAAAACTTTTGAGACCTACCTGACCGCAGTAAGTCAAGAGGTAGCAAAAGTTACAAAGACTCAGAAAAAGACAAGGATTGCAAAGAAAAAAGGATGAAAACTGCAGAAGGAAGGGCTATCTAAGACAGACGTGGATGACCTCCCAGTGTGACATAGGTTTGTCCCTGTCCACCTCATTCTAAACTTCCATACTTTGTTATAATCTACTTTTTGGCTTTTACTTAATGTACATTAGAACATGAGACAGGTTATGGATATAGAAAAGAGAAATTTGCAGTTCAGATCAGGAAATTAGAAGTGAATTTTGATGGATGTTGCAGAACACATACAGGACTGAATATAATATGACAACATCAGAAAAAATAAACTGTGTACATTTACGTGGATGGTTCTAAAGCCATACATCTGAATTCATACATGTGTACATTTAGACCAAAGAGTGAATGCTGTTGAACATTGAATTCTATTTTTTAATTGCATCTTTTACCTTCTTAGGTATAAGGAAACTTAAGCAAGGACCCTGTATCAACCTATTATTGACATCATTAATTCTCTAACAGTGTCATTTAGGGCCACTAAAGGCTTCTAGCTCAAGCACATTTCCTTTATAATTTGACTTTTAACTCTCACAGGTAGTGAGTCCTCATGGATTGAGAAAGGGAACATATAAAGCAATAATTTTACAAGTAAAATTTCCATTCGTCAAAGATGAAAATGACTGTCTTAAAATTTGCCTTGCTTTAAAAAATAGTTCAGCAACATTTTCCTATTAGCATTCATTTTATATCTGCTGAATGAATATATAATTTATTAACTTAATGAGCAGGATTCAAAAAACATTTTTTAAAGAAATGGTGCTTGTAGCATATAGAAGTTTCCTGCTACCAATGAACTTGAATTTGAAGGTTTCTGCCATACCAAAGAATTTTCAAGTGCAGTGCATTTTGTTGATGGTGTATAATTTAGCTATAATGTCAACTTAACATCTATGATGGTAATTAGAATATCTAAAATGAGGGTAATTACGGGGAAAAATGCAACACAGAAAAGTGAGTAAGCTGCGGTAAAATTAAATCTTCCCCCTTCATTTTCTGTTTTTTTCCTTTTGGGGTAGGGAAAGTGCTAGAGAGTAGACAAGAAAAATTATAATTCCCTATTCATTGACAGATAATACATGCTTTTATTCCAATTGCATATAAGCCCAATTAATCTTAAAATATGAATAGGGTTCTCATTTAATTTTTTGGAAAAAATATAAAAGCTATTTGATTTTATAAAAGCAGATGGCCTTGTATAACAGTTTTTATGGTTATCATTTGGAAAGGAAGGAAAGAAGGAAGGAAGGACCAAAGGAAGGAAGAGGGGGAGGAAGGAAAGAAGGAGAGAAGGATTGGAAGGGAGGGAGGAAGGGAGGGAAATTATATCTGAGGAGTGTGCCAACCTTCCCAGGAGTGTTGTTTTCTCTCAAGCATAAATTTTCAGAACTAGCAGTGTGATTTTAAACTATTTTAAAATAAATATTATTGGAAAGATACTTTTTTGCATTGCAAAATTGACAAAGCCAAGGTATAGGAAAAAGCAGTTGAGAAGGGTGTTTAATGACATCTTTGTGTATACAATGTGAAATTGTATTGAGATAGGTCTTTTATTGAGAAAGCATCTTATCAATGGAAAGTCCTATCAGAAAATAATTAATTTACTCTTCTCCAGAAAAGGGTAAATCAGTTTAAGCACAGATCAGTCACGTTTGAGCAGACAATTTGACCCTTATTAATTATACCCCTGTAGATCTGGCAAACTTTGCCCTAGTGTGAGTATGTAAAGGATCCTTTGTTTTCCATGGGAACGAGGCTATTCAATTTGAATGAGGAACTCAGAGATGGAATCTCTTGGATAGAAGGAAAAATACTTTCCCCATCCCCCTTGTCCCCACCTTCCCCACTCCAGACGGAACACCTCTGGAATGCTAAGGGAAATGGGGCTCAGTGGTCTGGCTCTAGCAACAAACCAGAAGAAGAGAATGGAAGAAAGGAAGGTAGAGGAGGTTTGGAGTCCAGCCTTGCGCCTTTCTTTCCGGGTCAGACTGCGTGCCAGAAGTGCAGGAGCTGGAACCAAAAGTGTTTGTTTTTGGGAGTTACAAAAATGTGACTCATGACCATGAGGATCTGGAACCAGGTTGACTGAGCATAATTTGTACGCAATGGCCCTCCGTCCCTCTAAGCAGTTTACACCATACAGAAAGGTTTAAGCAATGGAATAAAAGAGCTTTAATTGGAGTTCCCTGGAAACTCCTCATGGAGAGTAAACAGGGAGTTTGCAAGTCCACTTCAGATGGTGCTACTTTGCGGGAAGGATCTCGACCTAACTTCTCTATAGGCTAGGAATGGGTTACAAAAAACGATGAGTGTGCTACTTTAAACACCAAATTTAGGCAGTGCATATCTTTGTTAGGAAGAACTGGTTTGTAACTGGGGACACTGCAACCAAGGATTGAATCAAAAGTCCCTAGGGCTCTGGCTTTTCTTCCAGCTCTGTTTCTTTGGTGTGTGGCTTCACTCTCACCTGCTGCTAACTCTATCAGGCAGCTTCTAGAGCCCTATTTTCCAAGCTTTGCACACAGAGAAAATGAGCTTCATTCTCCTATCTTTCAGATGGAAAAAAAAAACAAAAACCAAAAAAAAAAAAACCTGTTAGGGATGAGCTCTAATTGGCCTTACTTGATTTGTCCTTAGACCAGAGTTTCCCTCCTCAGCATTATTGACATATTGGGCTGGATAATTGTGCACAGATCAGAGGACTGGAAAAAGATTCAGATGTTTGCAGAGGAGACACCAATCATAAATATTTATTATTAACACTTAGTATTTGCCCAAAATTGTGAATTTTAAAAGAAGTGTTGAGAGAGTGAGAGTATAATCTAATTGTGGTGGCTCTCCTGTGCACTGTAGGATGTTTAGCAGCACCCCTGGCCTCTACCTTGTAGATGTCAGAAGCACACACCAACCTCCTATCCCATCCCCAGTTGGGCAACCAAAATTATCTCCATAGTGCCAAATGTCCCCTGGTGGGTCAAATTGTTCCCTGATTGAGAACCTAAATTAATCACTATTACATTATATCAGAGCAGAGTGGTGATATGATATAGGAGGGAAGATCAAATCCCCAATTTATTCTGAACTAGGTAACTACCCCAATTTCAGTCTTCTGTATCCCTCAAACCCTTCAGCTCCCTTTTATTGTGTAGGCTCTCTGCAGTCTCCTACAGTAACACATTCCCTTGTCTTTGTTGTCACATGGTTATTTTATTACTATGAAAGGATATTTAAAATCTGGATCAGATGAGGAATAAGAATTGGGACTGGGCTCCCATTTGCAATAATATTTACCCAAATTGTAATATGGTAGCATGCATATGCAAGTAATCATCTCAAATGTAACACAAGAAAAAGAAATAGTCATTGTTGGACTTATTTTCCATATTTGGGGCTATGTATTATGTAGGTTTGCAAGATCCTACTTGATTCCTTGTTCATATATTCTGAAATTAACTGTCTTGCTAGTTTATACCATTATCATTGCACTGTGTTGTCTGTTAATTAATGTTAGTGAATGTGGACATACAAGGAACAGAAATAGGTAAGCCCTAGAATTCTGGCTCACTGACTTTGTGGAATCAAAGAAAAAATCTGACCCACCTAAGATGTATTGAGAAAATGAGCAGAGCATGTGCTTTGTCCTTGAAATTTCTGTTATTCTTTTGATTTATAAGCAGTCTAAAGAAGAATCCTATAAATTAAAACATATACTCCTGCATCTTAATTTTTATACAGTCCCCAGCAGTAGATTTACAGTCATTCAAGACCTACTTCATCATAATTAAATTGTACTTGTCAGCTTTTTATTGCTATTCTTGGAGATAAATCCTTATCTCAGAGGTTCTCACAGTGATTATCATCATGGCCTCCTGCTTTTATCATGGAGAGGGGATTCTGACAGAACCATAACTCCTACAGATATTGAATACCTTACCTTCAGTGTCAACTCTTCCTCAAGACACCATTATTTAGTTATCTAACAATATTCAGATTGCTTTTGTTTCTTCCAAGTTTTCCAGAGCTGCTCTCCCTCTGTCTTTCTCCTTTCTCACTTCCAGAAAAATAAATGCTTAGTTTTTCTTGATCTTGTTTTTAATTATACAACTTCACATTCTGCTGTGTTTAGTTGTAATTTGTCTCCATATGCTCATTTGAGAGGAATACATATTCTTCCTATAAATAAAATGGTTTATGATAAAGGTAATTATCTTTTATCCCTAACCTGCCCTTTACAGGAAAGAAAGTATATATATTGTCCCTTTACACCCTTTTTTTCCCCTAAAAGATGGGTTTTGTTTAGACTTATGATACAATATAGGTATAATTTTCAAGGGAATTACATGCCAGGATCATCAAATAATGGAAACCAATAAATAAATTTGTTTTTTGTTGTTTCTAACTTGATAATCTATATTTAAGGAAGTAAAGAATATTTTATGAGCATTATAAAATGAGTCCTGTAATTTTATATATTATAGACAGTGAATCACAGCAAATCAAAGACCAGAGGAGAACATTTCCAATAAATGTAACAGATAACAAGGAATATTCTTAATTTAGTGATTAAAAACCACTTAAATCATAATAAATAGGAAGAAAATATATAAAAATACTGAAAGACAATTCACAGAAGAAATATGTTTTCACTGCTAGTACATATCAAAAGGAATAACTTTAATGAAAACCAGAACAGTTCAATACCATCCTCACATTTCATATTAGCATATATTTTTGAAAATCAGAACAGATAAATATCAGTCTTATCTTTTAAATTAGCAGATATTTTAAAAAATAAGCTATTCCATGCTGATAAATTAGTAAAGTTTTTCTGAAAAACAATTTAGAAATACCATTTGTCTATTAATTTCTCTTCTGGGAATCCATCCTGAGGATAAATATAAGCGTAACTTATGGTAATGTACAAAGTGGCTAACTAGAGCATTAGTATAGGGACAATCTAGAAAGAATCTGAATTAAAAAAAGGGGGAGTATGGTACAACCACTAAAAAAGTTGGTTACAATTTTTAAATACGTAGATTCACTGACAATCTAAGAAATATTAACAAATAGCTATTAGATGATATTTTCTTCTATTGTTAGCCAAAATCAAAGAAAACAAACAAATGAACATACAACGTCAACAACAAAGTATCATTACCTAGCATATGAAAAAAAATGGGCCGCCTTCTATTCTGCTGACAGAAAAGTAAACTGTTAAAAAACTTCTGGAAAGGTCATTTGGCAATACATATCTGTACCTTAGGAATGTTCCTGCCTGTGGTTTACCAATTCCACTTCTAGAAACTTATTTCAAAGAAATAATAATGGATGGGCACAAAGATTTATCCATGGGAATGATTACTGGAGATTTTTGTATTGAAAGATTAGAAACAACCTAAACAATTTGTTTAATAGCAAGAAACAGGTTAAGTAAATAATAAGACATCCAGTTAATGAAATATCATGCATTCAATGGCATGGAAATATGTGAGATGTATATTTTAAAGAGAAAAAGGCAATTTATAAAATAGTATTTACAATATCATCTCATTTGCATAAATTTAAAGCCCATCTATGAGTATGGAAAAGACTGTTAGTTTAGAAAACAAATTTTAAGAGTGGTGGGATTGTGAGTATTACATGGTGCCTTTGTGTGTTAAGTTAAAACAGATTTCAGAAGCAGCTCATGTGCTTTCTTGAAGTTGTTCACTGACTCTAAAAGGATTTTGTCACAATTGTCATTTCAGATACATTCGTACTATTGGAGTAGATGAAACTTGGAGTATCTTGATACCCAGAAGCTGGGAAGACCCAGAAGGAAATTTTGATATATTCTCAAGAAGACACCTGGGATTCAGACAAGAAATGGGAAATTGTATGTCTATAAAATTTAGCTTTTATACTTGGTAACAAACAAGTAATACAATTCTTGCTGGCATTATTAAAAAGAAAAGATTGCTCAATTGTTTAATGTCTCAAAATCATAAAAATGCATTTTTAGAAATTAATTAAATCTGTAACAAATTAAAGAAATAAAAATGCATATATTTTTTAAATGATAGGCTAAAAATTATAATGTTTTATGGGTTTAAAGATTATTCAATTATAAAGTTGGCGACACATGAAAAACATTAGGATATTTTTCTTAGAAATAACCACAAGCTGGGTTCTGTGAAATATCATCACAATGTTGGAACTTCTTTTTCTGCTCTGGCAAATCTGTGGCTCAGCTATGATGACTCTCAATATACTATACTTTCTTTTAATTCTACAGCCCTTTCTGTGTGGTCACGGTTTAACATTGCTCTCTTGTTCCAAGACATACGGGTGCCAAATGAACTTCAGTAACTCTTCCGAAGACAGTGTTTTACTAATCTCATTCTCTGCCCCCTTGTTCCTAACGAAGTCCTTTGTATAAAATCAGGACGTTGACAACATGTATTTGAGAACAAGCCAGAAGAAGTCTCAGCAGAAGTGTATAATAGATCTTTATGCTTACCTAAGTTTTATCTTATATCTTCCAACAGTCTTTATTTTGTGGACAGTTGCTGTAAATTTAATTTGAACATCTCCTTTCATAAAATGAGAACTGGAGGTGAGTACTTTTTGAGCCTGTTAACACTGATTCTGGGCTTAACTTGCCCACTTGGATTTTTATGCTCACATGAGGCTTATATTATTACGTCCAACAATTTGTTTTATGGCAATTGGCCACTTTCCAGGTGGGCCTTTCCATAGGACTGCCTCATGACATGGCAGCTATATGGTTCCAGGTTGCACATCTAAGAGAAAGTATGAGAGAAGCATGGCGAAGATGGAAGCCATATTCTTTTTATAATTTTTTTCTCAGAAGTGACATCCCATCACTTCTGTCATTATCTATTCATTAGAAGGAAATCAATAAGTCCAGTCCCTACTCAACATGAAGGAGTTACCCAAGGGCATGAATACAAGGAGTCAGGAACCACTGGGGCTTTGGGCCATCTTCGAGGCTGCCTACCACACCATACAAAGTTTTAGAGTCACTGTCTTAGGGGGCATTCAAACACCAAGTGGGTTGTTTGAATTGTTTAAAAGTTTTTACATAGAAATGGATTTCAGAGAATATATTTCAGGACCCAGGAAGGATGTAACTGTGACAACACAGCTGGCATTGTGAAGAAGGACACCAATGCCCAATGCCAGAGTTCCAAGGAAATAAGAATGAGCCAAGGCCTGGGAATGGAGAAGCTGTGATTCAGAATCTAGAATAGGGGCTCTTTGGATCTGAGAGGGCAACTTCTGCTAAACTCCATTTGTTTTAGTTCAGGACTTGAGTGGAAGGGGGAGACCTGAGTCTGGAAAGCTTCACTGACTCAGCTTTGAGAACCAGACGAGTCAGAACTGAAATGAGTCATGGACTAGTGGCTCTCCAACTTTGCTTGGTATCAGAATCACTAGTTAACTTGGTAGGAATACAAAGACCCAGACGCCATTTTACTTCAACAAGTCTGGCCCTCTGTGTGCTCCATCAGCCCTCCAGGTTTTTCTGATGGGTACCAAAATTTGAGAACCACAACCTTAGGAGCACTGCTTGTACTTCCCAAGAAGCATGTCACTTACTGATTCATGACATTTAATTCACTAAATTAGAAGCCTAGCACTAAGCTCTGGCATAGTTCATGATAGAAATATAAATGTGTACTCTTACAGAAAGAAATGGAGCAAAAGATGGTTATAGCTAAAAGCATTCCAGGGAAAAGGCCTCTGCTTTTATGCTGAAGGAACAAATCATGGCTGGCACTGATTAAAAGATCCTGTTTTCTCAGGCTGGCAATATGCAAAAGAGTTTTCTTTGCCAGAAATAACAAAATGGACACCCAGACCAGCATCTGGAAGTTATTCTTAAAGAAATATGGCATGAGCTAAATTTGGAGTGGTGGGTCAATTTCTATTTACCCGTTTCACTGGTCCATGCTAACTAAAGGTTAATGCAACTTAAACTAAAAATCATCCTGCTTTTTAATTCTCTTCCCCTTTTTTGCCGCATCATGTTTATTTCCAAATCTATCTTTTTTTTTTAAATATATTGATGATACTTTACTAATACATAGATGCACCCTTGAACAGTAATTATTCTTCCTATCAAGTAGTCTTAAGTGAGAGGAATCCTATCAAATGTATAAGATCTTTGAACCCAAAGAGATCTAGCTTTAAATCCAAGTGATAATACTTTCTGGTTACTTGCCTTAAGCAAATGAATCAATTTCTCTGAGGTTCTTTATATATGCATTCACGGATCACCTGGCTACTTTGAAAGATTATTGTTACGGTTAGAAGTGATGAAGGCAAGATGCTCAAACCATAGTGGGTGCTCAATAAACTAATATTATTAATCATAGATGCCCCTTAACTTCATAAATTCAAAAACATATTAAAGCTACAACTTGTTCAGAAACATCTGCTACTTTATACCTATTTGTCTGTATTTCTGATTTTCTATTTTTAAGTAAGAATTATAGTGCAGTAGTTAAAAGCACAAATTCCAGATCCTGCCTACCAAGTTCAAATCTGTCTTTGCCCCTCACTAGGCAGTGTATCCTTGGACATCTACCAGACAATTTACTTATCTTCCCTCTGCCTTACTCTTCTCCTTTGCAAAAAGAGGATAATAACATGTACCAACCACATGGGAATTTGTGAGAATTAGTATTCGTAAAGCACTTAAAAAAATACCATATATGTAAGTTATTGTAAATCATAGTTCATTAAAAAAAATCCATCCTTTACCTGTGCTTTTTACTTTATCTACCAATTTTGGATATTGTTTATAAAAGCAAATCATGGTCAGAATTATCTCCCTTTTTCCCAGGATTCAGCTTTTTGATGGGCTGATGGTCCTTTACCTCACTGAATTATTTTATAGACCTTACCAGTATTATATGATCCAGATTTTCCCGGCACATGAGCTACTCCCTGGGTGCCAGATACTTTTGGGAGCTGCAATTAATTATCCAAGTCAAGAGAGCTCCATCCATAGAATTATTTCTGCTTTCAGTAAACTAATTAGTACCCATGTGATCTGAGCATGTGAAAACACTATCCAAACATGCCTGACTGGCTCTCCAGTAACATTCTTTAAGAGAACTTTGCTCAGAATTGAAATAATGGGAGAGAATGATGCAATAGTTTTTTTTTTTTTTGTTGTTGTTGTTGTTGTTTTAATTTTTCCTCTTTGACAGCATGTAGCAGTAGAATGTTCTGTGCAGTGGATGGCCAATATGTGTGTTTTAGTTTCCTAGGCTACTCAAAGCAGATACCATGAAATGGGTTGGCTTTAAGCAATGGCTAGTTATTAGCTTACAGTATGAATCTATGAAAATGTCCAAATCAAGTCACCATCAAGGTCATGCTTTCTTCCTGACAATTGGCTGCCAGCAATCCTCTGCTCCTAACTTCTCTTCCAGGTTTCATTGCTTTCAGCTTCTTTTGAGGCATTCTCTCTCCCTCTCTCTGTCTCTCTCTCTCTTTGTATTCATTCTGTTTATAAAGGACTTCAGTGAAAGAATAAAGATCCAACTTGAATGAGATGGATCACACCTTAACTGAAGTAGCCTCATAAAACGATCCTACTTAAAATGGGTCCAAACCCACAGGAATGGATTAGCTTTAAGAACATGATTTTCTAGGGTACATACAGTTTCAAACCACCACAATATGTGACTAATGATAATAGTAACAGTAGAACAATGCTTTCCTATATATTTGAGATAGGATCACATTACCTCATTTCCTTTTTTTTCTTTTTTTAGGTTGTTTAACAGAGGTAGTTACTTCAAAGACTGCCTCCTTCTGAAAACAAAAATTATTATACCAGTATTGATGGAGAGAGACGCTTCTGATATCATAAAATTTATTGGTATGGCCATTTGAAAAAAAGTTCCTCAGGTAACTTCAGAAGGATATTTCCTGTGGATACTATGGCTGATGTTAATTCATTCACTAGGCTTGTGGGTGAGGAATCTGTACTGCCTTGAAAGAATTCCCTATAAAGAATTTTTTCCTCTGTGTGATATTTGAGTATTCACTTTTTGAAACTGAAAAGAGGCATGTGTAACACACATCAAGTCAATGCTAAGTATTAAAGTTTTTCTGATGTTTGCACAGCCCTAGGGACACGCAACCACTTTGATTTTATCTCATAGCTGTGACATGAGCACTTGAAATGAATGAAAAAGGAAAGTATTATGTGTAAGAGCTGTTTGGATTCCCAGCCCAGGGAAAGGACAGTTGTCTTCTTGATGGTTTTCACTAAGAATTCATAGATGTCTTTCCATGGACCTCCAGTCTCTTGAGGTTGAAGACTTCCTGCAATGCAAACAATGAAAAAAAAAATATTTATGGTGAAGTTGGAGAATTATGTGGGAAAGGTTAGGTCACTGAGAGGAACAGGCTACAGAACTGCCCCTCTGAGGCACCTGCCACAGAGTGAGGCACAAGTGATAGGGCAGATGGCACCAGAGCAAGGAAAAACAATGACAGTACGATGGAGACCAAAACCACATGGAAAGAGAAGCTCAAAAGGGAGGAGCAGCCTCTTCAGCAGCATACCAACCTGTCTAGGGTGTGCAACTGCAGAAGAGAGAAACGAAAAGCAAGTGAAAGAGCAAGAGAAAGTGTAGTAAAAGGAAAGAGAGCTTATCTTGATTCACCAAGCAAACCACAGGACTCTGATAATATAATAACTGAACATTGAGTAAATGCAGAGGGTCCCAAAACTTCAAGGCACATATGCACAAATTTAATAGAAGAGAGAGTAGAGGGCAGCTTTTCAAGATCAAGGATGACAAGCTGATACGGTTGTCCATGGCTAAACAGCATTTACAAACTCTTTTTATGAAGTAGGCTTAGTATTCAAAGCTAAACTCACACTTGCCTGATTTATTTATAATTATGTTTAAGGTTTGATTAAACTGTTCAGAAAAATCACTTAATGGTTATCCATTTTATAGTATAATTATGCCATTTTATAGTAAATCCCATTCATTTACAAGTTCAAATGAAATATCCTACAAAAATGTATGTCAGTGAGGCATTAAAAAGCGGCTGTCAAACTTGCCCACAGTGTAACCAAATGTTAGAGTAAAGGGGAGTGCACATAACAAGCAGTGTGGAATTCTGCATTTCTGAAGATTCTCAGGGGGTGTACTTTGAAGTAGAGCTGCTCAGTAGTACCAACTGCTCTATGGAAAAAACAATATCCTATCTATTTAATACATTCAGTTCATAGTATTAATTTGTCCAGGCAAGGCCCTTGTGTTGGGTGTTTGTGGATTTCTTTATAATGATTCATTGTGTCATTAGCATATTATAAAGAACAGCCCTGTGAAATGTCTTATATTTGCTATAAGGTCTTTTTTTTTAATTCTGCTTAAAAAAAAAATAACAGTTTTATTCACTGTACAATCCATACAAAGTGTACAATCAGTGGCTCTCAGTATGATCACAGAGTTGTGCATTCATCGACACAACCAATTTGAGAACATTTTCATTGGCCCAAAAGAAAAATCCCATACCTCTTATACTCCCCTATTACTGACACTTGGCATTGGTATGGTGCTTTTATTACAACTGATGAAAAAATATTACAATATTATTGTTAATTATAGTCCATAGTTTGCAGTAGCTGTATTTCTGCCCATATACCACCCTATTCTTAGCACCTTATATTAGGGATGTACATTTGTTCTAGTTTGTGTAAGAACATTCTTGTATTTGTACAATTAACCACAGTCATTGTCCTCAACAGTGTTCACAATTTTATACAGTCCCATGTTTTATCCTCTAGCTTTCCTTCTAGTGACAAACACAACCCTAAAACTCCCCTTTCAACTGTAATCACACCCATAATTTAGCACTATTAATTACACATCCAGTAATGTCCTACAAGCATCTCTATCTATTGCCAAACATTTGCAATCAATATAAACTCTATTATTTAGAGAACTTTATTTATGATGTAACACATATTCTTATTTATGGGAAATATTTTTCTCAGCATTTGCTACCTGGAAAAGTACTGAGCAACTAGTTTGATTTTATCATGTGGACAATTGATTCATATAATTTATTATATTTCCTTTTTTGCTTTGGCTTCTAGAGCACTTTTAGGGACAAAGTATAGTCTATCTCCAGCAAATCACCATGTCTTTTTGCATGCATTTCCGTACTATCTCAGTTGTCATTTCATTTCTACCTTCATTTTTTCTTTTTTCTAGTTTCTTCTAATTTTTTATTGTTGGGAGCTCTAATTCTTCTTTGGAAGGAAGATAGATGGAATGGAGAAATGGATAGATTTTTTAAATTAAAGTCTGGGTAGATCCTGGTATCCTGCCTGCATGCCCCCTGATGTTGAGGAAAAAGAGTGGGGTTGGCAGTTCGGAAAAGGTGAGTTCCGCACACATTCCAGTATTCTCTGATAGCAATTTCTTTCTGTTGTTGGCCTTCACCGCATTACTGCTGTTGCTTTTTGGTTGTTACCTAACTATCTTACTTGCATTTTTGAAGCAGATTTTGTTGCCTTCTGGTTACTAGGAGATGATGTTTCTCTTTCTAAAGTAGAATATTTGTGCGTTTTGATTAGAGACCCCACTGATTTCCATATGTGCTTGTGAAATAGGAAAAAAAAATGCTTCTCTTCTCCACCCTTGTATTATATTTAAATGCTACCAATGTGAACCACTTGTCTTTGATCAAACTTCATAAATTAAATTTGCTTAAATAGAGGTAAATTCAAGACCTCATAAGTCAAGAAAGGGAAAAGATTCACAGCCTTATAAAACAGGTGGCTGAAAAAAAACAAACAGTGTAATGCAGCAAAATCTATTGAGTTTTTTATCAGCAAGTGAAATTAATAGCATAGAGTTTAGGTATACATAATTCAACAAAATTTTGCTTAATGATAATAGATCTAATGGTGGAGTTGTACTGAGGACTAAACACAGCTAGGTTGCTAAAGTATTCATTAAAAAAAAAATCAGAAAACCAGAATCCCAAATGACTCCAATTTTGTCCTACAGAATACCTTTTAGAATACTAAGAATACGTGTTCATATTTATTCCCAGTTCTGGCTTAATCCTGAAACTCAAGCTTTTTATTTCTAAGTAACTATACAACACTCTCCCTATCACAAAGTGCCTGAAATTCAAGTCCATCTATAAACTTCTTTCCTTTTGAAGAGGCACTCTTCTTCATTTTCTTGGGGATACTTTTTGTTGCCTAGTATGGAAGATGGAAAAGATTAAATCACACACATATGGTTGGAACAAGGTTCCCAATGGCCTTGTTGACAGACTTTGATGGGTGTCTCTCCCCCAAGTTTCTTTTCCATGTTTTCACTATCCTTTAGGGACAAAGGGACTTTTTTGATCTGGCCATGAAGAAGCAGAAAATCAGTCGCAAGAGTCGTAGAGTTTTTGTTAGGAGGTCTGTCTTACTTTGCCCCAGCTGCTGTAACAAAGTACCACAGATTGATTGGCTTAAATAACAGGAATTTATTGTTTCATAGTTTTGGAGCCTAGAAGTCCAAAATCAAGGTTTTGGCAGGATCATGCTTTCTCTGAATTCTTTGGTGTTCTGGTGGTGGCTTGCTGGCAATCCGTAACTCAATCTTTGCTTCCATCATGTGCCATCTCTCTCCCCATCTGTCTCCTTCTGACTCAGCATCCAAATTTCCTCTGCTTAAAGGACTCCATTCATACTGGATTAAAGTCCACTCTGATTCAGTTTGGTCTCACTTTAGCTAACAGGATCTTCAAAGATCCTATTAACAAATTGGTTCACATCCACTGAACTAGGAGTAAGGACTTGAACATGTCTTTCTAGCGGACATGATTCAGCCCATAAAATGATCTAAGAATAACTTGACATGTGCACTTTGGTAAGTGCAAGCAGTTCTATTTTTAATATGGAGTCAATAGTCACAAAAAAATACCAGAGAAATAGCCATGAAGCCAGGGTTTCAGAAAGCTGGACATGAATATAAGTTTCATGTTTGAAAATATTGTTAAATATGAAATAAGATGATATCAAAAGTACTGTCAAATTGGGGTTTCTGAGGCCATGAAAAGGGAGGACATTCATGTGGAAGGAGAGAGAAAGGTTCTCTCTTACTGCTCCAACCCCCTTCACCCCAGCCAAATGTTCAAATACAAAAATTATGAGAAAAATTGTGAGTTGAGGATCTGGTAAATAGGACTTGTTCAGAGACTTTTTTCAGGGTGGATTATAAGGCCAAGAATTAGCCTGGGTTATGAGAAAACCCTTATCTCTACCCATTTGCTACTTAGAAATAGATTCACAGCAGCTGCATCCCAGCCTACCTTGAATTTATCAACCCCTAAATAGAGGCAGAGATATTTTTAAAAAAATCTAAAACAGTGAAGGATATGAGAATCTCTGTTGTTTGATTGGAAATAAGATACCAGAAAGTAAGAACGGAGAAGTCACAAGAGCAGGGATACATGCAAGGGAACATGGAGGGTTTCAAGTTTTATTTCAGTTTTTCCTGAGACCAAGTCTTCTTCATTATCTGAACAAATATTTGTTGATCAAATATTATATGCCATGTCTACTAGGGACATGTATACAATAGAGAAAACACAGAAACATTTGCTTTGATATAGCTTGCATTCCAGTGGGAGAGGCAGCCAATAAATATTATATCAATAGTGAATTGTTACGAAGAAAAATAAAGCAGTAGGAAGGAATAGAAAGCACAGCAGTGAAGGTAAGTGTGGTCAAGGAAGCCTTCTCTAATAAGGTGACTTTTGAGTGGAAACTTGAATCAAAAGAGGGACTAAGCCTTGGGGATATGTGGAGAAAGAATATTCCAAGGAGGGGACACAGCCAATGCGAAGGCACCCACTTCTAGTCCATCAGCAGAAACTTGCCCAGAGTTGCTTTTCTTCTGTGGGATTGCATATGGCCATACAGGTAGAAAGAGAGAACAATGAGAAAACTTAGCTCATATTTGCATAAACTGTCAGTCTTCAAAATAAATCCAAATTCATCTAAATAATGGACTTTCTTGAAGAATAATTAATTACCCAAGAAATCATCATATCTCTCTAATAAGCCTTTAGGGTCTTGCATTTCAAGTCGTAAAATGAAGACAGAATTTACAGAGAGACAGAGAAATAGGCAAGGAGAAAACGGTAGCATACTCGTTATTGAGCATCCCGTATTCTCAAGTTCTGAAAAAAAAAAACTGCACATATCAAAAGTAGCTTTCAAGTAACATTTCCATGCACATTAAGCTTTTTATTTGATCCTGGATAACAGGGACAGGGACCACATATTTCTCAGTGACAGTGAACCTGCACAGCTCAGTCACACAGGATAAATTACATAGAATGGTTCAAAATATGATTGAGTAAACTTAGCATTTATTAATGCATGTCATCTGGTTCTTCCTTCCACATTTAAGCTTAATTAACAAAAGGAAATTATCTCTAGGGAACATGCATACCGACAGTTTACAAAGTTTATGCCTGGCATGGTAGTAGAAAGCCCAGCAACAGTTTCGCTTCATCACAATTTACTGTCTTTTTACTTCTGTTTCCAGGAAAACTGGTGGCTGTGTCTTTTTCAGTCTTTCAGTCCTGACTTGCAGAGACTCCCACATTTCTACAAATCCAATATCCAATCTGTCAGACTGAATTGAATCAGATTTCTCTGATGTGAAAAAAAATTTCTCAGGAGAGTTGTAGATAAAGTCATCAAAATTATGCTCCACCTGTGACCAGAGCCAAGAGAAACTTGCCGATTTCATCCCATGTCAGATCTAGTGACAGCCCTCATCACTTGGCTTTGCCTGGTTCGTTCTGCTCTCCTAAATCTCACTCCAAGCTATATTTTCTTCAAGACCATATAAGCTTAAACATCAGGTGATTCAAATGGTGGGAAATTCACTGAAAGGAATCTGAGCTTATTTCACATGAATAATTCATATGCATAATGGTTTCATTCAGGTGGCTTATTGAATTTTTCTTTTAAATACATTAGGGTCTGTGGGTGTTTGTGTGCATGTGTGTATGTGTGTGTCAGGCCACAAATGAATTTATCTTATACTATGCAAATACTCTAGATAAACTATAAAAAATTGTCTCAAATTGACAGAACAACTTCTAAAACATAATATTGCTAACTATTAGGGAGAATGTAAAATGTATAACCTGTGGCTTTCACTTTTTAATTTTTATCTTTCTAGAGTAGATTTAGAAGTTTATTACTTTTTCCTCCAGTCATTGGTACTATATTAGTAGCTTAAATCAAGACAAAGGGCAAAAAAATGTGTTTAAATACTCAAAATAGTTGTTTTTGTGACATATTTGGGAGTTATAAGGAATCCAAAACTCTAAAGTTGGAAATGAAATTAATTCAAATGCAGTGTTCTTTTTCTTAATGCAAGTATGTTATTACATATGTCTGTGTGTGTATGTATATACACATACCTACATGTATATATAGTATGACTATCTATCTATCTATCTATCTATCTATCTATCTATCTATCTAGATGTAGATATATATACATATACACACTGGTTCTGATTTGCTAATGCTGCCATTATGCAAAATATCAGAAATGGATTGACTTTTATAAAGGGAATTTGTTAGGTTACAAATTTACAATTCTGAGGTCATAAAAGTTCCAAACTAAGGCGTCAACAAGAGGGTACCTTCACTGAAGAATGGCCAGTGGTGTACAGAACACCTCTGTCAGCTGGGAAGGCACGTCTCTGGTGTCTACTGATTCTTTGCTCCTGGGTTGAATTCAAAACAGGCTTTTCTCCTGTCTCTCTCAGCTCCTGTGTGTCCTTGCTTCTTTCTTCCAGAATGTTTCTCTTTAAGCACTGGGGGTATACTCTTAGCTTCTCCAGACAGACTCTGGACTTCATCTCTTAACTTAGCATCTTCAAATGTCCTTCTGTCTGCATCTTTGTGCTGGTTTGAATCTATTATGTCCCCCAGAAAAAGCCATATTATTTAATGCAATCTTGTGGAGCAGACATTTTAGTGCTGATTAGATTGTAATTCTTTGAGTGTTTCCATGGAGATGTGCCCCACCCAACTGTAGGTGATAACTCCAATTGGATAATTTCCATGGAGGTGTTGGCCCACCCATTCAGGGTGGGTCTGAATTAAATTACTGGCACACTATATAAGATCAGATAGAAGGAGCGAGCTTGCTACAGCCACACTTTGAAGAACCCATAGAAGTTGAAGATGACAGACAGTTTGAAGACGGCCGTTGAAAGCAGACTCTTGCTCCAGAGAAGCTAAGAGAAGACAAATGCCCCAAGAGCAACTGAGAGTGACATTTTGAAAAGGAGCTGCGGCCTAGAGAGGAATGTCCTGGGAGAAAGCTATTTTGAAACCAGAACTTGAAGCAGACATCAGCCACATGCCTTCCCAGCTAGCAGAGATTTTCCGGGTGCCATTGGCCATCCTCCAGTGAAGGTACCCGATTGTTGATGCCTTACCTTGGACACTTCATGGCCTTAAGACTGTAACTGTGAAACCAAATAAACCCCCTTTATAAAAGCCCATTCATTTCTGGTGTTTTGCATTCTGGCAGCATTAGCAAACTAGAACAATCTCCAAGCATCTCCAAGCTTCAGCAGTAGTGCCTGTGTTGGCTCCTGGCTCTCTTACATACTCCAGTGAACTAATCAAGCCCCACCCTGAATGGGTGGGGTCCACACCTCCATGGAAATAATTTAATCAAAGGTTTCACCCACATTGGATGAGTCACATATCCATGGAAGCACTCATTTCCACCCAACAAGATTGTATTAAATGATCATGGCTCTTCTGAGTCTCAAACCAGCACAATACATATACACACATTATAAAAAAAAATGATAATGAGAGAAGGTTTGGCTTGGTAAGTTAAAAGGAGACAAAAACCTTAGTACTATTTCCTTTTGATCCTGTTTTTGTCACTAAGCTGGCTGTTGACATTTTCTAAGAGCCCATGCCTTATTTTTATTTTGTAAATCAGAACAAAAGGAAAGGAGTCCTATTGCAAGGAACTCAGTAATATTGCAGAGGCATTGAAACCAAAAAACAAAGATGGGATATTTTAAAAGCTATAATATTATGTATGAAGTATCTTCTGATCATTCTACCACTGTACAACTGAATCTTAATACTATAAAGTTGAAACAAAATCCAAATATCATCATTTATCTTCAGGTAAACTTCATCTCCCTAATACTAACAGATGTCATCTTAAACTCTGTTGGAACTAAGGCAGAAAATAAGCACATTCATAAATACAAATCCTGTTGAACTTAAAAAGAATTTCAGGCAAGAGGCCAACTTGGGATTTGGACTGGAATTGGTAATGTGTCCCTGATATTATTAATAGCTAACATTCATTGAGTTCTTACTATGTGCCAGGCACTGTTCTAAATAACACTTTGCATTAATTCATTTAATCCTCATTAAGTGATTATTGCTATTTTATAAATGAAGATACTATGGCTTAGACAGTTATGTAAACTGGCCAAATTTGTTCACCTAGCAAGTAACAGAACCAGGATTTACAAATGGTCTGAATTCCAAGCCCAGACTTGTATGGCCAGACTGTAAATCTATCTTTATCTCTGTACTGTTTTAAGGGTATTATGGGTTGACTTTTGTTCCCAAAAAGATAGGTTAAGGTCCTAATACCCAGTACCTCATAATGTGACCTTATTTGGAATTAGAGTCTGCTGCAGATGTAATTAGTAAAGGTGGGGTCATACTGGAACAGGTGGACCCCTAATCAAATGTGACTGATATCCTTAAAAGAAGAGAAGACACACAGAGACAGACACACAAGGGAGGGGGCCGTGTAACGATGAAGGCAGAGCCTGCAGTCATACAGCTACAAGCCATGGAATGCCAAGGATTGCCGGCCACCACCAGAAGCTGGGAAGAGACAAAGAAGGCTTCTCCCCTTTGGGGAGAGCATAGCCCTGTCAATACCTTGTTTCTGGTCTTCTAGCCTTGAGAACTGTGAGGAAATAAGTTTCTGTTGTTGTAAGCAAGTTTGTGGTAAACAAGGAAACTGATACAGAGGGTTTATTTTTAGTCAAGCACTTTGGCACTTAGCTCCAGATTGGGTCTGCAAAAACCCTGAGGGCAGGGATTTTGTCATTTTTGTTTAATTCATGCATCTTTGAGGCCTAGCTGGGTTCTCACTTTACAAATTACTGGATCTGTGGCCCTGAGCAAGTTACTTCTTCTCTCCAAGCATATGTTTTCTCATCCATTAAATGGAGGGGAAAATAAGTCTTCCTTTCTAAGATTGTTCTAAGTATTGAATAAGATAATACAACCACTTAAAACAGTTTGGAATTTCCTAACATACACTTATTATATGACCCAACAATCCCAGTCTTATGCAGTTAACTGAGAGAAATGAAAATATATGTTCATACAAAGATCTTACCTACATATTTATAGGTGTTTTATTCATAATTACCAAAAACTGGGTGTGGAAAGAGTTGCTGTATGGTGCATTATGGGGAAAAAAAATCTCACGCATAACAAAGACTTTCAGCAGATGATGGCTTTATTACTTACACAGTGCAAAGGGTCCAAAAGAGCAGGGGAAGAGGTCCCATCATGGCCAGTCTCGCTCAGGGAGGCCAACTGCTCACTTCACTTTGGAAAGGAGAGACAAATTTGTGCTGTCAGGTGGGCGGGGGTCAGAGTATTTATACTGTAGGGAGAGGGGGCCCTCCCATTGAGAGTTCCAGCCCTGATAAGCATCTGGGGCTGATTGTTCCTGGGTTAGAGGTTCACGGTATGGTTGGGCCTTTTCATTAGACCTAACATCTGCTGGCTGCAGAACTGATATAGACAAAAACATCTGCACACAACAGAAAAGGAGGTGGAGGGGTGTAGGTGAGGGCTGCTATGAATGTCTGGGACTTCCCCAACACTGGAAATAACTCCCTAAGGTATCAACAGATAAGTGGATAAAAATATTGTGGTACATTGATGCAATGGAAACCTCATCAATAAAAAGAACCAACTATTAATACATGCAACAATACTGATTGTCTTAAGGTAAAGAAACCAGACACAAAAGGCTTCATACTGTGTGATTCTATTTCTATGACAGTCTGAAATAAAGAAGCCTATAGGAGCAGAAATCAGATTAGTGGTTACCAGAGGACAGTGGCTGGGAGAGAGAGAACTTATTACAAGTGGTTACAATAGAATTTTTGGTATGATGGAAATATTTTATAACTCAGTTTTGGTGGTGATTACATGACTGCATATATTTGTCAAAACTCAGAGCTGAACACCTGGAATTGTACTCTAAATAATTTAAGTCTCAGTAAACCTGATGTTAAAAAAAAATACTTGATGAAGTTCCTGGTATACAATTAGTGCACTAAATGTTATATATCCATATTTATCTTTTATCTTTGGACTTTCTTTTCTAATATATAATATACAAAGATTTGGCCTAAACTTTTAAATGAGTGGCTATTAAAAAGTAATGCCTCCTAAGGGACTTGGTACAATACCCTTTCAACAGCAAACACAAATTTACTTTTGATTTGATCTCGTGTGAGTTTGGAGCCCCCCTTCAGAAATCTCCACTCTAATAAACACTCTTAAACCCTTACTTGCCTGGCTTTCGTATTCAAATGATAGAGATTACTGTCTCCTCAAGATAAACACTGCATTAATATTGTTCAATAAATCCTTCTTAACAATATTCAGTTGGCATATGTCTCTATTCTGTACTTCCTGCCTTCTGAGATTTTATTGACTAATTCTCTCCCATCTTCCAGGCCTCCTGTATCAATCAGAGACTTAGGGAAACCACAAAGAGAGCAGTACTCTGGGGCTTACAACAGCAGAGAGCCATCACCATCACCAGGTCTGAAGGGGGAAGTTCCTGAAACCCACTCAAGATAGCAGATACTTAGCCTGATCAGAGAGGATCTTTGAAAGAATTTCACAACCAAGCCATAATGCTCCACAAAAGACCTGCTAGGGACTTCCATTCCCAGAAGATACTCTGCTGGTAACGTCTATGTAGGTCAGCAACCCAGGATACAAAGCAGAGTGGATAAGAGTGAAAAATGGATTTGGAGGGGCAACTAGAAGACAGCCATCTAATCACCCTCCAAACTTTCAAAATAAAAAAAAAAAAATGTCTCTTCTTCCAAGGGTTCTTTCTTTTGCAGATTAATTTCTTCTGCTCTTCTCTCATATTGCATTATTTTGAGATTTTGCATGTTTCTCATTGTTTATCTGTCCTTTGTCGGATCCCTTTGCTGGTCTAAAAATGCAACTTTTATTTATTTGGCCTAGTTCAAGTTCTTTTCACCTTGGCCAACAGTCCTAGTCTAAAGTCCTGGAATGTTGTGTTAGGCTGGAGTGGATGGAGCAAATGATGGGCTCTTGAGAAGGGCACAGAAGTCTTAGAAAGTGTCAGTCGGACAAGGGAAGTGGAGAGAAATTTGTCACAGTGGGAACAGTTTGGAGTAAAATATCTGGGTGTCGGTCTTGGCATCAACACTGACTTGCTGCATAGCTTTGCATTAGTTATTTTAACTCAATGGACCTCAACCTACTAATCCATAAAAGGAAAACCATCAGATACCCTTTGGGAGACAGTGCAATGTAGAGGTTCCGGGGATGGGTATAAAAGCCAGTCTGCCTATATTTGAATGCTGACTTTGCCACTTACTAGTTTTGTGACCTTGTGCAAGTTACTTAACTTCTCTAAGTTGGTATCATAAGGTATCCATCTGGCATATAGAAAGCAATTAATGAAGCTTAGTTATTAATATTCTAGGCCTAGAGATCAGTTATATTCAGTCTAATCCTGAAAATAATCACCAGCAACATAACTCAGATCAAAAGTGCTTATTTAATAAAACTTTGGCAAATATCCTTAGGATTTTGGCTGTGAACTGTCATCTACTATTCTTTTAAAGTATAGACAATTTCATACAAATAGGATAAAAATTAAAATTTTCAAATATCCATGTGCTTAGCAATGGGAATTTTTGTAAAAATGGTCTTTAATGTAGGAAAATTACTTCCCATTGTCAGGATTTGCATGCTGTTTTGTGGCTATTCTGTGAGACCTCTATTAGCAGTGAAATATTTCACTTTTATAATGGCATAAAGTGTTTCCCAATGACTTGCCATGTTTCTCACATGCATTTACAGTAGAAAAATGTATTTACTGCAGCACCTGTTTTTCTAACTGGAACTCAAGTACTGTAGTTATATAAACAAACCCAAGAACACATACTTATAACCTTCCTTTTGGAGTTTCTTTTTATCCTTCAAATATACAGTCCCATGTAGACACATAGGTCAAGTTTGAAAAATATCCTATGTCTCTTTATATAAGTTTGGAATTTTATCTTATTATCAATTATGTAATTGATTAACTTTGTTATTGCTAGTTATTGCTTATTGAAATTAATAAATTAACTTATAAGTATGTAAATTCTTTTTAAATGCCATAAGAAACTGTTGAACTATTTTCCTTGTCTGTTTTAAATTAATTTAATTGTATTTCATTGATCTAATTGACTCTGATTGATTGAATTAATCAATTAATGAATTAAGTAAACAAATCATGATTGAAACCATTGCAGCACATCTATCAAGAGGTACATATAGAATGTTTCTAACTTTCTCTTTTAATAAGGAAAAACTACTTTTCCTGGGACATCTTCTTATTACGTGACTCTCAGTATCTTAAGGAAGCTCAACAAGATCCGCTTTATAAATTACCTGTAATGGGATTGCGGATAAGACAATAAACTCTTATTGGTTCCTTCTAATTCAGGGATGCAGCAGTGAGTCTAGTTAGGATGCAGTTGATACTGGTACAACTTGAATCGTTGGCACTAATTTGTTGTTAATTTTTTTTTCAGTTAATCTTAACCATGAGAAGAGTCAATAGAAAAGTAAATTCCATAATTTTCACCTACAAATTTGGGAAACAAAAATATTAATTTGCAAGATTTGCTTTCAAAAGGCTTAGTATAGGTTTGCCCTGAATAATAGTTAAGCGCAGCATTATTTGATGAGTTATATATAGCTACAAAAATCTGTGACTTAACAAATTTGCTTTATTCTTCTCTTAGCACTATAGATACGGGTGCTCATTTGTTTGAAGTTCTGGTATTAATTTAAAATACTTTTAATGTGGTATTTACAAATATCAATATTTATTTTATTTGCATGGGACAGCAAGCTAACTTTGCATATGTTTTATAAAATACATACTCAAAAATTCATTTGAAAGTTTCCTTAAATGACTGCAGATGATTCACACCTGTTTTATATTTTCTAAACAAATTCCAAAAGCAAAAACAATAAAGACTCTTTAGAAAACATCTTGATTTCTGAGTATAGCCAAAAAAATAATAATAATAAAATAAAGCAACTTCACATCAAGGATTACTAAGTTATATTACACTTAAGTTAGAAAATCACTTTATTTTCAAGATAAAATGATTAGGATTGAATCATGTCCCACCTACCCATCCAAGCCATGTTCAGTTTCCAACCCCTTCTCCTGTGGGTGTGAAACATTTTGCAAACAGGACCTTTAAAGATGTTATTAGTTAATGCATGACTTAACTGAATAAGAGTGGTGTCATCATCCAATACGGCTGAAGTCTTTGTAAGTAAAGGAAATTGGACATGGAAAGAGCAGCCAAAAGCTGGAACTCAAAAGAATCCAGAAGTAGAAGGAGAAAATGTCACCATGTGCATTGTCATGTGATGGAATAGCCAAGGAACCCCATAGACTGCCAGTCATCTAGAAGATACCAACCCCAGGTGAAGCAAGCCTTCTAACTTCTGGAACCATGAGCCAATATTCCTGTTGTTCAGCCAACCCACTGTGTGGTATTTATGATAGCAGCCTGTGAAGTGAGTGCCATGCAGTATGTCCTGGAAACACAGGCTCAGGCACAACAATTTTCTTTCAGCAAATGACTACTTTATTACTTACATAGCACAAAGGGTCCAAAAGAGCAGGGGAAGAGATCCTCTCATGGCCACTTCCCCTGGGAGGCCAACTGCTCAGGTCAGTGTTGGCGGATGGCATCTCCACACACCCCACTTTGCATTGGAGAGGCAAGACAACCTGTTCTGCCAAGAGTGGGTATTTACACATCCTAGTGGGGAGGGACCCTGCCACTGAGCAAAAAGCATGTAGCAAGCAACCTCTGTGCAGAGTTCCCACCCTGATAAGCAGCTGGGTTTTTTTGTTTCCGGTTTGGTGTTCAAGGTATGTTCAGGCCATTCCATTAGACCTAATGTCTCCCCCAGGTTGTGAAGTACACACATATTGAAACCTCTGTACACAAAGAAAAGGAGGGGAGTGGGTGAGACTGAGAAATAGCCACTGTGCGTGTCCCTGACTTTCCCAGCATAGCTGGGAAACTAAAACAATTGTTTAATATATCCTTTCATGGAATTCACTTGTAGTCTCATTAACCATATCATAATAACCTTGTTAATTATTAGAAAGAACATTCTTGTTAAGTCAAGTTACCCATGAAATAAAAACTATTATTCATTCATTCATTTATTCATTTACTAGTCATATTTTTGAGCAACCATTAGGTAGGTACTAGACATTGTACTGGGTACTGAAGTCAGGGGATGAATGCCCCCATCCTTAAAGAGCCCACAGTCAAGTGGGTGACATAAATAAAAATAATGACAGAGTTATGAACAGAATTTCAGGGGTTACTAAAGATGGACATTTTTCACAAGAAAGGGGGCAAAGATTGAGTTGAGTTTTGAAGGGCAAATTGGAATTCATATTCAAATAAGTGAGCCTAGTACATTCTAGGAACAATGAATAATTTAAAAAAAATTTTTTTTCACTAAAGTAACTTGTTTGCTCCTTATTCTGAACACTGGGTTCCAGCAAACACTGAATGGTATCCAATCTCATTTTCAGAACACTGTCATCTATCTTAATGGCATTCAAAAAAGGCAGCCAAAATGGCTGTGTGTGTGTGTGTGTGTGTGTGTGTGTGTGTGTGTGTCTTAGTTTGCCAGGGGTGCTATGACACAATGGGTTGGCTTAAACAACAGGGATTTATTATTTCACAGTTTTGGAGGCTTAAAATTCAAATTCAAGTTGTTAGTAAGGCCATGATTTCTCCAAGGTCTGTAGTGTTCTGGTGATGAATTTCCTGCAACCCTCCATCACATGGTGATCTAGCTCCTTATGTTCCTCCTCCAATTTCCGCTGACTTCTAACTCCTCCTGACTTCTGGCTTCTATTCCTGTGTCCAATTTCCTTTGCCTCTAAGGACTTCAGCCATATTTGATTAAGGCCCACCCTCATTCAGTTTGGCCACATCTTAAGTGATAATTATTTTCATAGGTCCTATTTACAAATTGGTTCGCAACCATAGGAATATGGCTTAAAACTTGAAGATATCTATTGTGGGGTATGAGATTCAATCCCCCAAATGGGAGAAAAGCATGTCTTTATTTGGTTGCAGTATATTACCAACAATTAACATGGAATAGAGCTTTTAGGAATATTATTTATCATTTTGACCTCTTGTTGTATCTGGATTCAAAATTCCTGGTCTTTTCCATCAATATTAATGTTATAGGAGATGATATCAAAAGAAATAAATGTAAAAGTATCAGTTTATGTTGGTTTTAAACTTATGGACCCCAGAAGAGCCATGATCTTTTAATCCAATCTTGTTGGGTAGAATCTTTTGATTGATTGTTTCCATGGAGATGTGACCCCCTCAACTGTGCTTAGAGACAAACATCCTAGGAAAATTTATGTGCTATATATGTTTATACCATTGAAAAAAAGATCAACTAAGAGACAATAACAATTAAATGTAATACCTGTTCCTAGACTGGATCTAATAATGGAGGAGAAAAGGCCCAAAGAGCATTAATGGGACATATTAAAAAACTGGAATATAAACTGTAAGCTTTATATCACTATTCAAGTTTTTCAACTTGATTGAAAGGTGATTACATGAGTGAATATCCTTTTTCTTAAGAAAGGTACATGAAAATAGTATGTGTTCAAGGAGCATGATGCATACAACATACACTCAAATGTTTGGAAAATTGGTAGATAGATAGATAGAAATGATAAAGAAAATGTAGCAAAACATTAAAACTGGTGGAGCTGGGTATCTGGGTTGGGGACTATGTAGGAAGTCTTTCTATGGATTTTGTATTATTTTTGCATATGTTCCGTAAATTTGAAATTATTTAAAAATAAAAATGTTTAAGAAAAAATGTACATATGTATATTGTAAATAGGTAAAGATAACATCATATCTAATAATAAAATATTTTGATTTATAAAATCACTTAAAAACTATAAGTTACAAGTATACAGTATCTTTGTTTTGATATTTGATTCAGCGCCTTAAGTTCTAAAGGAGAATAATCGTGTGCTAAAATAAATAAGACAGTCTATATTCATTCAAAAAAGTCACTCCACTGAGAAAAATAAAAGCAGCCCCTGACATCCAGGAACTGGTCTGATGCTTAGAGCAGGCCTGAGTGATCTTAGAAGCTGGCCTGGCACTTACAACTAGACCATGTTGCTTGCTGTTGAAAAAAATCTCACAGAATACAATTATCAGAAGGAGGTTGTTCTGAGAACATGAGAAAGTGAGACAATGGAAAGCCACTTCATAATTTTGTTTAAGCCCAGACAAAAACAAGGTCACTGTGCAATCCAAAAAATACCAAACATCTTCCTCTTCTGGCTAACATGAATGGCTGCTACTGATTTACCAATGACCGCTTTCTCCTTGTTCTAGTCTGCCCTCCTTATAGATAAGATTTCTCCAGATGCCTAATCGTAGAATTGCACCTGCTTTGTAATAGCATCTAATATGGAAAAAATTCCTGCTTCCTTTGATCCTCACCAGAATTAGCAAACCGAAGCCCAAACCCTATAATAGGCTTATTCTAAAACCTTCTTATTGAGACACCCCATGATTTCATGTGTAATAAACTCAACTTATTCACACTACATGTGTGTTCTAAGTGTTCTTTGACTAGAGGGGATTGATACTACTTAAAACCCTCCACCATATTCCACTGGAGAATAAGAAACCACATTGCTAGTTACTGAGATACTGTATCTAAGTACAGGAATTTGTGGCAGCTGTTGTATTTAAGAGTATGGGCTATGGATCCAGATTCTCTAGGGTTAAATCTCGGCTCTGCCACTCACTGGCTGTGTGATTTTGACTGAATTCTTAAACTCTGTGTCTCTGTTTTTCATCTATAAAATTGGGATGATAACAGTACCCCCTTGTATATTTGCTAGTAGGATGAGTTTATATATATATATATATATATATATATATATATATAAAACATGATTATTTCTTGAACATTGTTAATACTCAGTGAATTCCAGTCATTATTATTCGAAATAATCTATGCTGAAAAAGGAGGAAAAACTATACCTAAAATATAAGTATAGCAGTTGAGAATAATGTGAAATTTCATTTACTTAAATACATGAAGATGAAATATAATTGAATGTTATATAGAGTAAGCTTAGACACTAAGGAAATTAGATATTCTGTTTCAAATTGGGCCCTGAATCTGCAAATTCTTTAAGAGTAATGTTATTCAAATAGAATTTCTCACTGACTTTCTATGTAAGGTTTTTATTTGCGGTCTTGTAGCTAGTCTTCAAAGATGGCCTCCTAGTGAGATATACCTCCTAGTATTCAGACCATTGTGTGGTTCTTTCCTTTTTAATTCAGAATGACATTATGACTCAATTTTGTGAACAGTAGAATATGACAGAAGTGATGCCATATGACTTCTGAATCTGAGCCACATAAAACCTTGAAGTATCTACCTGGGTATCTTGGAATACTTGCTCTAGGAACACTGTCAATTGGAACCCAGCTGCCATGCCATGAGAAGCTCAAGCCACATGGAGAGGCCGGTCTAAGCAATAGAATTGACAGCCCCAGCTAAGCTCCCAACCAATGGTCTTCATCAGGTGTCAGCTATATGTGTTAGCAGTCGTGGTCTGCTAATCCAGCCAAGGCTTCAGAAGAGTCCAGCTCCAGCAGATACCTCACTGCAAGTGCATGAGAGACTCCAACTGAAAACCACCCAGCTTAGCCCAGTGAAGCCATACATTCATAAGAAATAATAATAAAATGTTATTTTAAGCCACTAAGTTTTGGGGTGTTTTGTTATACAGCAATAAGTAAATAGGAATGAGGTACGTTTTTAACTGCTTTTGTCCATCTGAATTTTTGAATAGGGTGATATAAAGGAAAATTTTTCCTAGCTAACATATTTTTGATGTGGTCACTAATTTAATAACAATAACACAAAACCCCCAACACTTTGAACATGTTCCATGAGCACTCCCTCCATGGTCAGTGTTCAAAGAATCTAATTCTCATTTCTTTGACTTTTGCCCTGATATTTTAGGTTCTGGTATTTATTTTTTCCATATGACTGTTGGAGAAAAGGGAAAAAAAATCCATGACTTAAGCAACACAAGAAGCCACTTATCGTTCCTGATATGTCTACAAGAAACAGATGTCATGACAATAACTTCCTGCCAGAGAGAGTGAGAGATGAGGGGAATTCTGGGAGAGAAATTAGATAACATGCTTGTTGTGGTCACACAAGTGTGCTAATGAGTCAAGTGATAAGCCACATGTTAATTGCTAATGAATGGAGAAAATTCTTATTTCTTCTTGTGAAATGATAACATTGATTGAAATCCTTCATTTCTCATGGCCTCAATCAAGTTCATATGTGCCTTCTAGATGCCAAAGGGGAAAAGTACTTTGCAGATGTTTTTAAACACAATTGTACTTTCTCTGAAATTTACCTCTTAAACTATGGGCCTGATTCATTACCAAATTTTATGCAATTCATTTTGGCATTAGCAACTTCCTCATGTTACATAGATAGAAATCTGGCTAAGAGAAATGCAATACCGAAGAGCCTGCAACCCCCAGAATTTAGATAAACACGACTTAGTAAAATAAGATGGAGAAATATATTGGAGAGAATTGTAAAAATATTATTTTCAGTAATTAACAGAGAAGTAATGGACTCTAGAATGACAAGCAAAGGTAAAATCTCTCTCTCTCTCTCAGGAAAGTTTGAAAATAGATAATGAGGATAGGTAAGGGAGATTTTATGTCTTTAAACTTGTAGTTTAAAAAAAATATTTCCCATCATTTTATTTCTGTCATCTTTTTCATATTTATTGAAATTGATGATCTCTCCCTCTGTCATAAAGCCTCTCAAAATATGTAGCATTTTGCATATGATTGCATTGTTACTACTGTTCCTCCAATACACTCCTTTCCCTTAGTAACTTGTGGAGAGCCGTCTCCCGGGACGGGCATAGCGCATGCGCTGTAAACCTGCTCCAAAGTCCCCCCGCCCATCGAGTGGTGCCAAGATGGCGCCCACATCCTGCTTCCGGCTTCTGATGTATGTAACCACCCGCTGTATTCACCAATCATGCTTGTGTGCGTGGCGTTAGCCCATTGGATACACGCAAGGTTTATAAGAAAGTTCCCGGGCAAAGCTCGGGGAGACAGCCCACAAGGAGCCGCGCCTGACGGCCGCATCGAGGTTGTTCTCCCCCGAGGTGTCTTGCCCCGGGCGGAACCTGTAAAGATGATGATTGCCTAGTCCCATTAAAAGTTTATCTGCTTTACCACCGCGAGTCCTGAGTGATCACAAATGCTCCGGGTAAGATGTTGTCCGCACCCTCTCTCCCCTTATCTCTCTGGTCCCCATCGCCGGCCGACCGAGGACTCGAGGCGAGGCGGGGCGGAGAAAGCGCCGGACAAGTGGTGGCCCGTACGGGGAACACACTCCTCAATCGACCCCTCGTTCCCCTCGACCCGACGGAGACGTGCTCCCGGGATTCGCGGCTTGACCTCCGCGACTGATCACCGCGAGAAGGTAAGCACCCCTTTCCATACGAGGACTAGGGCCCGTGGGCGTTCAGGTAGCCCCGGGGACTCGGAAGAGCTCTCCGAGTGATTAAGAGATAGTGCCGACTGCAAGCATGGGGCAGTCTGAAAGCTCACCCCTATTAACCCCCTTAAAGACCCTTTTGAAGCAGCGGGGTATCTCAGTTAAGAAAAGTTCTCTCCAGCGATTTCTTGATGATGTGGCCACTTTTGTCCCCTGGTTTCCTTGTTCTGGCAGCCTTAATCTGCCCTCTTGGATGAAACTTGGTCGTGATATAGACCGAGCGCGCCAAACGGGTGTCTGTTTGGACCCGATTCTAGTCCTTATATGGGAGACTGTTAAGGGCCATATCGCTCCCTCCACGTCACAGTGGAAAGGCCCTGACCCGGTGCTCGGCTGGGCCGGAGGCTCTGTTTGTGTTTTTCCCCAGGAACCAGGACGTCAACCAGTGTGGGTTCCGGAAAGACTGGTGGGAACCGTGGCATCACCTGGGGAGGCCGGGGAGCAGCTGTCAGAAACGCCAACGAATATACGGCCTGGGCCATTGGACCAAGCCTCCGGCCTTCAGGGACTTGAGAACATTAGGGAATTGAAGCCTGTTAGTTTCGACCTTTCCACACTGGGCGAGACTGTAAAAAATCTGTGGGACCAAGTCACCTCTTGGTTCTCTTGGCCCAATTTGACTAATTGGATTCTCTTGATGGTGGGACTATTGGTGGGATTAGTCATTGTTAAATCTTTGCTAGAACGCCTGTTTCAAGCGCGGCAGTACCGTGTTACCATTATGATGGCTATGTCCTCCACCTTTGATACCCCCAACAGCGACCATTCTGATGGCCATACCCCATCCTGGCCGCCTCGGGCGGGGCACTCGGGAGCGAGGTTTGTAGCTAAGCGCGCAGCTGTGTCCCGAGTATAACGAGCGACGCCAGCAGTCATAATTTTTGTCTCAGGTAGGTCCCTAAGGCAGAGTCATAGTTGTGGCCAGACTTGACTCTAGCCAATGCATAGGGACGCCTAGTGACGCCTCCGACTCTGGTTAATGCTATCCCTGCCCCCGCCTTTGTCCCCCAGTTGCAAGGCAAAGCACTGCAGGGAGAGTCATGTTGTTTCCAGCTCACAGACTCTCCTGTCTCCATATGAGGTGAGCATTCTGGTCGGTGCTAGAGGCTCCGCCGCTAAATGGCTGAGACCTAGTCCAGACTCCCCAAAGCACCGGAACAAATTGTGAGCCATCTGGGTTCACGGGAGCACACTCATCACTGGGGACACTGGGTCGATATAAATAATAAAGGGGGAGATGTGGAGAGCCGTCTCCCGGGACGGGCATAGCGCATGCGCTGTAAACCTGCTCCAAAGTCCCCCCGCCCATCGAGTGGTGCCAAGATGGCGCCCACATCCTGCTTCCGGCTTCTGATGTATGTAACCACCCGCTGTATTCACCAATCATGCTTGTGTGCGTGGCGTTAGCCCATTGGATACACGCAAGGTTTATAAGAAAGTTCCCGGGCAAAGCTCGGGGAGACAGCCCACAAGGAGCCGCGCCTGACGGCCGCATCGAGGTTGTTCTCCCCCGAGGTGTCTTGCCCCGGGCGGAACCTGTAAAGATGATGATTGCCTAGTCCCATTAAAAGTTTATCTGCTTTACCACCGCGAGTCCTGAGTGATCACAAATGCTCCGGGTAAGATGTTGTCCGCACCCTCTCTCCCCTTATCTCTCTGGTCCCCATCGCCGGCCGACCGAGGACTCGAGGCGAGGCGGGGCGGAGAAAGCGCCGGACAGTAACTCATCTTGCTTTAATCTAGTTTGGTTATGCCAGATCACATATTTATTTTATTTTTTGGCTTACCTCTTGGATTCCCTCCATCTGTGAAACACTTTTCTGTTTACAAGCTCCACATAAAATTAAAGGAACTATGGGTACTTGCAAGGACTGCAGAAATTCTGACTTCAGTCTCCAGTCATAGGTTCACTTCCCAGTCACACTTGTTACTTGCCATGGTTTGAGAATGTCATATGAGAGGTGATATGTTCTTTTAAAAGCACCTTGGATTGAGAAATCTTATCCACATGAAAATCACCAAGGTAAGGAAAACCACGATAGACCACTGCATTTCACAAGAGCCACTTCCCTTTGCTCTTTCAGAGAAATGACAGCAACCACCCCCTCTTCCTTTGCCCCTTCTTTCTCTTCTCACACAGTTGAGCTTGTTGGCCTAGTCCCCATTCCCAGGCCATAGGTCATAATGACTGAGATATGGCATTGTGTTTCCTATTCTGGCCTCAATTGCTATTATTTTCTGCAGCGAGAAAAACCCAAACTCACACACCACAGGCAATTTGGCCAAATTTATGGAGGTCTGGTCATTTTGAGTGTTTTAAGCCACACAAGGCCTTAATAATGAAACAACTGCCGGCTTGATCCCTGGCTTCAAAGATTAGAGTTCAGTCTCACTTGGACATCACATGTTCAAGCTTCCTGTCCTTGATTTATGCCCCCATATGCCCACTACATCTTTCAAAGCACATGTTTGCATTTGGAAATTGTCAAATTTCACCAAGTTGCAATCCATCCAACACACTGCTGCCTGAATTACTTTATAAAGCACAGATCTTAACTCAAAAGTCCATCAGTGGTTCTCCCTATAAGTCCCTCACTCAGGCTGTTACAATGTGACATATTATAACTATGGAAGATTATTTATTTCTTATCAAAACTAGGAAATATTTAAGAGGAGCTATCAATTATTACAAAACTTCATAATAACCTGAACTATGGTCATGCTAACTACAGGCTACCCCACATCCCATAATCACACTGAATTCCTCACTGTTGCTTAGCCATGTATTTCAACTTACCTGGTGGTTATTCATTTTCTCAGAAGAGCAATCATGATTGTTGATATTAATGTATTATCTCATCATCACAGCAAGTCTTTGAAAAAAGTGTTATTATTCCAATTACACATACCAAGAAACTGATGCACCAGGAAGGTAGGGGACAAGGCTAGTGAGTGGTAGAGGCAGTAATCAAACTGATGCAAGTCTGGCTCTGGAGTCTTTGCTGGTAAACACTATACAATATAAACACTATACCATACTGTCCATTCTATTCCTTCTCCTACGATGCATTTCCATTCATCTACTTCCTAACTTCCCATTCTTTAGGAAGAATTGTGTAATATTTTAGAGAACAGACAACTTTGAAGTCAGACTGCCTCAGTTCTGATTTGGGCTTTAGCTTCTAGCATCTTAAGTTTTATAGGAAACTTAAATTTTCTATGGCTCAGGTGTAAAAAAGGGACGAGTAGCATCTATTTCAAGAGTAGTTGTGATGATTAAATGAGTTAATTGATGTAAAGGGTCTGGCATATAATAAGTTCATGATGAGTATTCTCTGTTAATAATAAATGCTACCTCTTCCTCAATGTCTTTCACTTCCCCACTGTCACAGCTTTGTTTTACTGTATTGGAGATTATATAAAAGAAGTGGTTCTTAGCCTCAGAGACACATTAGAATCACTCAGCTGGGGAGCACATAAATTCTGATCCAGTCTGAATTTAATACTGACATTTCTGTGGGGGAGGGAGGGTTAAGCTGAGCATTGGTATTTTTTAAAAAGTGCTCCAGTGATTCTATTGTGTGGCCAGTGTTGAGACAATTGCATTAGAGCCTTTCTGAATGCAAAAATTTTTGTGCTACTCAAATTTCAAACTCCTTGATAAAATACAGCATATCAAATTTACCTTTGAGTTTTCAGTAGCACCTAGAATGGTGCCCTATATATAGTTGGCACAAAAAAAATTAATTCATTTTAATTAAGTTGAAATCCTTCAAATATGTTAATTGCCACAAGGTAAAAGGTAAAATATTTTTGTCATCACTACTGGACTTAAAGTGTTGTCTTAATCGGAGGTTGGCAGGATCATGGTAAAGAGGTAGGGTCACAAGAATGTAATGTTAGAGAATACACGTAGCTGTTAATTTAAAACAATGGTCTTCAAACTTGGCTGCACTTTATAATCACCTGGAAAGATTTTACAAAATATCTGAGCCCCTCTGTTTCCTAGGATATGCCAATCAATGTGTAGTCAAAGTTAAGAATCACTGATTTGGTTGGATTAGAAAGTAAAATTCTGCCATTCATGGTTAGGCACCAGGAGAGCAAACAGAGTGGAGAACTCTGCTACATGTAAAAGTGCCTGGATATCTGGAAGAAACAAAGTATGTGGGCAGGAAAATATTCACACACATGCACGCATGTGTACATACACTTATATTTAAATTATTTTTCTGTGGTAGATTGAATCATGTACTCCAAAAAGGACATGTTCAAGCCTTAACCCATGTTCCTTTAAGTGTAAACCCATTTGGACATAGTATCTTTGAGAATGTTATTATTAAGTGTGGACTCATTTCAAAGGATACTATTTGAAGATGAGATCTTCAAAGATACTGTTTATATGAGTAAAAATTGAATTAGGGTGGGCCTTAATCCATATGGCTGAAGTCCATCTGAGCAAAGGACATTGGACATGGAAGTAGAAGCCAGAAGTCAGAGAAAATCAGAAGAGCAGACACAAGGCGAGATAGAAAGCCACATGATAGAGGATCACCAGAATGCTATAGGCTCTGGGAAAACACAAGCCAGTATCTAGATGTTGGATTTATAGTCTCCAAACCCATGAGACAATTAAGCTCCTTTTTTTTAAGCCAACCCATTGTGTGGTATTTGTCATAGCAGCCCTGGAAAACTAAGGCACCTTCCCAGCAATTATGTGGTGAAAAGGGATTGCAATATCAGTGTATAATGCCTGGATATCCTTAGACACTGTATTTGTGATATAATTATTTTTGAGGAAGTCAAGGACATAGCCTTGCCAACACAGCCATCAAATATACAAAGTCATTTTTTAACAAGTAGTTTGACTTTCACTCTCTCTGCTTTCAGACTGCTTAGTTTGCCAGGGTTGCTATAACAAATACCACAGACTGGTTGGCTTCATTAATAGGAATTTATTGTCTCACAGTTTTGGAGGCTAGAAATCTAAAATCAAAGTATCAGCAGTTTCATTCTTTCTCCAAAGTCTGTCGTGTTCTGGTATGATTTGCCAGCAGTCCAAAACTCAATCTCTACCTCTGTGTGTGATTTGCTGGCAGTCCAAAACTCAATCTCTACCTCTGTCACATGGCCTTCTGTCTCCTGTCTCCTACTTCTACTGTGTCAAAATATCCTCTGCTTAAAAAAACTGCATTCATAATCCTACTCTGATTTAGTTTGGTTTCACCTTAACTAATAAGCTATTAACAGATCCTATTTACAAATGAGTTCACAGCCACAGGCCCAGGCATTAGAAATTGAACATGACCTTGTAGAGGACATGATTCATTCCATAACACAAACTAAATCCAGATCATTATAACTTGCCAATTTACCTTAGAATTGTAAAATTTAGTGGTTCTAAATAATAGGCACCATTTTTACCATGTTTCAATTAAGTTATCAGATGGAAGGATTTTATATTATCATATTGGTTTTGTTCAACTCTCCTTGATATTTTAAGAATAGTAAAGACTAAAGGATTAGGGATAAGAGATACAATACATATGCAATATTCAAAAATGAGTATTGGAATATTTGTCCTACAATATACAAATTGTTAGCATACTTTATATGGTTTCCAACTTAGATAAAATACAGTACTCATGTTATATTATTTATGCTCTTTTAAATTTTGATAAATTTCAACAACCTATGAATTACTTATACAAATCACTTTCTATATTTAAACTCTTCTTAATGCCATTTTTTTTCCTTTTCTCCACAAGATAGAGAAAAACAAAGGGGATAAAATTAATGTTTCAATAATATTTCATGATATTTTAACAAAATTTTGTATTTTTTCCATTAATTTCCAAAATGATATAATCAATGCCTTCCAAAAAATTTTTTTTTGGTCTTAAAATAGCATTCTCATTTTGGTAAGGAGGCCAACTGTATTTCTGTATATGAAGATGATGTTACTAATAGACACAGGATATTAACATAACAACCAAAGTGTCTACCTTCCCCCAGATATTTTTAAAGTATTTTCCTGAATTAATTTATTTAACCCTCAAAACAATACTATGAAATAGATAGCATATTAATTTCCATTTTACAGGTGAGGAAACTGAGTCACAGAGTAATTAAGTTATACATCCAGGGGTCAGCTAAAATTAAGGAATACAAGAGTTGAATCTAAGGAGACAGGCCCCAAAGCTATGGGTCATTGGTTTTGGATTTAAGCTGATATTTCTCCATAGTACTTAACTACAGAAGGGATTGTTCTACTTATTTGACCTTTGTCATTTCACTGGACCCTGTTTCTGACCAAAGACCTGTTTAATACAGTTTGTGACATATGACTCTGGCCTAATTAGCCTATCATGTTAGATGATTTTTAGGCCAAATCTTTCTGGATACTTGGGATCCCCTAAGAAAAAAAAACATCTTTCCACCTTAACTGTGATCTATAGATAATACTTAGTGACAAATGTCTAATGCTCTGATGATAACACCCTGGCATTTTGGAGTCATAAATAAAGAGAGAAATACTGAGTTCCTTTGCCTTGGGATTGCTCCTTCAATCTTCTTTCAGAAGTTCTTCCCACCTTTTCTCGCCCTGTTCTGGTTGCTTATTACTATTATAATGGTTATTATTATGTTGTGGGGAATATAAAAGAGGAGATTAGGGTGCATAGTACGCTCTCATATAACTTAATTGATGGAGATAGAGTACAAAAGAAACAGTTGAATTCAAATAATGCTGATCTATAATGGGATACTCTCATTAGTTATTTATCCATTAGGAACAAATAAAAATGAATAAATCGTGATTGATTCAGCTTCCCAAAGTCAATTACAGTATCTGAAACAAAAAAAGGCACTATTTCTAATTATCATTTCTTCCTCTGTGTGTCCTAAAGAACTTGATTTGTACTATTTTCAGTCCCTAATGCATTCTTGTATGCATTATACTCAGTTACTAAATTATAAACTCCTTGAAAAGAAAGACCATGTCTTAATCATCTACAATTCAGAACAGGGTGATTTATATATATTATATGTCCAGTAAACTTCTTGTTGAATAAAAGTGTAAAACAATTCTAAAAGATGGCCACAATCTGACCTTTTATGAAAGTAGAGCAGCTAAAGAGTGGTGCACGGAGGGGCAGCGTCAGCACACCCGTGAGCTTGTTAGGAGCAGGTCACAAGGCCCTGCTTCAGGCCTGGGAGTTAGAATCTCTGGGGTGGGGCCCAGGAACCTGCATTTTAACTAAAACTCCAGATGAGTCTTAGATCCACTGAAGTTAGAGAAACCCTATTTTAAAACACATTTCACACCAATTATTTAATTAATAGGTAATGCATACCAAATTTTCAGATGAACCAAAAGCTAGTAATGATAAGCAATAGACTCAGCATTATTTGCCGGGGGTGGGGGGTATTCAAATTCTGCAAACTAGAGCAACTGATGTATCTAATGGAAAAATATTTTTAACATAGATAAATACAAGATAAATACAGTAACCAAGCATTTATTCAAACAACAACTGAACATTAAAATAGCATATCAGATACTGGGATGGAAAAAGATATATTTCCTGCCCTCAGTGAGGAATTTGTAGGCTAAAGAGACAGCTATGCAAATAATTTAAGTGTGCCCTTTATTAAACAATTGTTTCTTGGTTTTTACATCCATTCCTAAAGGCTTCTTCAGGAGGCTTAGGCTGGGACCCTGCAAATCACATTTCTGCTTTGGCAACTAGCTCCCTCTCAGGCTTTTTGTGTGAGATGTTAAAGGGAGGCTGCAAAGCTAGTAAAAGAAAAAAAAAGGGGACTTGCTGTTTCCTATTGGCTTTCTGTTGCTATTCGGGTCGCTTCATCTTCATTACTTCACCCTGCAGTGACAGTTTGTTCCAGTAGCAATAGCCCAATCCAGTGTATAGTTTTTCTAATACTTACAGAACCAGCTTCTACAGGCCTCCTCAGAAGGACCCAAACTAATGGACTAATGCTTTTCCTCAGAGGTCTGAGTGTCGTTCTCTCAGGCTCCTTTTCCTGTACTAAGAATTTGTATCAGCTAAAGGCGTCTTCTTTGAGCGTCTAAATGTTAATGATTTTAGCCTTTCATTTGTTTTTACAGTTTGAGGGTGGTAGCTGCTTCCTGCAATTGCAACTTCCATGACGACTTGGTGTTCCAGTTTTTGCCTTTATATCTTTGTCATATTTATACCTCTTAACAATTCTTTATATTATTTGATCTCTGTTAGAATAACTAGTGAGATTTCTGTCTCCTCAGTGGACCCTGACCAGTACCTTAACTGAGTGTGGATAGTGACAATGAAGTGGTTAAGCAGCCAATCTCTGTTCCAATCAAGAAGTATGCTTAAACGAGTCAAAGTCTAAGACTCATGACAACCGAGCTTTTGGTCAGTTCTGACCTCAATTTGGAAGTTGTTCTCTTTAACAGGAGTCGTCAAATACAGTAAACAGCCATATAGTTGATGTATCATAAATAAAACAGAAGCAGATACTTGATGTTCTAACACATAAAAGGGCAATAAGATAAGAAACAGACTTCTTTTGTGTTTCTTCAGAGAACAAAACTTGAAGCTTGAACTAATGGGTTAAAATTAGAAGACAGAACAATTTTGCTTTAGCAGGTAAGGAAGAGCTTTCTAAAAATTAGCTCCACCTAAAGATGAAATGGACTGCTGAGGAAGGAGCAAATTCCCCATCATAAGAAGTGCTTTAGTACAGGATGGGAAACTTATTTCATACTGCTGTAAGGAACATTCCTCAGTTGGAGAAGTCATTGAATTAGATGACTACTTTCATAGCTTACTACACTAGGATTCTATGATGATGACATTAGTCTTCTAATTTCAGTATACCCCTTCCTAATAAGAGATATGTCCCCTGAAAAGGGTGGAACATGCAAAAGAAAGTAAGGTATAGGAATAAGGTAAGAGAGAAGGGCATTGACTAATGCCTTCATAGGCAGTAAGGTACTAGGGCAAGGCAATACATTAGGAAAGTGATACTAAAATACTTGGGCTAGTAGTCTGGAAGAAATCTCTCCCATCCCCGGTCCCTTCAACCCTGGAAATGAGCAAGGTCAAAAGCTGCAGCAGCTGAGGTTTTGTCCTTGCCTCAGCTTTCATATGCCAGATTTCAATACTCTGTTCCAGAACAGCATGTACACATGAGAAGTGCTCCTCCACGAGATGGTTACCTTTTCAATCTTATTTTATTTAAGTTTGCTAAGATATTTCTTACAAATTTGAAATTTTACGTTATATTGGAACACAATACAAAATGCTAACAGAAATATTAGAAAATTTTGTATAATCTCACTATTGGTCATGAAAACAACACAGAGTATTGGAATAAATCCTTTAAAAAAATTACCAAAACCTAACAAACAGACAGCAACAAGAATTCTTGAGGTTTAGGAGCTATTAGCAACACAGAGAGGCCAAATCCTATAAATGATATTTAAAAAATAAGAATTTTGTATAAAATTGTCCAGTGTGCTAGAAAGAATTAGAAAAGTCTGCTAAGGTTTAGACAGTCGTTTTGGAATTTTCACATGAAAATATATTACAAAGGGTGAATACATGTTTATATGGATTTTAATTTTTTTGCTTTTAGTAGGCAATGCAAAAAAGATATATATTAAAATGGGAGAACAATCATAATTCCTTGGCTAAGATATGCCAAATAGTCCATTATTTAGAAATATCTTTGACGCCACTTATACCTGGAGACATAACTAACTACTCCTTCATTTGATATCTCAGTGTTTTAGCCTCATAAATACATAATCATTGATGCAAAGTTTTACTTTCCCAAAAACCAGAGTGTATAGGTGGAGTCAGATTACGTCTACTCATGAAAATGGTAAAATTCCATATTGTGGCAGGACATGGGGTATTTTTCTACATACTGGTTATTTATTACTATAGGTCTCCTTTTTTCCAATAATCAAAATTTCCAACCCTAGCAAGAATAGTTGCAGGATTATTTCACTTGTACAGATGGAAATGTAATGTCCAGGGGAAGAATTACAAAATGCAAGATTTAAGATTTTCCCAAACAGTTTTTAAAGACTGCCTAATAAAGATATTAGAATTAAAACCCATCTTTCTCTGGTTACTTAGAAGTATAATACATGCATTCTAAAGGTTCATTGAAATGATGTCACATAGGCTATGACCAAGATCTGATTTATTTAATTTCTTTTAACATTATTTTCATTGCGAGTTTTGTGATGCCGAAATGTCTTTGCTCATGCTGGAGATTGAGAGCGAAAAATTATTTACCTAGAAACACACTTCAACTATGTTGGTAATTTTACCAAGTTTCATGTCCAATAAAATATAGAATACAAATATTTCCTTAGACTCCTTTAGAGTACTAAATCTCAAGGTTAAATGAGTGACTTTTTTTCTACCGGGTCAATGGTTACACGGAGGCATAAATCGTCTCAGCCACTTGCTCAATTCTGTGGTAGAGCTGGAAGTTATACTGTAGTGAATCTGATTTATAGTATCTATCCTCTTAAGACAATGCAAGTACGATCAAAAGAGATTGTTTTTCATTTCTTCATGGGTTTTGATTACAAAAGTACCAAATATGTTTACTTCTCAATGGGAGATCTGGTTTCCATGGGGACCAAACCAACCTCATCTGCTGTTTTGCAGACCATGCTCCATGCACCACCTCCACTTTGGCAGGATTAAAAAGTGTCTGAACACAGCTACCCTGGCAAGTATGCACAATTATCTATACAGTTTCTCCTCATTTTCCACCCCCTTTCAACAACAAAGCTCAGGAGGGGACTTCAAGGATGGGCAGCTTTCCTCCCACTTTCAAGTTGCATCACTTGTGATGCTCTTTGGAACTGGAACATTCTACATGATTGTGATAAACATCCGCCATGTGTCACAATGTTTCTTCAAGTTAAGTGTCAAATTATCTGGCAATATAAATAGGTGCTTATTTTTTTATTGTTTGGATGCCCTTTTTACAGAATCTGCACAGCTCAATGGTATTTCTTACACAGATTGATCAAATATCTATCACATGTTGCAGTTTACCTTATTCAATTTACACTTATTCATGTGTTCACCAAATACTTACTAGCATTACTCTGGGTGTGAGGGATATAGAGTCGAGTAAGAGTTCATACTTTCAAGTAGTTAATAATCTTGTGGAGAAGAATATAATGGAAGTGGTATTTGCAAATCACTTTGGCAAGTATAATGGTACAATATTTGCACTGGATAATATGGGGCCATAAGAAGGACCCAAAATTTATCCTGGGCTTTGAGGAACCAGGAGAGGCTTCCTGAGGAACAATGCTTTGGTTTTTGCTTAAAGAACGAGTATAAATTATTCTAGTGAAGAGAGCAAAGGACTTTTGAGGGAGAAGTGGTGGCTTGAATCAGAAAATGAAACCAGGAAACAGCAGCTTGTGACTTAGAAGGCAGAGGCAATTCTGTGCCTGTCCAAAAACTGTGAGGTAAGAAGTGATGAGAGATGCGCTGAGTTTAGGTTGTCCAGCTCCCCTATGAAGTGTTAGGAGCACTGCAGACTTAGCCAAAGCCATAAGGAGGTATAAAGAGAATACATAAAGAGGATAATTGGTTAATTGTGTGTTTCTGAGTAATTAATCAGAGGGCTATGTGGAGTATGAAAATGAGATGTTTGAATAAATAAATAAATTGCCGTTTTTTTTTCTGGGTCAAAACACAGCCCTGACAAATGTTGCAGCTCAAATCTTCAATACCTAAAATTCAATATTTCACTGAGTGCAACCCATATATTGTCATTAAAATAGATGACAGTATCTATTCTTTTTTTTTTTTCTTCTTAGCTTAGAAAAGAGAAGAATAGTGGGAGAAGGACATAATAGCAGGTTACAGATATGCAAAAGACTTTTCTAGAGGGAGTAAATCAAGTGTCTCTGGGTCACTGGCAGGAAATGAAACAATGGACAAATGTCACAGGGAGCCAAGGACCTTTTTGAAATTTGAGTTTTCCAGCAGGCTATCAAAAAATACAAGAGGGTCTCACTACCAGAAATAGAAAGGCAAAATTCTAGAGATTTGAAGAGACTCAGAAGTCATCAGCTTGATTATTTGATTTTACAGAAGGGCAAACAGAGCTGAAAGGCAAAATGGCTTAACCTAAATCAGAGATGTGCTTGCCGTTGGCCGGTCTTTAGTTCTTTACACTCTGCCATACGAAGTACGCAATAAATACAGCAGATGTAAAAAAGATAATTTTGACATTGGGAGTGACTTTCAATTATATGATTTATGTGGTCCTTTCCTAGTCTAAGAGTCTGTAGTTCTTTTGAAGAACATGTTCCCTTTTAACAAATTCAAGATAAAATGTTAGCAAATAAGTTCTAGACATTCTGTCTCCTCTCAAGTTAAAATTGATGCATTTGAAATAACCACGCTTTTTCATTACCTTATGCTCATTGTCTTTTTACATTCCATTCTCATTAACTTATTAGAAGTTTAGTTTTCTCTTTTTGTACTGAAGGCCTAGATTGCTAAAATAGGGTCCCTGTTCTACCAAAGGGTACAGGATAGCAATGCAATCGTATTTAAATAACATGAATTTCATTCCTTAGGAAATTGACTTTGGATCCCTGTGCAAGTTTTGAACCTCAAAGTTTTGTAATAAAGCAAATAACTATTAATTTAAATCATCATACCCTTCGTTTTGAGGGAAAAATCACATCAGGCTGGATGAAATATTTAAGCTTCTTGAAAACAAAACAAAAAAATCTGGGAAGATGATAGTCAAAGATTGTAGATGTTTAACAAATGTCTTAAGAAGTTTGCTAGCTAATGTTAGAACATTAAATGGAAAGGTAGCACATTTGTCTTTCATCCAGAATAATAATAAGTATTATCTGATTTTTCAAGTTGCAAAATGTGTGGACATTTGCATGTGTGTGGGAGCCATTCAGTCCAATCCTGGGCAATTGAATTGGCTAAATAACACCCATATGGTAAACAGCTTGATACGCCCAGTATAAAGGAAAAGGTGTTGGCAGTGAATCTGTGAAGGAAGCATTATTATTTCTCTCATAGAGGTGATGTAAGTGCCCAGCTTCCAGGATTTTAATTTCTTTTCTTTAGTTTTCTTGTTCTTTCCTCCCTCCCTCCCTTTCTTCCTTCCTTCCTTTTTTCTTCTCTCTCTTTTTCTCTCTCTCTTGACTTTGGCTGGGTTTTTCATAGAATGGATTTTTTAATACTATAAGCTCATCCCCCGAAAAATGACATTTTGGCGATGATATGTATGAAGAATTCCTGGCGCATAATGGATATGCATTATATGAAAAAAAAAAAAAAACAACGCACGCACAAAATAGAATTTCTATCTGACAAAAATTTCCATTCTTTGAAGGAAATATGACTTACATGAAGATCACTTGATAATAGTAGTTATCACACTAACAGTTAAATATTTTGAATATTTATTATGTGCTAGGACACTTTTTAGGGATTTCTGTGTATTGTCGAATGGATTTCATTTCTTTCCACTGTGTATTACGATGATGATGGCTTTGTGGATATGGAGTTTGAAGGACAGAGTTTAAATAACTTGGACCACTGAGCGGTGGGGTGAAGAATCAAATCCAGGCAGTCTTCTCCTATAGTCCACACTTATAACTACAGTCCTATGCTGTCTTTATATAATAAGATTCCAATGTTTTTAAATTTTGTGAAAAATTTCACAAACTGCAGAACCAGAAAAGTCATTTAAGGCCGTGATGTTTGTAATGTATGTGGAGAACAGATCAGAATTTGGAGACAGGAAGAGGTACTTGCGAATCTTCATTCTTCCAACAATGTGTGTCGTTTAGCTTCTGTAAGCCTCATATTCTTCATTTGTAAAAAGACATCATCATTTCCTTCATACTGATGTTTTGAGGATTAAATAAAATTATACATGTAGTGCATTTGGCCAATAGCTAGTGTATAGTATGCTTTCAAAGAATGTGAGCCATTATTATTTTAAGGCAAAGATCTAGTGTGTAAACAGATATATGTGACAGATTAGTTATCTTCATTTAAGCAGAATGAAGATGCTTCAAGTATCAAATAATATTTGTGGTTTACCTTCCCGAAGTAGAAGATAAACATTAAAAAAAAAACCTGCTTTCTTTTTTTTATTCATTTTGGAATTCAATAGTATATATACTTAATTCATTCTGGTGCAGTGTAATAATTCCAATTCTAAATTTGTGAGCTTAGGGGCTTCACTCAGATGTTTATCGAAGAAGTAAAAATTGAATTATTTTCCTATGTGACATGAAACAATGTTTTTGAACATACAACCTCCAAGTACTGATATCAGGACATTTAAATATTACATCTATAACTTACCTGTAATTCATTTTGAGTTAAGTGGATCTTTCAAAATAACTGATTATTTACCAAGTAGAAGTCTATCTCTAAAAATGTTTTAAATAATTTCCATAGAGGGTGGTGTGGAAGACAACTCGTACATTTCATTTGTATATACCAAAATCAAAACTTTAAAATCTCACAAAAAGTAGAGCTAGGCTATGCATTTTTAACAGTTGTTTCAAAATATAACCCTCAAACAAAAAATCTTTGCAGATGAATATTATTCATTATTGATAAATATTAAACCACATGACACAATAACATCTTTAACACATGTTCTTTTTTGTGATTATTTTCAGACATTTTAAGAAAATGAATCAGGAATACCTTCTAAAGATGCAACTAAAATCGACTGAGGATTGTATTTAGTGGTCATGATCTGTTTTAGGCAATCTTACATGAACCAGTTCTCAAAAGATACTGCATAAAATGTAAAAGAAATAAAATCTGAGACTAGGACAGATGCATTACATAAATGGAAAAAATATATATAAACATCGAATTGATTTTTTTCAGGAGTATGGGCTTTTTACATAGTAGCATTTAAAATAAATTATCATTGTCTTAGATCTAAAATTTAGGGAATTTTACATATAGAGAATCAAAGTTAAAGTCATCTGCCCTTTGAGATAGATTTGGAAACTTCAAATAGCTTCTAGCTTCAAGTTTGTGGAAATAAGGGCTCATCACCACACGCAGAAGTATCAATATTATTTAACTAATCTTTTGCATACATGTATAGAAGCAGGCTATGATGTAGTTTGATGCAGCCACATTCCTTATGCCTTGTTTTCCATCTTTATCACAGGGGAAGATGTGCCTCACCTTGAATGTGGACAGAATAGTCTCTTCACTCAGCATGCAGAAAAGCTATGTGGCAGGGCTGAAATCAATATTCATACTTGGTCTGTGAAACCAAATTGATTCAAAGTTTTCTCTTCATGATATTAGCAATGGTAAAGAATGATTTATCAAGGTCCACAACCACTCATTATTCATGAATTTCAAATTGAAGTTTGAGTCTTCTATATTGGCAAATACATCTTGGACTATTAAGGAGTTCTTAATCTGAGATTCACGGATGGACTTCAGGGGACCAAGGAGCCTGGGACCACAGGGAAACTGTTTTCTCTATTCTGTGAATGTGCACTTTTCTATGGAGAAGGACTTTAACTCCCTTATATTCTCAAAGAGATCCATGAGTCAAAAATATGTTAACTAAAATAAATGTACACTAAGAGAAACTACAAGCATCCATTGTAAATTTGAAGAATTAGCCTAAGCTTAAATTTTGAGTGTCAAAAAAACCTTTTTGTAGATGGCTCTTTAAGCAAAATGAAAAAATGCCCTGATGATGTGATCTGAATACTCCTTATTTTGATGAAGGCTCTAACACTGAGGGGCTATGGGTGAGAATCTGAAATATACATTCAGGGCTGGGGGTTGGAGTTAGGGAGTGAAAAAGTCACAAATATTTATTTAGTAAGAAGTATTTTGCACCAGACAGTGAGCTAGGCATGTCACATATTTTCGTGTTTAGGGATCTCTAAACATCCCTTAGCAGTTAGCACTATTACCCTCAATTTAAAGTTCAAAAATGTAAAACAGAAAGATTAACTGTCTTGACCAAGTTAACACAGGCGGTAATAGGGAGATAGAGAGGTCTCATTTAGGTCCGACTAATTGTGCTGTTTCTGAAATACCTTTTTCTTTTTTCTTTTTTTTTTTATGTGATTAAAATAAATCTTAGTATTATGTAGGTAGTGTCATGGGTGCTAGCAGACTGGGAAGTCCATGAAATCAGAGACAGTGTTTAGTGCAAAGTTTGGTACCCAGAAAAAAATAGGAACTCAGTAAATATTTGTAAAATGGATATATCTAGCCCAAATTATCATGTAATTAATGAATATATTAGACCAAGAAGGGTAGGGTGTAATATCTTATTAAAGGCCACTTGCCTTGCTAGTGACAGAGTCATGGAAGTCCAGTTTTCTGTGTCCCAGGTAACAGTTTTTGTCTACCACATGCAAGTGGTAAAGCCAGTTCCAGAGGAACTTCTCCACCCCTGGATCATCACTAGCTCTCTGAAACAGATGCCATTTTCCCTCTGCCTATTCCTTGGAATCCAAAGAAATGTTCTAAATAATCATGCGTTAGAGATACGTAAACTAACACAGATCTTTTCACACTGTTCTTAAAATGAATTTTCCTTGAATTTGACTTATATTTGTCTAATGTTCTTATTCTGTCCTTCTTATCTGTAAAGGAGCCATATCATTATTCCCATCCATTTTGTAGCTTCCCCTTCACTATATCTCCAGCAGTTAAATCTAATATACATCAAACTGAACTCTTCTTTTCAGGGCTTGTTTCACAGATATGCAATCTGTGCTGTCACAAAGGGCCCTGCATTTGATTTAATGCACTGCTGTTGCTGTCTTCAAATTCTTAATTTTTAAACCAAGGCCTCACATTTTCATTTTGAACTGAGCTTTACGAACTTGTCACTTGTCCTGCTTTCTTTTCCTGCTGCTGAACAATGCAAATCTGTTCTTCTTTCTATCTTTTCTATTTGTGAAGGATACCACAATATCTGCTTCATTATATAATGTTGAAAACAATTATTCTTTTTCAACTTCATTTCTCCCTGATCCCCCAAATCTAATTGTTTACATATACGTATCAATTCTAGCCTCACAAAGTATCTTAAAATGAATCCTTCTCTTCCTCTTCCATCACATTCAATAGAAAATAAAATTACCATGTGAGCAAAATTCAGATTTGATTTTTAAAATCAGGTCTCAGCCATTTATTGGCTGTATGACTTTGAACAAATCAATTACCTTTTACTAATTTCTATTTTCTTATTTATGAAAGAGGAAAAATAAAACTTATCTTGCAGAGTTGATTTAACTACTAGAAATCCTATTTTAAAAATATCTAGTACAGTGTCTATTCTTTATTTTAGGGAGGGTTTCATAACACCCTAGTTTACACTATATTTTAATTCTCTTCCAACTCCAAACAATCCTTTACCCTGATATCAGTTATCAATGTATTTTTATGAGTAATATGTTTTATCCACAGATTTTTTATTCATTCATTTAATACTTACTTTTTTGTTTTTTTTCTTTTCTAAATGCAATTTTATTGAAATACATTCACACAGCATATAATCCATCCAAATTATATAATCAATGGTTCACAGTTGTCATATAGTTGTGTAATCATCACCTCAATTTTAGAATATTTTCATTACTCCCCCCCAAAATAACTAAAATAAAAAAAAAATAAGAAAATAAGAAAGAACACCCAAAACATCACATATCCCTTATACCCCCTATTACTTATATATATTTTTGTCTTTGTTACTCATCTGCCCATACACCGGATCCAGGGAGTGTCAGTCACAAGGTTTTCACAATCACACAGTGTGCTGGTTTGGATGTATTATGTCCCCCAAAATGCATGTTCTTTGATGCAATCTTGTGGGGGCAGACTTATTAGTGTTGATTAGGTTGGAACCCTTTGATTGAGTGTTTCCATGGAGATATGACTCAATCAACTGTGAGTGAAATGTTTGATTGGATTATTTCCATGGAGCATGGGTCTTGATTTAATCACTGGAGTCCTATGTAAGAGCTCAGACAGTAGGAGCTCGCTGCTGCAGCTTAGAGAGACGTTTTGGAGACAGCCTTTGAAAGCAGACTTTTGCGGATGCTTTGGAGATACTAGCCCAGAGTTGCCTAGAGCAACATCTTGAAGAATTCACAGGAGCTGAAAGAGGAGCTGGAACACAATCCAGGATCAGAAGACGCCGGCCACGTGCCTTCCCAGCTAACAGAGTTTTTCTGGACAAATTGGCCTTCCTTTGCTGAAGGTATACTTTAGTAGATGCCTTAATTTGGACATTTTCATGGCCTTCAGACTGTAAGTTTGTAACCTAATAAACCCCCTTTATAAAAGCCAATCCATTTCTGGTATTTTGCTTAACAGCAGCATTAGCAAACTGGAACACACAGTCACATGATAAAAGCTATATAGTTATACAATCATCATCAAGAAAAAATGCTACTGCATTACAATTCAGTAGTTTCAGGTATTTTCTTCTAGCTATTCTAATACACTAGAAACTAAAATGCAATGTCTGTATAATGCATAGGAATAACCTCCAAAATGACCTCTTGAATCTATTTGAAACCACTTAGCCACTGAAAACTTACTTTATTTCATTTCTTTTCCCCCTTTGGTCAAGAAATCATTCTCAATCCCACAATGCCAGGGTCAGGCTCATTCCTGGGAGTCCTTTCCCACTTTGCCAGGGAGACTTATACCCCTGGGAGTCATGTCCCACGTAGGGGGGAAGGTAGTGAGTTTATTTGCAGAGTTGGCTTAGAGATACAGACCACATCTGAGCAACAAAAGAGGTTTTCTTGGGGCGAATCTTAGGCTTAGTTGCAAGTAGGCTTAGCTTTGCCATTGGAGAGATAAGTTTCATAAGGGCAAGCCTTTAGATCAGGGGCTTGGCTTATTAAATGTGGTTAATGATTACTTTTTGAGCATGCATTTCTGTGAGGATTTTAAAATAGTGTACCCAGAACTCTTTATACCCTGGAGTATCAAGAGATGTTGCCCATGTCTTGTCCCTTGAATCTGCACATGTGTGCAACTGCTTCAATCAATAAAGTACAGTAGAAGTGACACCATGTGACTTATGATGCTGGGGCATAAAATGTGATGCAGCTTTCAACTCATTTGCTGAAATACTCACATCTGGAGCCCTGAGATACCACCTAAAAAGTCCAACCCAGAGGTCAGTGTGTGAGGAAGCCAAGCCACAGCCTTGTACTTTGAGTAATCCCAGTCCAGGTGCCAGACCTAGGAGTGAACAAGATTTCAGGTGATACAGTCTCAGTTGAGGAGTCACCCGAGTCTTCAAGTCTTCTCACAAGAGACTCCAGACATTGTGGTGCAGAATTAAGCCATCCCCTCTGTATCCTGTATGAATAACTGACCTTAGAATCCATGAGCTTAATAAAATGGTTACTTTAAGCTGCTGCATTTGGGGTTAGTTTGTTGTATGGCAGTTGTAACTGGAAAGACTCCAAATTGCCAAAAAAAAAAAAAAAAAAAAAAAAAGAAAGAAAGAAAGAAAGAAAAGAAAAGAAAAAAGTAAAAGAAAGAAAGAGAAAAAGGAAAGAAAGAGAAAGGAAAGAAAAGGAAGGAAAAAAATGAAAAGGAAAAGAAAAGAAAAGGAAAAAGAAAGAAAAACAACTCCTTGTATATGTTCTAGCTCCCACTTTCCTTTCTAGCCTATCTCTGATAGCTCTCCTGTCTGTGTAGTGACCCCAATTCCTTCACAATTTGTTTGCTTTCCAACATCACTATCTTGATTTACACTGCTGTCCTCTGTTGGAAAGCTCTTTTCTGTTCTCTTCTTTCTCTTTCCATTCCTAGGACATAGTCCACTGTTCATATGCTACTTTCTCATTTATTCTTTGAACTCCTCTAGCCATGTACAGTTTATCCTTTTTCTGAGTCTTGATAGAACTTTTCACTTCTCCTTGATACTTTTGAACATTCACCAAGCTGTACACTTATTCTTGTTGGTTTGCACATTTAACCTTTCTTAAAAGAGAACTTATACATGATTTTATACACAATCAAATCATATGCTGATACCATCTATGATAAATGGCTGTTTGTAGGTGTTCAGTGCTTTACTAATAACCCAGCATTGCTCTGAACAAGAGTTGTGGCATTGAGCTCTAGCCTTCAAAAGCTATTTAGAAGCTGCAATATTTATGGGAGACAAAACTCTTCCTCTTAACTATTACCATGCTACCTCCTTTGTCCTTTTACATTTCCTTGTATTGCTTTGACTGCTTCTGCATAAATATTTGTTTTGCAGCCATCTATTAATTATTTAGCCACCATTGATCTCAAGTTCCTGTTTTGTCTTTTAGCTCTCATTCTCCCAAAGATAAATGGATAAATAGTCCATTTTAAAGCCTGCATGAGTTATAATTGCCATTTTTCACACAATGTGGATACTACAGAACAAAACAATCTAGCTCCAAAGGAATATATTCACTGAACATATTACACTTTAATTACTTTGATTTAGATTCCTTTTCCTTATCTGTCAAAAATATTGGAAGAAAAATAGATTGGTTTAATTTGTAAAAATTTTTAAATTTTTTACCACAGGTTTTTCTCCCCTCTCTCAAGGTTGGCTTTAGAAAGAGGATGAAAGAGATGGACATTTACATCTATTTTATATGTCAGACACTGCTAAGCAAAATCATATTATTTACTTCATTTTTTGTGACATTTAAAAACTAAATTTTCTTCACCTAAAGGGAAAGGAATTGTGGGATGATGTTAGATGTTCTGTGTCTAACCAAAATGTAGCAAATAATGTTCAAGCAGAAAAATGAAACTATGCCTGTGTGCTACACAAGGGTTGGTTAAATACATGTATTTAATAACAGTTATTACTAGAAGATAGACAACCTTAAGAAAGAAGTCATACTGTGAGTGTAGGATTAGAACCTTAACAAGAGTCCTTGGTATTTGTGGATGTTCTGCAGCTCTCCAAATTTCCATCATGTTTTTAGTCATAATTGCTTCCCTTATATCCATCTGGGCTGTGTTCAGCAGAGGCTTATGACTCCCAGGAAAAAAGAAATAGAAGGACAAGTAAATACTTTGGAAGCTCCAGTTCTGGCTTGGTGCAAATTTCTCCCTAATAAAATAATGGAATGAAGCATTAAAAAAAAGATTCAATTGAAGCAAGTATCTTTAAATAGACTATTTCAGCAAGGAATCACTGGGTGCTAATGTTCCCTTGTTAGCTATAAAATCACTCGGGGAGAAATTACAATTACGGCAATCAGAGTATATTTTAACCCTATGAACCTATGTACAAAGAAAAAAATAAAAAAAAAAAACTTTTAAAAGACCATCTTTAAGAAGGCAAACATAATTAAGATGGCCATTCATTCATAAGAGGGTATCAGCTACTTCATTCTCTCTCCAGAAGAGACTCTAGCTTCTATGGATACCCTTGAAGGCATAACAATATGTGTTTCTGGTCATAGGTTTTAGGGATTGAATATGTTATTAATCAAAAGAGTCGCTGTAGTTTCATTGCCTTTAGAATCTCCTGGGGCATTGTATACAGCTGCATTCAAAGAAAATGAACTGGTATAAACTCGATCATATTCATCCCTTGGGCTCATCTGATTACAAAATTGCCCAATGAACTGTTGCAGTATTTTCAACTAATTAGTTAACCCATACATTGGGATTTCTTTCTCTTCTTATTTTCTCTTTCTTTTTTGCCTTTACAGTATATAGTTCCCTTTTTCTCTAAGGGTTTGCATGTCTCAGTGTTTGCTTTGCTGCCAAAATGGCCAAAGGGCAGCACTATGCCCTTTCTCATATAGCTCTTTGTGTGAGGGAAATAAGTGGCAAACATTTCTTTTGCCTGTTCATTGGTTTTAAATCTGAGATATTAAAGATTGAAGTGATTCAATTCAGTAACTCAGAGAACTATGCTCTATTTCCAGATAATCTTATTTCCTAAATCTATCGGGGGGTAAAGATTCAAAGGTCCATCAGGACATAATTATACTGAAAAAAAGAATCAGAGACACATTTTCAATAAAACAGATTGTTATATAGAGGAACAAGTGAATTCTCTAGAAGCTTCATTTCTGCCTTGGTGCAAATTTCTTCACAAAGTAATGCAGCAAAGCATAAAAGGACGGGGGGGGGGTGTAAACAAAAGCAAGTACCTCTAAATAGATTATTGTACAGGAGAGCAAGGGGTGAGAAGATGATATGTAGTTTCAAAACAAGTGAATAAAAGTGAAATAAGAGCCAAAATGTTTGGGAAAGTTATATTCTTGTCAGAATAGTAAGAAGAGTGCTTTATACTACTGCCTGTTTCACTCAAGTCAGCAATAAAACCAAAAGGCTGTTCCGTTCACATTTCTCAGATTTTTTCAGAACCCAGCATACTTCTCTGTTTTTTTTTTTTTTTTTTTTTTTTAATTCAGTTTTAATTTATTTCCATCACTTTTTCTTCATGATCCAGATATTTTTAAATGTAAAGAAAATTAACTTTCCATGATATGTCAGGGACTGGCACTAAAAAAAATTTTCAAACTGCAAATGACTTATACAAATGAAAATATCCAATGGAGATCCAGTTATCAAAATGAAAGCACTCAACATATTAAAAGTTCACAATTATTTGTATAGATCACATATAAAAGTCAGTTTGCTAACCAACTCTTGTGATTTTAAAGAACTATTGTAGAGGTCTGAAGACAATAGATTGGTTAACTTGTAAAGAGATTAAAGAGCTTGAAACAAGTAGTAAAAAGAAGTGTGTGCCTTTATTAGAATGGTGTTAGGCTTTAAATACACCAATTTTCATCATCAAATTATTGGTTTTTTAATAAGAAATGACACTACAGGATTGCAATACTGGTCCAACAGTCTTGTCTTTACTTTTCTATTAAAGCAAGAAACAGAATGCGAGTAATCAGAAAGCACTAGCAGGCATCAGTTAATCCAAAATACTAGCTTCTTAGTTCCAAAAGCACTTGCAAAGAAAACCATTGACAGGGTGGAAAGGGGTGGAAGCAATTCCTAACAACTGGAATCCCATGAGTGTGTATGTCAAGTCACATGAGGCTATTTTTAGAATTTATCTTGTTACTTGGTCACTTTTTTTCCTCAAATACTACAGTTTTTCTTTGACTTTTTCCTCAAAGTATAAAAAGTATGAAATATAAACAAGCTCTTGCACTGCACACTTAGATGTGTACAATTCAAGCACTATAGAGCTATCTACATACCGATAAATCCCATCAAATCTTGGATAATTCAATAATATACAAAATATCAGGGCACAGAAAGAACTAAAATCCACTTCTTTTTGTTACACATAAGATTCAAATATTCAATCTAAAGAAAAACACTTATTTATTTTAGCTTTCCTCAACATTCGCATGGTGATATACTTATTAAAATATTCCTGTATAATTATGTTTGGTCTTATTATTGTCAAGTCAGGCTTTAAACTTCAAAACCAGCCATCCAGACAAAACAGGTAATCAGAAAGATCTCTTCCCCACCGCCCTAGCCCCGGGAACTAGAAGTCAATTTTACGACATGACTCCAAACACTGGATTGTGACGACAAATGCTAGGTCCAATTTCTTCATAATCCTTTTTGGTGTGGCATACTTGGTAGAACTCAGGTGTAGAGGCCAGCATCGATCCCCCAAACCAGACTGCATATCGCTGCATGTGGTGTGTAATCACTTGTACGTCAATAGGCTTTGGCTTCAATCTACCGCCACTCAATTCCTCACTTAATTTCAGCCTGGCATCCACGGTCCTTTTCAAATCTCTTTGCAAGCGATGTCCAAAGTCCCTGAACATGGTTGAACCTCCAGAGAGGACAATGTTCTTGTAGAGAGGACGCCTGACATCAATAGGACAATTCTGAATTACCTCATCTACTACTTCTGAGATAGGTTGTGTGAAGTCTGGATTAGCAAACTCTGGGTGAAAAAAGATTTCAGGTCCCAAGAATCTCTCGTAACCAACATCAATGGAAAATTCTTTCTTTGAGATAGCATTGATTCCAGTATACTGCTTAATCCACTTTGACCCATCTGTGTCATACTTGTTAAATTCTTTTACTAAATCTGGGCAGACATAACTATAACGCTCCTTTACTGCCTTAGCTGTTTCTAAGGATTGCTCTGGCGGGATTCCTACTTCTCGGTCTCTCAGCAGTTGCTGAATAAAATACGTTATATCTCGTCCTGCAATTGGAATGTGCTTAATACAGCTGCCAATCACATACCCTTCAGCCACAGGAATGACATGAGTGACACCATCTCCACTGTCTATTACAGTACCAGTCAATGTCCGTTCTCCTACTTGTCTGGAGGTCCAGGATGCAGCTAAGGCAAGAACAGCCTGCACAGCAATGTACAAGCCTGGAACATTGAAGGACTCAAACATTATTTCAGCGGTATATTCTCTGTTTTCTGGAGTATTCAGTGGAGGTTCAGTCAAAAGAAAATAATGGTCTTCAGGTTCTGCCCTTAAGTATTTAAAGATCACTTGCTCCATAAATCTTTCCATCAAGTCCCAATCTTCAACTATTCCATGGCGGATTGGCCACTTTGTTGCATATGTAGGCTTTTCTATTGCTTCATCACCAATGAAGAAGTCTAGGTCATCAACACCTTTCATCACCCTCCTCTGAGCTTGATCACCCACTTTTGCTGACTCCTTAATAGCAATACAGGAAGGGATGATAAACTGTGGTTCTGTATTTCCAGCATATCCTAGTTTTGTATACCCGGTGCCACAGTCCACCACACAGGCCGGCAGCCGTCCCGCCATCTTCCTCCTCGCCTGCTGCTGCCACTGCCGGCGTCTGCTCCGTGCTGGTTAGGGCCGGGGATTGGCGGCGGGAGATGGGGGCTATCTGACCATCCACAACCGGGCCGCCCTCTCCGTCCGGGGGGGAACTGGGAAGTCCATACTTCTCTGTTGTATTTTAAGTGCCTACAAATGACACCATCCTTTTCTGTTGAGCAATTTGTTCGAGAAGCTGCAAGGAACAGTACGCAAATAGCATAAAAGCTCACAGTGCTTTCTGCAGCTGCTACTGGTTCAGAGAAGGGCAGGTGCCTAGATCACAAGCAACCCAGGGACATTAGCTACATGGCTAGCTCACCACATTACATAGAATGCCGTTTACATAAGTCTCCTACCAAACGCTTAAGTGAATTTGTATGGAGAGTTAAAAACAACAATAAAATAGTGAATTTGTACTTGCAAAAGTGTGGAAAAGTAAATTATTTCATTGCTAGAATCAGATCTAATAATATGCAAATCCCAATAAGGTATATTTGATTTCATGAAAAGTTTCCTTCTTATAAAGGAGTTTAGACATCAAATAATTAAATTATGGAAATTATGTTTGTGAAGTTCCAAGACAGTGATTATTATCGGCATAATTTCAAAGAGCACCTTGCTGTTGGAATTTTCATTTGTGCATGTGTAACTAAGTAGCCCAACGTCCTCTAACTTTTTTGAATCAGCTATTCCTTGACTAGACACATAAATCCTTTTATTTTATGGGTAATTCAACACCCATTACAATATGGCTGAGGATTCTTTCAAAGGAGGAGTGTGCTTTCCATGTGTTGTCTTCTACTCAGGTTTCTCATTTCTCTAGCACCATCTCCTTTCCTTCAGCTGCTGTTCCCTTCGCACAAGGTTGTTGAGGCGCCACTAAAAAGGGCAGAAGCCATTTCTTCTATATTCACTGAAGCAACTCTAACCCAAAACTTCTGTAGCAAAACAGAATTTTCATTGAAATTTTTATCATAACAGAGGGGAGAGATTACCAACCAAATGAGAAAGAAATCTGTTGTTTTTAAGTTGGTCTCTTCTGCAGCAGACAATTTATCACGAAGCAAATTTCTTTTTAGGTCCTGGTTTGCCCCTTATTGTTGGCTTTTCTGTCCTCCTTTCTTCTCCTATCTTCTTTTCCAGTCTTCCTTTTCCAGTCCGTTTTACTTGTGTTGCCAGAAGACAACTCTCTAATTCCAATTATCTTGTTATATAAAGCAATTTAACTCGCACTTTGTTTTACCCCCTTGTGCCAGTTTGGATGTATTATGTCCCCCAAAATGCCATTATCTTTGATTCAGTCTTGTGGGGGCAGATGCACTGGTGTTGATTAGGTTGGAACCTTGTGACTGAGTGTTCCATGGAGATGTGACCCACCCAACTGTGAGTGACAGCTTTGATTAGGGTGTGACCTCTTGATTGAATGTTTCCATGGAAGTGTGGCTCCATCCATTCAGCATGGATCATTATTGGATCATTGCAGTACTTTAAAAAGAGCCACATAGGCCCAGATGCTGCTGCAGCCTAGAGAGGAATGTCCTAGGAGAAAGCCATTTTGAAACCAGAATGCCAGAGCAGACACCAGCCATGTGCCTTTCCAGCTAACAGAGGCTTTCCGGACGCCATTGGCCATCCTCCAATGAAGGTATCTGATTGTTGATGTGTTACCTTGGACACTTCATGGCCTTAAGATTGTAACTGTTTAACCAAATAAACCCCTTTTTATAAAAGCCAATCCATTTCTAGTGCTTTGCATTCTGGCAGGATTAGCAAACCAGAACACTCCTCTTATCCAGATCAGTCTTGAAACCTATCATTTTTACTTTATTTTTTAAATGATCATCCTGTATTTTTTTGTTACAGTTCTATGAATTTTAACATATGTATAGATTTGTGTAACCACCACTATAATGAGAATACAGAATGGTTCCATCACCTCAAAAAACTCCATTGTGTTGTCACTTTATAGATACACCCTCCCTCATCCCAAGCCCTGAGAACCACCGATATGCTATAGCTTTGTCTTTCTGGCAATGCTAAATAATTGGAATCCTGGAGCATATACTTTTGAGACTGGTTTCTTTCACTTAGCACAATGCCTTGAAATTCACCCAAGTTGATGCAAATATCAATACTTTGATCCTTCTTATTACTAAGTAGCAGTCCACTGCATGGGAGTACCACAGTTTATCAGTTCATCTGGTGAAGGACATTTGAGTTGTTACAAATTTGGAGTGATTATGAATGGAGTTGCTATAACAAATTACGTAGAGATTTGAATATGCCTAGTTTTTATTTCCTAAGAGTAAATAACCAGGAGTGAGGCTCCTGGGTATTTGATAAGTGTCATTTCTTTTCTGTATATATAAAGCTGCCAAACTCTGTTCCAGATTGGTTGTACCATTTTTGCATTCAGTATTGTATGAAAATTCAGGTTGTTCTGCATTCTTGTCAGCACTTAGCAGTATCAGTTTAAAAAAAAATGTGGCTATTCTGATAGCATGTAGTAATATGTCATCATGGTTTCAGTTTATATTTCCCCAATAGTTAGTAGTATTGAACTTTTTTTCATGTGCTTTTTGCTATTCTTTTTTAAAAATTCTTTATTAGAGAAGTTGCAGTTTTGCAGAACAATCATGCGCAAAAGACAGGATTCCCATTACATCACTCCACTACTGGTGTCTGCTCTGGCATTCTGGTTTCAAAATGGCTTTCTCCTAGGACGTTCCTCTCTAGGCTACAGCAGCGTCTGGGCCTGTGTGGCTCTTTTTAAAGTACTCCAGTGATCCAATAATGATCTGTGCAGAATGGATGGAGCCACACATCCATGGAAACATTCAATCAAGAGGTTACATTGGTGTGGAACACTTGTTACAATTGATGATAGTACATTTTTTATAATTGCCCTATTAACTGTAGCCCATGGTTGAACTTAGGGTTCACTGTGTAGTGTTTATTTGCTATTCTTATATCCTCTTTTGAAGAAGTATCTGTTCCAGACTTTCGCCTAGTTTAAGATTGGGTTGTTTGCTTTTGTCAGTTTAAGTTTTCATAGTTCTTAATATATTCAATTTTCTCCCACTCCAAAGGACAGTGATTCTGATATTTTCTCTTACTATTACCTTTTTTTTCAGGATCAACAGATAAATATAAATCCTACTTAGCCTAAATCCAGCACCTATGTCTTTCATCTTTATCCCTTAACTTGCTCTGCTTATATCTTTTTCCTTCAATTATATCTTTTCCTTTTATATCTCTAAAATCTCCTTTTTTGCTTCTTTCCATTCTTTCTTTTAATTACACATGCTAAAGTGTCCATATCTAATTTAGAAACAAAAACAAACAATCTAATCTATGACTTATCTCCAAATTACTGCTTCCTTGCTTCCCATCATTAATATGTTTCTTAGAAAATATTCTACATTTACTGCCTTCTCATACCAGATTTTTGCAATCCAGAATCTGCTCTCATTATAGTTTTGAAAATGGTCCAACAAAGGTCACCAATGACCTGTCCCTGCCTCTACTGGTGGCTTCTTTGTGTTCATCTCCTTATTTACCTCTTACCTCACTTGTAGCAAATGATATGTTTACTTATATCATCTCTTTAGGTAATAACATCACAAATAAATCAACCACTGTAGTCACAAAAAAAGGTAAATGTGTGTGTGTGTGTGTGTGTGTGTGTGTATACACATATATATTTGCAAGCAGAATCCTTTATGTTTTTTCAAAAATAAAGTCATTTTTATAGGAAATTTCATAAGGATAAAGCATGCAGAAATGCTCAGAATTTGACATCCACATATAGTTTAACTACATGTATTTAAACGTGAAACACATTTATATTCATAGTATATTGTTTCTTCCAAAGCTTACTACTCTGCTACCATATTCTAAGTAAGTGAATTTCAGTTAGCAATTTAAACTTTTAGCTCTCTGTTTTCCTGACTTGTAAAACAGAGATAAAGATAGTAGCTAACCTAAGGAATTGATATATATAATGTGCAATGGTGGATGTAAAAATTTTAGTAGAGTGCTTGAAATATGGAAACCAACTAATAAGTGAACTAATTAATTTTAAGAAATCTTTCTTTTCCCAAATTTCTCTAATTCATTTAAAAACAAATTTTAAAGTCAAAGTAATTCATTCAACTTGAAACATCATTCAGTATTAATACTAGAAACCTGTAAAACAAATTTGTGGAGCTTTGGACACAGTCTTTTTCTTTTGGTTGTGTATGTCTGATCGTTGAGCAGACGATCTATAAGTGCCTGTTCCTTAATTGGAGTAAATAATCCCTCTGTGTCTTTGCGGAAAATCTTTACACAAGCCAGATGGTAGAATTTAACCAAGTCAATAGGAATTCTACCCTATGAATGTAATTTTACTGATGGAGAAGAACATCAAGAAGTAGTTCAACCATGGCTTGGGGGCCTAATTGATAGCAAGATAATGCAAAATGCTTCTGTTTAGTTACTATTTGTTTCTTAAAAATCAGTTACTCATAAAAAATATTATATAAGAGTTTATACATATAGTTCAGTTCCCAAGATTCCCCTTGATCCTTTCTTTCCATGCAATTCTACAAAACATGTCTTAGGATATTATTGATTTATTATTCATAAGACACTATATACTAAAGGATTTCCAGTTTGTCCAGTTTTCTTCCATAGAGTCTCTTGTCCAAATACCTCTGTTGAGTCCCTTGCATAAACCACATTAAGCCCTTGTTTATTTTTATTGTTGAATCTCCATCTATGTTCTTATAATTCCAGTTTTGCAAAAAAGCAAGGGCTATTAGTCAAATTCAACTAATGCTTTTCTGTAGACCCTCTCTTTTGGCAATAGCTAAGAAGTAAACCATATAAAAGAAATCCATTAGAACCATCATACCTAGGAAATAACATGCTTATGGCTAATTATAATAATGTCTTTTGGTATTATCTTGATTTTATGCTTGAACACACCATAGAAAATTGCTCAGTGTTCCTGCTTCTCTTCATCCACTAAGGATGGAACGGTTATTTCAAACCTAATTTTGTGTGTATATAGTATGTAGGAAGGGAGGAGGAAAGTTACAATTATGTTTTTTCTAAAAATGTTATATGGCATCTATTCATTTTAAAAATTGTTTCTAACTTTAGTTTTGTTTGTTTTAAAAAGTTGCAGAAAAATCCCATGATATATGGTGTCACTTTTGAGCAATGTTGAAATGTTCAAGTTTTAATTTAACTATTTTCATGTTGGTTTTGAGATTTGCACAATTGAATGTAGTTTGTTGCTTCAATGAAAAGTCTTTGTTCTTTAGCTAATTTTATTCATGCTTGTAAAATATTCAAATAATACAGCATAGATGAAATCAATGCATTTTATTATTACATTCACTGGAGATCACAGAATAAATATGGTTTTATCTATGTCCACATATTAAAGTTGATGGACTGCAATATGAATTTCTTTCTCAAAATGTAACAACTCCCCTTCAGAAAAAGGAAACTTAAGGTTGGCACTATTTTGACTTTGGGTGAGCAAGGTACTGCACCTAGGGAGTGGGGATCTCAGTTCAAACCTTCTTTAGTCTTCTCATCTGTCCTTCTCAAAATCTATTGTGTATACTAGTCACCTAGGGATCTAGTTAAATGGCAGATTTTGATTCAATATTTGGGATGGGGCCTGAAGTTCTGCATTTCTAACAGGCTCAAAGAAACCACACTTTTTGTTCCAAAAATTGCACTTTGCATAGTAAAAGCATACACATATTTTTTCCCTCAATATTGGGTACTGTTGACTATTCTTCAATATCCTGCACTTTCTTATGTGGAGTTAGAGCTATCTGGTACTAAGTAGCATACTCCATTACCTGATAGCCTTTGCATGTTTTTTGTTTTCCCTTTTGATATGTAGAATGTATAAAATTTTTGTTTTGGCCTTGACTACTGATGGTTGGCATTGCCAAAGGAAAAGGTGTAAGACCCAAGCCTCCCTTTGTACCAGGATGCCAGGAATGACCAGATCCATTTGAATAAAACTTTGATAGTTGGTTACGGGCAGGCACTGCATGTTACAGGATGCCATATGAGCTCTTTGAGTGGGACTTGAAGGGTTCATTGCTACCCTAGCTAACTGTTGGGCAGATTCTGGCAACTCCAGGGGGTCAAGATTACCAAAAGAGGACACATTACTGCTAAAAAGCATAAAAGTATGGTTTTGATTGATTAAAGGACTGTAACAATTCTTAATTTTTTTTGTATAGCAAAATATTGTACTAATTATTAACAAATTATTGATTCAACAATCATCTGGTATCTTTTCTAGTCCCCTATGTTTCTCTAAGTGTGTGGATAGTATACCTATCAAGACAGGTGCATGATGCCTGATTTTTTCAACAACAGCTAGACCAGGTTTCTTGCCATTTCTTCTGCTTAAAAATAGAGGGAAGAAACATACAGTGGGAAGATGGAAATGAAGTTTCCCAAAGGTGAGGGAATGAACTTCCTTGACCTCTAATGAAAAATACAAAGCAAGAAATCCTGAAAGTTCCTAATGCTATCACCATGTTTGAGGCATGTCTTATATTCCTGTTGCTATTCCATTTTGCTTTGTTTTCCCAGAATGACTTATTTGTGCAATTGTCTAGAATTGATAGGTAATTATTTTTCAGTTGTAGACATCAGTATCCTACAATGCTCTTGCATTAGGCACTGGCTTGTATAAATTTATGAAAAGAAATAAATTGGAAAGGAACCAAACTCAAAGAGAGTATGATCATCTTGCCCTTAGTAGACACAAAGACTCACATAACAAACTTTGATTTATTTGAGATTATTACATAAATTATTCCCTAGCAGAATTCAGAGAATTCAGAGAATTTTCCTACAGGATAATCTTGAAGGAACACTAATTAACCATACCTTTCAAATACTCCATATACCACAAAGCTACAGGAACATTACAGTATTATCATCTATGACAACCACTTCCCAAGTTGAGAATGTAAGATGCATTCTACTTAGGATTCTTTGTTTAATGATTTGTGAGGGAGAATATTTTTGCTTCCACAGGTGTTTGTATTTCAAAGACAAGTAAATTACAGCACGCACACACACACAACAAATGGGGAATGGACATGTATTGCCAACAACTAATTTAACCAAAATAATTGTAATATATAAAACAATTACTATCACTGCCATTTCTAAATGGAAAATAACACAAATATGATGTTAGGAGGGCAATTCTCTGATAGTGTACAAGTGTAAAATCAACTAGCAAAACACCCATCATTTATCTATAAATTGTTTTCATTCTCAGAACATGTAAAGGATGTTTGTTTAATCTTTTCCTGCTTTGTTTGTTTTGTGTGTGTGTGTGTGTGTGTTTCCCAAATGGAATATCATTACAGGTTGGTGAAAACTTCATTACAGTTCATAGTTTAGAGATAACATATCAGGAATTTTCTCTTGGTAGAAATAGCCAAATAGCTAATATTTCTTAGAATTAAGGTTACAGGAATTCTAGTGAACTAGAATTTAACAGAATTTGTTGTATAGTTTGTGGCTTTAGGAGTGATAGATCCTTCCTTGCTTCCTTCCTTTCTTCCTTCCTTCCTTCCTTCCTTCCTTCTTGACTACAATTTCTCTGTGACAATACTCTAAATTAATAATATAATAAATTTTATCATAAATAAAATGTACATGCAAAGATAAATTAAAATCTTCCATGAAGCCTTACATATCACCTTGTTAGTGAAACTAAGAGTAACACTTACTTGGAGGATATTGGCATTTCTCTAGTTAACCATGTGTCTCAATTTCACTATGAATTATTAATGATAAATCCTGCTCTCAGTTGCTGTAACACTTGCTCCTTCTTAAAACTTCTGTTTCCGCAGAATAGACAGGCACTTTCAGGAGGCAATAGAAATTGAGGCATTGCAATTTTATTACTGATAAATGTATTATATGTATATTTAATTAGTCACCAACATTTGAGATATCTGAAGCAATAATTATGCAATAATGTTTGGTTCATATAAGAATGGATCCCTTGAGACCTCATAAAATATGATGCAATTTAAAGTATATTAAATATATTCATCTTCCTGGAATATGAAGCCACACTGCAAAATCTAAGCTAACACCAAAGCTAGTTCAAGAAATTATTCTTAAGGATAAAATTTTTTATGTCCTCATTTTGAAAGATTCATAGAAGGAAAACATAGTGTAGAAAGATAAACACTGTCATTCCCTTATAGAGCAATTTTTCTACATTGGAGCAAATAAATAAAATTTTAAAATTAATTATGATATTAGAAGCACTGATTAAAAAGTATGAGAAACATTTGATTCTTTTTAATGAAACATAAACAATAACGTTCTTTAATACAAAGGAGTTGTTAAAATAACCATTCTTTGATAGAGTTTACCATCTTTTTCAGTGCTGGGCACATAGTAGGTAATCAAAAGATGTATGTTGAATGAATGAATGAACATGAAGGCAATTGAGTTCTTGAGTTTCTCGTTTGTTGTGTGATAGGATTTCAGTGTATATGTCATAATGTGTGTATACTTAATGTGTAAAATTATATAAATGACCTGGGATTTAAAGTTGGTTTTCAAAGTTTAAAGACAAGTGAAGCACATAGTTATATCTATTCATAAGAAAAATTATCATAGAAATTTTAAGCACAAAATTGACAGTATAACAAAGTAGTCTATTTTCTGAAACTGAAAGGCATATAGTTAGGAAATTTTTGGTCCATGATATAGTTCATGTGGTAGAAGATTTTATGTCTATGTCCAGTAATCTCTGTAAGAAAACAGATACATTTCAAAATTGAAAATTGAATATTTGATTTAGAATATTTGGTCATGTTGTAATATCCATATCCACATCAGGAAAAAAAGTCTTTTCCTTTTGGATAGGGAAAGAAGTAAATAATTGCCAAAGGAAGTACCAAGTATAATCCATGTATATTTGCTACCCCTAAGATTCATATAAATTGGTTTTATAAAACAGCAATCATAAATAATCATATTAAGCCCTTTACCTGCAAAAGAGTACATATTTTTCCATAGGCAAGCATCCATAATTTTATGCTGGAAAGGAGTTATCTTTCTAAGGCAGCTTTCTAACAAGAATGTAACTTGAAGACAACTTTACAAGAAACTTGGCGACTTGTCTCAAAGCAGTGATTGCTGTGAAATGATACTGCAATTTGGTGCATAGATTAATGATGCATAATAATGTATATAAATTCAGATTAGAAAAAATTGGGTTAGAAAGATATTGTTCATGTTTATAGCATATTTCTTCATGACACAGAAATATACTTCAATACATGCCAATAATAACAATAGCTTTGTGTACTTTCATTATTTTATTTTAAATGGTCATCTACTATAATGCCAAATATTTAAATATTGGTTGAAAGAATTTTTATCATGTATTACCATTCTAATTTACTCTATTTGAACAAAAATAGTTTATAAACCATTTTACTCATTATTACCAGCTGCAACCAAACAATCAGAGTGCCTCCACAAAGAATTATAAAAAGCCAATTCATGCTTACTAATTTTGTTTTCAATGAGATCAAGGATCAGCAAACTTTTTCTGTAATGGATCATATAGTAAAATTTTAGTTTTTAAACACCAAGAGGCAAAACTGAATATATTATATATGTACTTGTATAACAAGAGAAAACAAATTTTTACTAACTTTATTGGTGAATAAAAATATAATAATGATTGAGTACAAGTATAAAAAATTTTTAAATAACCTTTTGTATAACTGGTATTAATAGTTATTCTTCCCCATCAAAAAAACTGATTGTAAATGTTCAGTTGTTAATGCTGATCTGAAATGAAATTTTACTGGTATCAGTATACTAGCATATGATTCTAATTGCACATATTTATTACCAGGAAGCATTTATAACATTCTATCAGAGTCTACTCTTATATTTGCCTTTTAATTATGTCATTACATTGAAGAATAATTACTTCCAATTGAAGATTAGGTAGATGCTCTTCAATTTTGAAATCTGGAAATTTATATCATGTTTGCCTTGGGATCCAAAAAGTGCTAGTGGAGCTGTACTTTGAATTCAGAAAACATATCTGCTCCAAATTTTTGTGGGAATGGAGATTTTATTTCTTGTCTTAATCTTTGATGGCACAGGGGATGAATAGAGCAATCTGATACTACTTATGATTAAAACAACATTAGCTATCTAAATGACTTATTGTAGAGTAAGTTCCACATATAAGCACTGCTTTGCCTTGTAATTTTATACTGAATTCATTAGGAAACATTATCAGCAAAAGCTAATTTCCAAAATCATTCATTGTTCATTAATGGAGGTCAAGAGCAAAGAATCGCAATCTCAAAGAATCACAATAAAACATTGCCACTGCTTGCCTATCAAACTGCTGCATGATATGACAAGTCAGGATATTCAGCCTTTATTTCTGGTAGAAAAGAAAAAATCACAAAACTGTCCCCAAGAATAAATGAAGATCACCATAGGCACTACTGAGTCAACAACACAATAGATTCAAATATTTTTTTGGAAAGTAGCTACTGGTAAATAACACAGCAAACAAATATAGACTTGAAGCATCTTACATAATCACAAGCTTTGTACACTGTCAAACTAATTTTTTTTTCTGCTCTACACTTATTTCTCCCAACATCAATTGAAACACATCTTACAGATTCCACTTCGGGTTGTACTAAATTAGTATTTCCTCAACTGGTTTGAAAATATTCTCACCTGTAGTTGTTCCAATAAACAATTCATTGAGGATAATTCTTTAGTCACTTCAAACTTGGCATTGATTCCTCAAAATAGAAGCGCTATTGTTATCTGTTGATTCATCAAAAATCATTGGAAATCATTTGCCTTGTTTTATAGTTGACTCTTTTTTTTAGGACATAATGAATTGCTTTTATTTTAGTAATGCATCCATATTTTAGCCTTTAGTGGTCCTGAAAAGAAAAGTGGGAAAACACAGCAATTTGTCAGGCAGTCAAGTCTGCCAGTTTCAGGAATCTGCTGTGCACACTGAGTTCTTTCTTAGTCCCTGCTGAGGATCATGAGGTGGCGGCACCAAAACCCAATATGCACCAAATTCAAGGTTCTTTTTGTTCCAGCTGTCAGATTCCAAACTAGACCCAAATGGTTCACAAAGATGACCAAATGAGAGCCCTGTTTGTCTACAACGTCTTCAATTTTTAAAAGCAAAAGCAATTACAAGAAAAGAAAACCATTCAGAGGGATTGTGTGTGCTTACAAATGGCCTTTTCCAAGTTTAACCACCAAGGACTTTGGGAGCTGGCAGGTCTGAGTAACCCTGGTGGGGGTTCTTATCACCGTATCAAAATGTGAGCTAAAAAAATTCATCAGCTGATGATTACAGTAGAGGGTAGCAGGGCTGAGGACCCAATTTTCATTTCCCAGGCTGGTGGAGAGTAAAGAAATGCGGGTCCTAAATGAGGGAGGTCAGAGACTCTTTCCAACCTCACCTGATGGTTTCTGGTCAAATCAAGGAAAGCATTGGGTGTCATGGAAAGCATTGGGTGGTGAAGGTGCAGAAAGGGATTTCATGAGGAGGAAGGAAAAAGCAGCACCCCTCGATAAGGGGGAGGGTGAGAGGGGAGACATGGGGAAAGTCCTGAAAGAATTCCTTACCAAAGGCCAGTTTCAGAGGAGAGCAGAAGGGGTTACAATCTATTCTTCAGCCAAAGGTGGTAGTGGAGAGTGGGGAGAGGATGATGGTTTGGAAGGGGGGAGTCATTTAAGACTTAAAAAAAGAAACCAGGGGGTAAAGATGAAGCACCCACACATACCCAGTGGTAGTCCCACAGGCTGTGACTGAAACCTTCACATCTACTCTAATAAGCCACCTAATCTGGAGGGCTGTTGTAGGGAGAGAAGGAAGGAGGAAGGTAGGGGGAGGTAAAGGGGGAGAAGGCAGAAACCCCAGGCCATGTAATCAGCAGCAAGGAGACTGTGTGATGTCTTTTCACAGTTTAATTAGATGTGCCTCACCACTTAGGAGGGGAAACAATTTAAATATGCTCTCTTGATCCCAGAATTTCAACTACATGGACAGTGGTTACACTTGGCAGTACGATTTGTTATAGCACAACTTATATATTTCAAATGGACAAAAACTTAGAATCATTTGCAGTATCTTAAGATAAAATGCCTTTGAATAGGAGCTTCCTTTCCAGTACTTTGAGGTCTATAAGATGTATCTAGAAAACTTACTAGTGTGGAAAATGAAGACTGCTTAAATTGAATGGGGGTGGGGGGAGGGCCTGTGGTTTTTCTTTTTCATTAATTGCTATAACACTGTCCTTCATGTGGCTGAGGGAGTTTCATATTTTCTTCAGACATCATTAGGCACTGAAGTTCTTGCAGGATAACTTTGTTGCTGTATGAATTCTGCCATTTTGCCAGCAGTGATATGGCTCTTGGATCCACCACTCCATTAGAACTATTAACTCCATTCATATTAATTTTTGTTACAAATCTTACAAAGGGGGGTGCTTCTGGGCATTTAGGCCCACTTTCTTTTTTAAGACTGTATATTCTATTTTCATAAATTGTTCAAGCCCATAGTGGCTGCCATCTTGCCTACAGTTGACTACTGATGTTGCTTTCAATGTCCTCAACTCTTCAAGAAACTGTTCTTGTGGAAAGGATAATAGTCTTTATAATATGAAATCATTTAAAATAAATATCATTCTGTTTGCTGGCAGTACAAAACCATGCTGTGAGTTTGCTGACACTGGTACTAGATGATAATGGATTCTATCAATTCAGTTCTTCACAGCTCTCAATAAATAATTGTTAATTAAAAAAATAAATACATATTAATTTTGTACTTTTAAAAAATTTTGAATTTCAGTAAACATATAAATACATATGGAAATGTGAACCATAAAACCTTTCCTTTACAAGAGGGAATTATATGCTGGAGCCAACTCACACAAGCTAGCTAGAGTTGATTGTTAAAATTACAGAAATAATTGAGCCAGTTGTTAAACACAGCATTATTAAAAATTAAATCATATACACTTAAGTTTAAATGAATGTTACCTAAAAATGTAACGGATACTAAACATTCATCTCTTTCTAATTTATCTTACTATATTTCGCTGTTATCTATTTTCTTAAGGTTATTTATGTCTATTGTATCTTTATGGCGGAAATACTATATAAAAATATGCTACTCTAAATCTCTTACTAAATGTGTGTTCAGTGACTGTGCATTGTAGTTTAAAATTGATCATGGTGGGTATTTACATGCAGAATTGGCAAGTGCTACAAATCAGGACTTAATTTATATTTTTGTTGATTGTCTATAGTTAAGAAATTAATGGAATAAATGTTAATAATACAGATTAAAGGTAAATGTATTCAGTTCTATAGCCATACAGACTATGCATGTACAATGTAGACTTTTTTTTTTCCAGTTTACAGACTGTAAATACAATGTATCTACATCATGGATAGCCCACCCACACACAACAGTATTCAGAAATTACTATTCAAATCAGCACAGAATTTGGTCAAGTCATAGAAGTTCTTAAGTACATCTTTGTTCTTTCATTTCCTATTATCTGTTAAAAATTTAAAAATGTCAACCAGCATTCAGTAGAAATCCACTGGAAGGCTGGATGCTGACTACACCCCAATCACCCTCGGCCCTGAGGTTGCCTACCTGGACCCAGCCATATGGCCCCTGGCTTGGTCACAGAGAGTTTTGGGCACCGATCTCAGTGGACACCCCAAAGAAGTGGACAGCAAAAAGGAACCGTCTTGGAGCTGGATCCTCCTCTGTGTTACTGCCCGAGTAACGAAGTGTCCAGCGCACAGAAGGCCCTCTATGAATATCAGACGGCAACAAAGTGACAACTAACTTTCGGTCCCGTGGAGAGTGAGAGATGTGCTGCAGTTTCCATGGGGTCATGGTGCTTTCTAATACGTGGTCCTGAGGCCTTTGGAGGAAATTCCCGGCTCCCCTCTCTCAGGTATGGTTGTCACCATTCATGTCCTGCCCTGAGAACCTAAGGTAGGCGGAGTATCAAGCCCGGATCCAAAACCGTCCCAGACCCTGGCAGTGCCCCTGGCGAGATCTAATAGACCTCGGGAGGAGCCGGGCGAGAGAGAACAGCGGCCCCTGCAGGCTCCTGAAAGCTACACTTACGCCCTCCTTTGACTTGTTTGCTGCCCTGAGCTCCACAGAGAGCGTAGATTAGGACCGAGCACGCTGTTGAGAGTGAGCAGCGCATTGCTTGCCTCTTCCTAATCCCGGCCGGGATCGGGAAATACACCAGGTAGCTCAGGCCCTTATCCGGGAGGGCAGCCCCTTTCTTGTCTGCTCGACGCCCCTAAGCTGTGAAAGAACATCTCTCGCCGGTTGCGGCCGCAGCCCCCAACCCGCCAGGACTCCAGGGAGGTGAAGAAACATCTCAGCAGCGGCGGATGAGCCCCGGCAAGCCAGGCAGCTCATTCAGTACAGGGGCTCCAGCGGGCTGCTCCCGGGGAGGGGAGCAGGCACTTCCCGGCTGATGGGTGTTAAGTCGCGTTGGGGCTCCCAAAGCTGCATGGATTTAACAACACTCCAAATTCTTTCTCGCACCCGACGAGGCCCGGAACTCCCAAGGGACTCCTACAGCAAACACTTCGCGTGGGGCTTGTAGCCCCGCAACTCTGACACATACTCGGAGACGTCAGCACAAGCCACCCGTGCCTGTGCTTGGCTTCTTTTTGAGCAAAACCAGCTTAAGATGACCCTGAGGATTGTGATGCCTGCGTATAGACGTGGGGTATGAGGCGCAGGATCTGAAACCAGCAATGTGCCCCCACCCTCCACCTGCAATTTCACCACCACCACCACCACCACCACCAGCCCTCCCCGCTCCCCCACCCCTCCCCTGCAAGCCTTCTGGCTCCCAAACTCTTTCCTCCAGTTTCTCAGCAGAGCAGATCATGTCTTCCAATTAGTCCTGCTTCCAAACCCTCTTATCTTCTGAAACAATCTCCCTAAAGTTCAGAGCCCATTAAGTATCCTTTGGTGCTATTAAAATGAGGGAACATAATCACCATTTGATTAGACCATAATATCTTTAATGTTATTATTTAGATTGAGGAGGATGCAGCCAAGTTAGCAGGGCAGGCTCTGGTGGGTAAGGGAGTGAAAAGCAGTACAGCTTCTCTGAATAATAGTTTGTCAAAATAAGTAAAGAACTTTAAAAATGCCCTTGGACTTGATCCATGCTTTTCTAGGATCTATCAAAAGAATATTATGGAAATCCTGATAAGGACTTAAAAGACCTTCATCACAATGTTATTTATAAAAGACAAAAATAAATAAATAAATAAATAAATAAATAAATAAATAAATAAATAAATAAAATAAAGAAAGAAAAGAAAAAGGAAGAAACAGTTTAAATATCCCATAACAAGTAACTGGTTAAATAAAGTGTAGTATGTCAATTTTATGGAAACTTAAGTTGTCAGTAAAAAGGTGCACTAGTCATACCATGAAAAAAAAGGGGCCAGAGGGTAAACAAAATCTTTGTATGATAAAATAATCATTGAAAAAATTCAAAAAAGTCATTAAATTAATGCTAATAGCAGTTGCAGGCACCAAATTCATTGTTAAAGTCATTCTAGAGGAGGATTACTCAAAATCAGTTTATTCATAAAATATTTATTGTTCCTACTGTCTGTCAGGCACTGAGGAGGCTTATTTATAGGAGAGGACAAGGGGAGAAGGGTTTGGTGCTCAGCCCCCTTGAGGAAAATTTATTTGCCTCTGGGGTTTTCACAAGTGGGAGGAGTTGATGTCCCTGTCCCACTGACTTTTGGCCACATGACTTCCTTTGACTAGTGAAATATGGGCAGACATGAGAGTGTCAACTCTGTTTTAGGTTTTAAGAAATGTCTTGTGCTGTGCTTGCACTCTTGTGCTTCTGAAATCTGCAGTGAAGAAGATGTCTATAAGGTTGCTGCCCCTTTAGCCCAGGTCCTTGAATCAGAAACAGGCCTCGCCAAATGGAGCAGAGCAGAAACACAAGCCCATCCCAGTCCAAGGAAATGAGAGCTGAGCCACAGAACTGCAAATGAGAATTTAATGTTTGTTGTCATAGCTCCTGAGGTTTGGAAGTTGTTTGTTATTCATCATTATGCAGAACAACCTACACAAGGAAGAACTGTCCTGACAAAATGCTCTAAACACCTAAGCACTTGCCATGCCCAGTCCTAAAAAGACTGGATACAGTTTAAAAAACAAACAAACAAAAAAATCTAATACCTGATTACATGATGCAGATGTGAGATGGGTATGCACATTCAACAGACAATCGCATACATAATTGTATAATTGTACATCGTCATAAGTGTTAGCAAAGAAATTTGAAAAGCATAAGGTGTGAATAAAAAACGGGAACAGGAGGAATTAATTTCAATTCGGAAATCAGTGAACCCGTCTCCAAGAACATCCCATTTAAAGCATGCAGGAGACGTGAGAGAGGCAAAGAACTAGGAGAAAAGCATTCTAGGCAGAAAAAGCAGAATGAGGGAAAGGAAAGGAGGATCTTAAGGTCTTTGTGGCATTGGCAGGAAGCCAGAGTGACATTGAGCTGGAGGTAGAGACAAGGAGACGGTGCAGCTCATGCAGCATTTTGTGGTCTACAGTGAGAGGGGTGGATTTTACACTAAGCACAATGAAATCTGTGAATGAGTATTTCTTTGAAATTAAAATATATTTAGGTAAATGTATTAGTCTCATAACTGGGGTAAATTCAGCCCTTGACATACACAAATGGACTTTGAATTTTGACTGTCTCCAAATGTAAGGCTGCTCCTGTGAAAGTCTTACCACGGTTCATGTTATGGGGGCATTTTAAACACCATCAACTGAAATGCTGTCCTTACACTACCTAGAAATAGAAGAAAAAGAAGCAATTTACTCATAAATCCATTTATAAATGACTACACTAAGAATTATTATTGTCACACTTGCATTTGAGCAATTGTATAATCACTTAACTATAACAGCGAAACTAGAGAGAAAATTCCTCTATAAAAGAGAGACAAAAATTGTTCTAAGTCAATACGAAAGACCTGTTAAATATCAACAACAAAAATTCTATAATTATTCTATCTAGAAATCAAGTAAAATGGAAACAATTCACTAAGGTTCACCTTTATATAATATACATTTACAAAACACTATCCTAAGAATTATAATCTAAAATTATAAATTTTCCTTTTGAGCTATTGTGTAATCACTTAAATAATAGGAATAATGCTAAAGTAGAAAAGTTCAAAATTATTTTAGAAGACCAAAAGAAAAAATAAAAAAGAAAGAAAATTTTGTGTTTCTTGGATATTTTAGTAGACTCATTGACAACAACAAAATTATTGTTATTAACCACCTATGAATAGAATGAAATGAAGCAATTGACTTATAAAATTCACATTTAAATAATCTATAGTTATAAACAGTTACCTTAAGAATTATAAATCTATTAAGTTTCCATTTGGGCCAATGTATCATCATTTAACTAATAACAATAAAGCTGAAAATAGAACATCAAAACAGCTTTAGGAAAGAGAAAAGAAAGTGTCAGGCTATGATCCTTGATCTTCAGAATTAAACTCATTGAAAGACAGGCTTAACCCAAAGTTGAAAGCTTCTCTTGAATGGACAGAAGATCGAATTCAGAGCTTGATGTAAAAACATTTCTAGTTGTCAGTGAAGGATGTGTTGTGCTGAGGGAGTCTCTTGAAGGAAAGGATTCCTGTGAAGATTCATATTTGCTTTTCAGAAAAGGGAAAATAGGATTCCTCTTCTCAGAAACTGCCCCTGGGTCCCTCTGTACCATATGACCTGTGATAGGAGAATGTGGTAGAAGACCAGAGCCTCCCTTTCAGCTAGAAGGGTTAAATCAACTGAAGGTCCTCAGTATCTACCAGTGAAATGTAAATCAAGACAAGTTCCATCTTTCCCTTATGGAGGAGCTGATACATCAGGATGGAGTTGTTCTGATGGAGAGATCCTTCTCCTGGGGTCCTTACATCGTGGGGTGGCATCTCATTCATACCAAGCATTGGACCCTGTTCCTTGCACCATTAGAGCTTTATGTTCCCCCTTCTTCAGGAGGTCAGTGGAGGTATTTTCAGGCTTCTGCCAAATGCCCCATTTAGAACATCAGAGCTGTAATAATACTTTTCAAAATGTTCACATTTAAATTCTTCTTCAAAAAATTTTTATCTGAAGTTTCCAGAGAGGCGGGGCAAGATGGCAGACTGGTGAGCTGTATGTTTTAGTTACTCCTCCAGGAAAGTAGGTAGAAAGCCAGGAACTGCGTGGACTGGACACCACAGAGCAATCTGACTTTGGGCATACTTCATACAACACTCATGAAAACGTGGAACTGTTGAGATCAGCGAAATCTGTAAGTTTTTGTGGCCAGGGGACCCGCGCCCCTCCCTGCCAGGCTCAGTCCCATGGGAGGAGGGGCTATCAGTGCCGGGAAGGAGAAGGGAGAACTGCAGTGGAAGCTCTTATCGGAAACTCATTCTACTGATCCAAACTCCAACCATAGATAGACTGAGACCAGACACCAGAGAATCTGAGAGCTGCCAGCCCAGCAGAGAGGAGACAGGCATAGAAAAAAAAAATAACACGAAAAACTCCAAAATAAAAGCAGAGGATTTTTGGAGTTCTGGTGAACACAGAAAGGGGAAGGGCGGAGCTCAGGCCTTGAGGCGCATATGCAAATCCCAAAGAAAAGCTGATCTCTCTGCCCTGTGGACCTTTCCTTAATGGCCCTGGTTGCTTTGTCTATTAGCATTTCAATAACCCATTAGATCTCTGAGGAGGGCCCTTTTTTTTTTTTTTTAATCCTTTTTTCTTTTTCTAAAACAATTAATCTAAGAAGCCCAATACAGAAAGCTTCAAAGAATTGCAATTTGGGCACATCAAGTCAAGAGCAGAACTAAGAGAGCTCTGAGACAAAAGGCAATAATCCAGTGGCTGAGAAATTTCACTAAACACCACAACTTCCCTAGAAAAGGGGGGTGTCCTCTCACAGCCATCATCCTGGTGGACAGGAAACACTCCTGCCCATCGCCAGCCCCATAGCCCAGAACTGCCCCAGACAACCCAGTGTGACGGAAGTGCTTCAAATAACAGGCACACACCACAAAACTGGGCGTGGACATTAGCCTTCCCTGCAACCTCAGCTGATTGTCCCAGAGTTGGGAAGGTGGAGCAGTGTGAATTAACAAAGCCCCATTCAGCCATCATTTCAGCAGACTGGGAGCCTCCCTACACAGCCCAGCAGCCCAGAACCACCCTGGGGGGACGGCACTCACCTGTGACATAGCACAGTCATCCCTCAACAGAGGACCCGGGGTGCACAGCCTGGAAGAGGGGCCCACTTGCAAGTCTCAGGAGCCGTACGCCAATACCAAGGACTTGTGGGTCAGTGGCAGAGACAAACTGTGGCAGGACTGAACGGAAGGATTAGACTATTGCAGCAGCTTTAAAACTCTAGGATCACCAGGGAGATTTGATTGTTAGGGCCAACCCCCTCCCTGACTGCCCAGAAACACGCCCCATATACAGGGCAGGCAACACCAACTACACACGCAAGCTTGGTACACCAATTGGACCCCACAAAACTCACTCCCCCACTCACCAAAAAGGCTAAGCAGGGGAGAACTGGCTTGTGGAGAACAGGTGGCTCGTGGACGCCACCTGCTGGTTAGTTAGAGAAAGTGTACTCCACGAAGCTGTAGATCTGATAAATTAGAGATAAGGACTTCAATTGGTCTACAAACCCTAAAAGAACCCTATCAAGTTCAGCAAATGCCACGAGGCCAAAAACAACAGAAAATTATAAAGCATATGAAAAAAACAGACGATATGGATAACCCAAGCCCAAACACCCAAATCAAAATATCAGAAGAGACACAGCACCTAGAGCAGCTACTCAAAGAACTAAAGATGAACAATGAGACCATAGTACGGGATACAAAGGAAATCAAGAAGACCCTAGAAGAGCATAAAGAAGACATTGCAAGACTAAATAAAAAAATGGATGATCTTATGGAAATTAAAGAAACTGCTGACCAAATTAAAAAGATTCTGGACACTCATAGTACAAGACTAGAGGAAGTTGAAGTTTCCATTATTTCCCCTTAGGCCATTGGTGTTATTCTCAACCATCAGCACTCTCAGTCTGTTATGATGGGCTTTACTCTCTTGGGAAATACTCTGACTTTGATACTTACAATGATGATTTCCAATTTTTCTGGATGAATTTTGGCTTGTATTTTGTAAGTGTACAGCTCTTCACATGCATGTCTGATCTTTTCAATTGCTGGGAAAATTCTCCTCTGTCTTTTTTTCTGGTAAATTCACTTTAAATTGAATTTTTCATGAAAATGGATGTCATTTTTCTTGAGGCCTTTTAGGAAGGACTTTAAATTTCTGCTGGAGCTTTTGCCTTTGATTTTCTAACTGTGGTTTTCTGATTGCTGCAGGGCTTTCCCTGTCTGGAGGCTTTCTCACTTTCTCAGTTGGGAGACTTTTAAAATAATCTTCAAGTACATCTATTATTTTATCTTCTTCAATTTATTCAGTGTACATTTGGTTTATTTTTATTTTTTCAAGAGTTTTTAAGTACATGTATTAGCTTCCTATTGCTGCTATAACAAATTATAGAAACTTGGTGACTTAAAACAACATAAATTTATCATCTTATAATTCTGGATATCAGATATACAAAATCACTTTCATCAGGCCAGAATGAAGGTGTTTCTTCTGGACGCTCCACTCCTTGTCTTTTCCAGCTTCTAGAGGCTGATAGCATTCCTTGCTTTGTGACTGTATCATAGTAACCTCTGCTTCAGTCAACACAATTCCTTCTCCGAATTTGACCCTCCTGCCTCTCTTTCTTACAGACACTTGTGATTACATTGTGCCTACCAAGATTATCCTGGATAATCTTCCCATTTAAAAATCCTTAATTTAATCACATCTGCAAAGTCCCCTTTGCCATATAAGGTAACATATTCACAGGTTCTGGGATTAGGATGCAGACATCTTTGAGAGAAGCAGCAGCATTCTGTCTACTATAGTAAGTATTTTACTCAGCCACATCAGGGTCTTCAAAACTTTTTTTAAGAAGTCTCCATTTTCTGAAGTGTTTATTTTATCAGATTCAAGTTCTCACAGTCCATGTCGTCTTCTCTAAATTCAGCAGTGGGATCTCTCATCTTTTGTAAGTGTCCAGCCAGAGACTTGATCTGATTTGATCTTTTAGAACTTGTTCCATACCATTTTAGACTTTTCTAGCACTGTATTTTGTTGAATGTTCACTTCCTCTTCTTTGCATCTTTCCACTTTTTGGTAAAATCATCTTTCTACTTCCTTCAAGACTAGAATTGTCATTCAAAACATTTTAAAAAGTTGTCTGAAGTTGTGCTTCATTTTTCTGAAGTTTAATGAAGGTGGTTCTACTCATAGCTACTTGAAATTGCAAGTGTTTTGACACACCGTTTAAAGAAATAATCTTTCTTCTTACATTTGCCATCAGCCCAACTTGTTCTAAACATTTAGATTTCTCTTCTTTCAGTCCTTTTCTGAAAGTATTCATTTTTAAGCTCAAGTAAAGAGTTGGAGGTTTCCAGGTTTTTATTAACGTCCTCTAGTCTTTATTTCTGATAAAGTGTTGTCAAGTCTGACTCCCATTAAACTTTATTCATTTCTTCCGAATTCTTCTTCATGAGGCTAGGCATGTCAAAGAGGTGCCATCTTTCCTTCAGAAGGGAAAAACTCCAGATGCCAGTGCTTTGTGTCTAACTGCATAAAGTACAGTTTTAATGTTTAGAAAAAGCCTATTATAACTGAAAATACCATCATCTCCTATAGCAATCCATGGGGATCTAAGCATAATCTAAAATCCCCTCTCAGAGCTGCCACTGTCTATGTTAGTGTCTCCAGGACCAAGGTGAGGCTGAGCGTCGTGGTCATCAGCAGACTCTCCGTGGCCCCAGAGACCATGGCTGAAAGTTAATCAGGTGGACAGGCTGCAACCAACCTTGTGGTTATTCCACACAGAACTATACTAGTGCCTGGCAACCAGGGCAGACTTTAGTGTAGGTGGGGGAGAAGGGTCAAGTACATTAGAAGAGAAATCACCAACATTCCTCGCATAGTGACAACAGACAGGAAAACTATCACATGATCCTGGGGAATATGGACTGGGTCATTAGAGGCCAGAAATGGTGATCTGGGAGCTCAGTCTATCCCAGTCCTTCCTAAAGCCCCAAGAGCTTAGGAAATCCATTTCTTCTCCAACAGTAAGCCATTTGGGGTCACTGGCTGGGATGCTTCATTACTGGTGAAGCCCTGATAGACAGGATTTGTAGGCTGCCAAACCCAAACAATAGTCCATCTTCTCTTAAGTAAATTTTCATTCTGTGGCACTGTTGAGGTTGCCAGATTTAGCAAATAAAAATACAGAGTGCCCAGTTAAATTTGAATTTCATAAATATTAAATAATATATTAGTATAAATGTCCCAGAATAATTGGGACATATTTACACTGAAAAAAATTATGTTTTTTATCTGCAATTCAAATTTATCTGTCCACCCTATGCTCTGGAGGCCTCATCCTGCTCACAGTGTAACAGATAATTCACTGCTCTCAGTGGGCCTCCTTGTTTCATGTTTGGCTAGCCTTGAATGTGTACTAGAAGAGGGCCATGGAGGGCTTTATGAAAGGTTTCAACCAGGAGTGCCCAGAGCCAGCTCATACACCCCCACTGGCTAGAGCTTATTGAAAGTGTATCTTACCAACCCTGTGTTCATCAATGTCTCATTGGTAACTTGAAATAGGCCACGGTTGATGTATTTACACCACAAAAATTGAGAAATGATAGAGAAGAAGGTGCTCCCCTGCCCCTCCTGAGCTTCAACATTAAACTGCATACAATTGGTTATGACTGATCCTGTTGAACCATAAGCCCTGTTAGTGTTAGGATATGGAAAAATCACTGAAGTCAATTTTCTCCCCTTGGGCATAAAGGTGAAGGAGAAATACCACTGCCACCAGAGGTCACTCTTAACCTCCTAAATCCAAAAGCACCCAGGCTACATAAGGAAATCTTTTGGCATAGGAATCCGGAACTACATTTTTTTGTACTATAAAGTTGATGGCCTAAAAGTCACACAACATTTTTAACCTATCACTATGGAGCACCCAAAGAATATAAATATAGAACCCAAAATAATTCATCAGCATTATGAGTATTATTATTTAACATCACTTTTCCATAGACTGCCAAGTACAGAAATTTATTTTATTTATTATAGTCTCCTCCCTTTGGTTTTATCGGAAGAAAACAAAAGATTGAGAGATGCAGGAAACTGTACTTCATAAAGGTTTAGATTTACCTACACTATCTTAGATAGAGAATGAATTCATAGAACTAAGCTGGATGCTTCAGTAGAGATAAAACACCTTGCAGAACATATAAGCAACAAAAGGTAATGATTCATGCAGTTTTATTTAAAACATAGCTTTGTTTAAAGCTTAGCTCTGTTCAAACTTCATTTTCTTGAGTATTTATTATTTAATAAAAATACAGATACTTACTAAATCTTTGGGTTGTGTGAAATGAATAAAATGTCATCACCATTCTCTGAGGTCATAATCTAAGGAAGGAATATAGATAGATTAGATAGATAAAGATATAGATAAAGATATAGATGCAGATATAGATACAGATATATAGATGTAGATGATTCCAAATAGTAAATGCTATAGTACAGGTTTTAACAAGCTGCTATGAGAACTGAGGAAAATGTAGTGAATCATTGTAACGTCTCTCTTCTCTAAAATTTATTGGCTGGTTCATGGCCTAGAATGTCACCTTGGTGGTGAAGAGGAGGCTTATAGTCTACAGGGGGAAGGTATTAAAACCCAGAGAAACAAGCAACTGAATTATATGATAATTTCAAATAGTCCCAAGCACTATGAAGAAAATAACAGAGTAATGAAATAGCGGGGAGCTGGGGTGCAGCTGAAACCCTATTAAATGGCCTGACCAGGTAAGACCTCTCTTTGGAGGAAACTGAGTTGGGAGCTGAATGAGAAGGAGCTAGCCATGTGAAGTTCTGAAGGAAGAATATTCCAGACAAAAGAATGGAAATTTTAAAAGTTCTGTGGTGAGAATTCAGGGATTCTTACAGAGATTAGACTTAATGAGATAGTTACAAGTTTTGTGGTGAGGCATGCCTGAAAGAATGTCCTTGCATAAGCAACGGCTGGACTTATTTAATCAACATCTCTGCAGTCTATACTCAATGGATTATTTTGTTACCAGACGCAGCCAATCTCCTATAGGCTCTGGGAGAGGAGCTCAAATGAGCTCCAGAAAGAAAAGGAAGCAACGCCCTTTCAGGAGAGCTGCTTGCTTCAAAGAATGCTCACCATCAGTTCTCATTTCCAAAGACTTGCTCGTCTTTAAACAACACGAGGAACTTTAAAACCATCAAAATCCACCTAGCAACTATAGGAGCAACTCTAACTTTACACCAATGTAGAATGACACTAAAATTAAAAATGGACTTTGTCCAATATTTAAAGTGAAGGACACTTTTTCAATTTTGAAATTACTGAGAGTGCAATCATAAAAATCTATGAAACTGTTAAGTGATTATTAAGCATCCTAAAGGATGAACTTAAAGTTAGCAATCATGTGTAAGTATCCTCTAAAGTTGTTTGTAAATGGTATAGAAATGAATTGTTCACTAGATTTAAAAAAAAACTGAAGGGGATTTTATACATTTAGGTCTTAAAGAGGATACAATATAATCTGTATTTTTATTTAGACCAAGTCTCATGCATACAATCTGACTTCTGGGAACTTACTTTATCTTTTTGGTGTCCAAGTCATTCATTTCATCTAGTCTCTCCGGGTCCATGTTGGCTAGATCCATGAGAGACCAAAAGATTGCACAGAGTGTGCACAACTGGAAAGCAGAGGGCAGGGCCATTGTAGCGAGTCTCTTTTCACCTGTGCATACATGAGCTTAAGTTAACTGGATAAATCATCTGTTTCTTTCCATCTTTCTTTCTTTCTGCCTGCCCTCTTCCTTCCTCCCTTGGTCCCTCTCTTCCTCTCTCTCTCTCTCCCCCCTCCCTTTTATTCACTTTTGGAATGAGACCAACACAAGCTCAGATTTTCATTCCTTCATATATTTACTATATGGTCCTAGACAAGTTATTAAACACCCTAAATTTCAGCAATGTCAATTGTAAAATGAAGGTACTAACTACAATATTCAATAGTTATTGAGGTTAAATAAGCACTCACAGAAAACGCTTAACATCATGCCAAGGCCCAGTGCACACAGTAAAAAAAATAGATTACTATTGCTGTTACTGTTGTTTTATTATTCATTTACCAATTCAAAATTACTGTTTATTAACCTCATTCCTTATGTGTTGTATTCTGGCTACATGGAAACAAATAATAGAGTTTGTCTAATATATTATATATGTGTATATAATATTTGTGTAATATATTATATATATATATTAGAGTTTGTCTAATATATTATATATGTGTATATAATATTTGTGTAATATATTACATATATATATATATATATATATGTATTCCCTATAAGTCCTTCGATAATAGAATTAAGACCCACTTTGATTCAGTTGGGCTACATTAACTAAAGTAATGTCATTAAAAGGTCTTACATTAACTAAAGTAACGTCATTAAATGGGCACACCCACAGGTCTACATAATTCCAAGCCACTGTATGTATGTATGTATCTATCTATCTATCTCTATATATATACATGCAAATACATACACATATGCAGAGGTTTGATGCTGTTGTGGACTCCAGAAGAGCTATGATCTTTTAATATAATCTTGTTGGGTTAGACCTTTTGATTGAATATTTCCGGGGAGATATGACCTACCCAAATGTGGATGAGACCTTTGGATTAGATTATTTTCATGGAGGTGTGATCCCTGCCTGTTCAGGGTGGGGCTTCATAGTTTACTAGAGTACAAGAGAGTTCACAGAGAAAAGGAGCTCGGAGAAACTGAGAGAAACATTTTGGAGAGAAGCTAAGGTATGTAATCTAGAGTTTGTCCCCGGGAAAAGCTAAGAGCCAGCACAGATGCTTGGAGACATGGGGAGACGTAGACAGAAGGGCATTTGGAGATGCTAAGCTAAGAGATGAAGCCTGGAGTCTGCCCTGGAAAAATTAAGAGAGGACCCCCAGATGCTTAGAGAGAAACACCTTGAGAGAGAAAAAGCAAGGATGCAGAGGCTGAGAGAGAGAAGATAAGAGAGACAGAAGCCCAGAGACATTTTGGAGAAAGCCATTTCAAAACCAGAACCCAGGAGTAAAGTACCAGCAGACACCAGCCACGTGCCTTCCCAGCTGACAGAGATGTTTCGTATGTCATTGGCCTTTCTTCAGTGAAGGTATCCTCTTATTGATGCCTTAGTTTGGACACCTTTATGGCCTTAGAACTGTAAATTTGTAACCTAATAAATCCCCTTTATAAAAAGCTAATCCATTTCTGGTATTTAGCATAATGGCAGCTTTAACAAACCAGAACAATATATATATATGTATGTGTATATATATATATATGTAATTATATATATACAATTACAAATATAAAATATATATATAATTATGAATGAAATGCTGTGTGGAAGCATATATAGAGAAGTAGTTGTAATAATGACATGTATTATAAGGAAACTGAGGCCTGGAGATGGTAATGACTTTATCAAGATGGCATATCTCGTAGCAGAGCCAAGATTTAATGGCAGCTCTGCCTAACGTAGACTCCATTCTCTTAACAACACAGCTGGGTCCTCTTTACTATCAGTGTTTTTTATTTATTTCTGCTTAACCGAACCTTTTCTTGCCAGAGTTGTCCATTCAACTGAAGCATCTTATTTCCCCTTTTCCTGATCCTCCTCAAAGCTTCCTTGACTGAAATTGAGGCTAACATATTCTGAGTTCATCTACAACAACCCTTGCCTAATTAAAAATTTCCTAAAAATCTCACTTATGAGGAAAAATTGCCCTCCTGTCTTTCCAGACTTAAACTCCCTGTTTATCCTATTGTTCTCTCACATACCTCCATTTTATAAGATGTTTCAGTCTTCAAGTTTAGATTGTGAGTCAAATGTCCACAACTCTTCAAACTCTGTCTTTAAAAATGGAAAATGTATCCATATTTCTGAAAGGCATGGTGTGTGTGTGCATGTATGTGTAGATGTGTGGGAGAGGTGGTGTGTACCTTTGTGTGTGTATGTATATGTGTGCATGTGTGATCTGGCTAACCCTTTACTCCAATGTTTTATTCACCAAAAACTTTTCCAAGTTGTTTCAGTATGAATCACTTCCTCCCTAATGACTTATAATTTGATTCCCACATATTTTGTAGCAAGTAAGGGGCAGCATAGGACAGAAACTAGACCAGGATTTTAATTGCAGTTCCACCCTTTCTGGCTTAGGCTTTTTGAACCCAAATTACCACAACTATTGAATAGCAATACTTAAAATGCACTTCACAGTTCTATTGTAAGAATCAAATTAGACACAGCATATAAAAGATTTTTCAGATGCCTAGCAGAGGCAAGGTGTCCATTAAATACTGAATTCTTTTCTTTCTCTCCTACGTTTTAATAGTTTTGCTTCTTCTCTCACTAGTCTAACCAACCCTTTTATTTCTCCTTTGGGGGTTCCTATCGTACCCTCAATGTTTTATTTATGACCTTCTTCTCTTTATTGTTTCCCATAATATTTTTACTCACAACCATAGTTTGAAGCCTCATTCTCTGCAAATTTGCCCCAATTATGTATCTTTGATTCATCAGATCTTGGGTTTGAAAGTAGCCTTATTGATCATCTAATTCAACTTCATTATTGTGACAAGAGATGTAAGTTCTGTGTTTCTCGAAAGAGAGGAATTAGTGACCATAGAATCTCCATTATTGAACATTTGGACAATTGATCTGCCAGAAGCTTTCTCCAAAGCAGCAATGTTTCATTCGGGATCACCTGTTAAACATCTCTACCAGGTTGTCATACAAGAACCTCACATTTTTTACAATTATCAAAGTGTTTAACACACTTATCATTTCATTATTTCCAATTTGCACTTGAACACACTGCAAAGTTAAACACTTCCTTAGGATGTATAGCCAGTTGTGACAGAGCCAGGCTGAGACTTGAGTCTTTGACTTGCCTTGTCCACAGTACTCTGGTATTTCATCTGCAAGTAACTTTGCTCAAGAGCCCAGGTTACCACTTGCCAAGCCTTTTATGTAATTCAGTTACAGTTCTCAATGCTGAGGAAGTGATTTCTGATGATCATTTGGCTAAGCTGGAAATTAAAAAGATACAAAAATCACATGTAATTTTGTTATTGCAGTATTTTATGAGATATGGGATTATAACCATTATTCACTATGCACATACACATATAATCTTCTACTGTGCTATATTAAGAATTATTTTATATAATATATATCATGTCAATTTATTTTAAGTTAGAGACACAGTTATTCTTTTATTATTATTATTTTTTTTTTTTTTGCAAGGATTCCTTTGCAGGAAATGCAAAAATGAGTTGCTATGTGGTAAATCTTCACAGGTCTGGTTTAACAACCAATTCCAAGACACTTATCATGTAGCACTGAGCTATATCTTAATGTGAAGCAATGAAAACTATATCTCTACACAGGCTGTTATAGGCTGGTAGTAATAAAACATAGATAACCATAGGGAGTACATTGGGATGTTTTATGACTAGAAGGTGATTATATGAACTATAAGTAGTAGAACCGTGGTTAAATTGTTATAGATTAAGATGCTTAAATTAAAAACTCTCTTTAATATCAATATATCAGACAAAAATGCAACATTCTCATTAGCCTCATATTCTCCAAATTAACCTGCTATAAGTTTCAAGGTGGAAGCTTAGAGTCATTTTCTTTGAAAACATGTTTATTCTCCCCAAAGTGAATTTATGGACATTATATTCTCCATCACCTACATTTCAATGAACATGGTTACATTTTGCAATTTAGGATTATTTTCTCAAGTTGATTATTATACTGCTGTGCTGATGAAATATATAATCTGACTAACTAAATCAAAATATTGGTATCAAGAACATGAATTCTAATATGTATTATGGGATATTCCAATAAATAGAGTCCAGGTTCAAAACTAATTATACATGCACCTTACATGGTGACATGTCTGCCAATGCAGTGAATGTGGAATTAAACTGCATTAACAATTGCATCCAAAATTTGAAGTAACAAACTATACTGCACGATGCAGATCACATCTGCATGGATGTTGACTCCAGACATTATATTTAAAGAGAAACATGGACAAGCTGTAATGATTCTGGCCAAGGCAATGAAAATGTAAGATATCTGTTCATTAGAAATGGTAGATGGAATGGAAAATTTTAAGCCATGGATTAAGGTGCTGGAGAGCAACAGCATGCACCTGAGCCAAGGTTAGTATTATAGATTTTTAAGTAAGGCAACTATATCTTTTATAGTCCCAATAGGAACTTTTGAGAGTGAAAGAGGATGCTAATAATAAGTAGGTTGGGACAACAGTCCTACACAGTGAATATCTAGGCAAACTGGGACTCTAATTTTAAGACAAATCCTAACTTAATGATTCCATGAATCATGGAATCCATAAACTTGATAATGATAATAATGCTAGAAAACCCTCAATATAGTACTTCCTATATGCTAGGCAATGTTTTAAATTATTCATATATGGGGTAGGGAACATTATTATCTACATTTTTCAGATTAGAACTGTGGTCCAGTAACCTGCAATTACCCAAGATCATACAGCAGGTAAGAGGTAAAAACAGCTATTAGGAGGTAAAGCTGGGATTCCAGTCCAGTCAGTCTGTCTCTAGAGTCCGTAAGCTATACTTCCTCAATAGGTGTATTTTTAAACTTTTTATTTCAAAATTATTATAGACTCACAGGAAGTTGCAAAATAGTACAGAGAGGTCTCGTGTCCTTTCACCCAGTTTCCTCAATGAACATCTGACATATATCAGTAGAGCATAATATCAAAGCCCAGAAATTGACATTGACACAATGTGTGGGTGAAGTTTCTATGCCCTTTTATCACATGTGTAGATTACTGTAACCACTATGACCATCGAGTTACAGATCTAGTCCATCACAACAAAGATTTCCCTCAAGGCTACTCCTTTATAGTCACATCGATCACCTCTCCTTCATCATCCTAACATCCGGCAATCATTAACTTGTTTTCCGTTTCTATAATTTTGCCATTTTGAAAATGGTATATAAATGGAATCATATTTTAGATGACCTTTTGAGATTGTCTTTTTTCATTCAGCATAATGCTCAGTAGATATCTTTAATGGGGACCTTTCAACATATCAATTACACAATTTCTATGAACAAAATTCCATAATACTTTATTTTAATATTTTTATAAATAATGTGTAATATAGAAAACATATGAGAATTTACAACTTGTAAAATAAATATATTAAGAACACTGGAAGAAATAAATAAACATTTAAGTTGGGTTAACTGGTTAAGAATTGGTATTTGGTTGGACTTGCTATGATTATCTTCTAATGACTGGCTGTTTATTTTATATAGCATCTTAAATGTTCTGTTTTGTTGTCTATAAACAGAGAAACAACTTGAAGTGCTGATGGGGAAGAATATAATTTAAAAATCAGCATTTAAATTTGTTTTAAATTATATTTCCAGACACAGGGAAATATTAAAAAGAAATTAAGAATGTTTCTCCGTTAGAGTTGTAGTTAGAACCACTTCATTAAATGACAGCTTCAAAGTAAATAGGCAGGCAATTATGTATCTCCACTAATCACACTAGCTAGTTAAATTGTTTCCTTGCTTTTCATTTCCAGTTATCTCCATGAAATAATGTTATCTATAAGATAATGTTTCTGACTGAAGAAAACAAGAAAATCAAATAAGCAAACCTAATTGCTAAGAACATTTACATCTAAAACATTCCTTACAAACTGGCTTAAAAACTCAACTGCTAACAAGATGAATACAGATTTTTTTGTTCTGTTTTATTTTTTATTTTTAGATTTTTGGTAAAAGGAAATACTAATGCACCTAAACTTTCATGCATATATCAAGAGCAACAATTGATCTCCCTTTAGAAAAGCAGTTGAGCAGACTCAAGCATGATCAAAACTCTAGTGTGGCACAGCACCTCCCACCTAACTCAGGCCCAGGAGATGTTTGGTCAACAGAATAGAACCAAACAGAGGAAACTTTTAATTAATTTTTTAATTGAGCTTTTCATCTAAATCCTATAAATACAAACTGATCTTTTTTCTCCACACAGAAAAAAAGGGTGGTACATATGACTCCTACAGATAATTAACAGCAAAGTCAAATAATTTATATTTTTTTCAAAGACTTTTTGTCCCATTGACATGTTCAAAGAAATCCAATTTTCTTATTTTTTAAAGTGGAGTTAAGCTATACTGTCTTATAAGTACAAAAATACCTGAAACGCATGAGTAAATGCATTTAACAATGAGATAACATCCAAACTAAGCTGCTTAATGGCCAGAGTGAACACAATTTCTTTTTTTTACTCATGTTTTAATATTAACAAATGAACAAACAACAAGAAACACATTCCCCACATGAATTAATTCATTTTCACTTTTGCAAATGTATTTTTGTATGCTTCACTTGTTAAAATAAAATCTGCTTGGTTAAAGGAGAGTATTTTCTCTTGACTGGTACTGAACATTAATGTAACCCTTCACATTAGCCTATTAATGAACAGGAATCATTCCCTCATATAACAGATCTAGATTATATAGTTAGATCAAATGTATTCATTTGTTACTCAGCAAGTATTCATTAAGACCTTACTATAAGCAAGCATTGGGAGCCTAAAAATAAATACTTGGTTTGCCCTCCAGAATATAGCTGGCTAACAGAACTACACATGAAAAATCAACTCTAACATATATATGATAAATGCTAGAAATAAAGTGCTTGTGGTTTTATGAAGGCAGAGTAAAGTTGATATTACAGACAAAGTAAAGAAGAATGACAGTTAGAAAACATAATATGGTCCCCTAAGATTAGAAACAAAAGGGGCCACACGGATAATTAGGTCCAAATCCCTCATTTGAAAGGTAGGGAAACTGATGTATCTTGACTGGATGCCAAATTTTAAATATCCTAACTTCCGACTTTACGAGGTTATTTTGAAGAATAAATGAAGTATTTGGCACACTGCAAGGCCTTAATAATCATTTGGGAGTAAGGCTGTTGTAGCAGAAACAGCATGGATTTGGAAGAAAACATACTTGTATTCAATTCCCATCTCTTTCCAACGTGGCATTTAACTTACAATTGCTTGGTCTCATGTCATTCCTCTTTAAATTGGGGATAATCATTCCAATTTCTCATGCTCATTAAACTATATGAAAAATTATCATTTGATAAATTCATTGTATCATTAATCATTCAATACCTGATAGATTTTTAAAGAGGAGACTTTTTTGGGGGTTGAGGGCAGTGGAACCTTGATAAATATGTGGAATTCAAAGATAATATTTGTAGGACTATAGTTAAGAGAGACTTAAATTGTACAACACAAAAGAATTTGATGACCGTGTTTTGATTTTCTGGTCTCTGAGTGAAAATTGACCAGAGAGACCCAGCAATGCATGCATTGAATGCTTAATGAAGGTTTTGTTAAAAATCTGAGGAGAAACATTACAGTGGGATTTGTTGACATTTTCCTGTGATGTGACCCTTTTCTATAACCCTAAATTCTTTAGTATGATGCATGATATTTCTGAATAGGTTTGTTTTGTTTTATTTATTGTTTGTTTGTTTTCAAGTGACTAATAAATTTTTTACCCCTAGCAAGACAGATAAAGGAAAAAAGAGAGAAAACATACATTACCAATGAGGTCAACAAAACTCACAACAAAATATTATGTGCAATTTTGTGTCAATAAATTTAACAGCTTATATGAAATCAATAAATTTCCTAAAAATATTATCTTTTCAAAACTGACATGACAAGAAATAAAAAAATTGAATAATTCCATATCCAGAAAATAATTATTAAATTGAAATTCACATACCATAAAATTCACCCTTTTAAAGTGAATCAAATTCAATTCAATGACTTTTAGTTTATTCATAAAGTTGTGCAACTGTCACCACTATCTAATCCCATAGCATTTTCATTACCCCAAAAAAGAAACCATGTGCCCATTAGCAGTCACACCCCTTCCAAGCCCTCAAGCCCCACCTCAGCTCCTGGAAACCACTAATCTATTGTCTGTCTCTATGGATTTGCCTATTCTGAACATTTCATATAAACAGAATCATAGATTACATGGCCTTGTGGATCTGGCTTTTTCCACTTGGCATAATGCATTCAAGGTGCACCCACGTTATAGTTTGTCTCAGTACTTTCCTTTTCGTGGCTGAGTAATTTTCCATTGTATGGTATACCACATTTTATTTATCCATTCATCTGTTGATAGACACTTGGGTTGTTTCCACTTTGGGGCTATGAACAGGAGCATTATGAATAATGCCATTTGAACATTCATGTTTTTTTATGACCATGTTTTCATTTCTCTTGGTATATATAGCTAGGTGTCCGTGCCCAAATTAGCCTGTCTACTGCCTGTCAAAGGGCTCTGGGAACTGGGAAACATGCTGAATGTGACTAGCTGTTCCAGTTTGCTAATGCTGCCATTTTGCAAAACACCAGAAATGGATTGACTTTTATAAAGGGGTTTTATGTGGTTACAAAGTTACAGTCTTAAGGCCATAAAGTTGTCCAAGCTAAGGCATCAACAACAGGATACCTTCAGAGAAGAATGGCCAATGGCATCTGTAAAACCTCTGTTAGCTGGAAAGGCACATGGCTGGCATCCGCTTGCTGCCAGGTTGTGTTTCAAAATGGCATATTCCAAAATGTCAGCTTTCAACAGCTGTCTTCAAAGTGTCTCTCAGCTGCAGCAAACATCTGGGCCTGTGCGGCTCTTTTTAAAGTACTCCAGTAACCAACCAAGATCCACACTGAATGGGTGGGGCCACACCTCCATGGAAATAATCCAATCAAAGGTATTGCCCACATTTGAGTGGGTCACATCTCCACGGACACGGCCTAATCCAAAGATTCCACCCTAATCAACACTAATAGATCGGCCCCCACAAGACTGCATCCAAGAACATGGCTTTTTCTGGGGACATAATATATCCAAACTGGCACACTAGCCCCACTAACAAACACTACAGAGTCCTTACCACTGTCCATCATGGCCTTGCCCAAGAGACAGGGTTGCTCCAGATGCCACAGAAAGGGCTAGAACCATTAGGTAGAAGGAAGATAGAGAGAATAACACTTAGGCTAAGCAGCTGACTTAATTAAGAATTGTTCTATCATGGAAACAAGCATCCTTTAGAGGTAGTGAGTTCCCCATCACTGGAGAGGATCAAGCAGGTGCTGGATGGTGTGCACTGGTTGAGAAAAGTGACTGGATAAGCCAGGGTCTTAGACCCAGCTCACAGTGAGAGTCTATTTCTCTGAGAGAGGCTCTGGTTCTATTAAGAAAGGGGAGATCTGAGACCCTTGTGTTTGAAAGCTTGTCATCAGGAAATGGGGGGATATGTCTTGTTAAACATTACAGTCCAGTCTTTCTAGAGAGTGGCAGATTACAGCAAACCCCTTCCTCCCAGGTCAGAGGCAAAGTGAGAGGGGAGCCTTGACGGGAGCAGGAGGATGTGCTGGGGACCCCCAGCCTGGGGACGACCAGCAGAGCTTATCACCTTTCCTCAGGAAGTGGCAGGATGTAGCCAGGTGGGGAAACTGCCTAAAGCCTGGGTCCCTCTGTCAATTCGCTAAGGGCTTGGATGAAAGCTAACTGGTTCTTAGAGGAAGCGTGAACCCTCAGGTGGGAGAAGGACAAGAGGGATTCTATGACCCTCAGGCACCTCAGAAAGAGGACTTTAGTAGAACCCTCTGCATTGCTTAAAGTCCTGTACACAACCTTCTTTTCCTCAGAAATCATTTCCATTGACAGAAATGTAATGACAGAGCAGCTCCTCCCAATTTTAGAGGGACTAACAGTTCACCCATAAATGGACCCACCAGGAGAAGGTTATTAGGACTGAGGGGAGAGGGGGGTGGGGAGGCTGGACTACCTTGTTTGGTTCCCAATCCAGGATGAGAAGGAAGGAAAAAAGGCCAGGAAGTACTCTGAGGAGGTTTGGGACTTGAACAAGGTGAAGTTCATTGAAGCCACTGCACACCCAGGATGGCAGGGGGAGCTCAGGACGGGTCCAGCAGGGTCAGAGAGCAGCCCAAGATCCATGTTATAAAATCTTCATGATTTGTAGCTGGCCGTCCTCATTCTCAGAGCCCAAAAACTGTAGGAATCAGCCCCTCTGATCTGAACATGGCGATTGGAGAGCGCAGTTAAGAATTTAACAAAAATTCAGTCATTCATTTCACAACCAGGAATCCCGAAGAAAGTGCATTTGCAGAAGGCATCTGGTGGAATGGAAAGTGGGGGAGGTCCCATTCCTGTCCCCACATTCTCTTGGGGACCCTCTATCTGCCCTGTAAGGGCCCTCCTCATAAACTACAGCCAGCCTGTATCCCTCCGAGCCCAAGACACAGGATCTAAGAGCTTCCTGGTTCCTTGCTTCCAGCCTCCTGGGAAGCTGGGCAGCCCCAGGCCTCTGGGCGCAGGGGACGGCCACCAGCCCTCATCACACAGACCCCTGCGGTTCCCCCATTTCCCTGGGAGCTCCCCCAAGACTCCCTGCGGCCTGTACTGTGGGCACTTGGCCCCTCTCGAGTGTGGGGCACAAGTCACCTCCTATGTGAACTCCAGAAACCATTGATTGAGATAACAGGTATCTCTGGCCTCCGACATCTGGGCAGTAAGCCTTTGGTCACAAAAGCCGAGCAGGTCATTGTCCCAACCAGAGTTCACATCCCAGACCTGCACCCTTCAGGGGCCTCCTTGTGGCCAGGAGCATGTTCCCAAAGCCCAGGCACATCATCCACCTGGGGTTGTCATTCTTCCACATGATGCCTGTCTTCAGCTCCCGGCCACCAAAGACGACCTTCACATAGGCATCATGGCAGTGATCCCGTCTCCCCACAGACTCCATGCTTGGATGATGGTCACCTCCAGCCTGGCCAGGCCCCTCCTCTGTGGACAGCAGTTCTGGTTGGTGACTGCTGGGCCATGACACACACACTGGCAGGGGTACTTGAGGCTCTTCTGCTGCCCCGAGGAGCAGAGCCAGCTGCAGTCCCTCTGGAGGGCCCTGTCTGTCACATGCCTACTAATAGCTCACCTCAGCACATCCCGTGGATCTTGGCCCTCCAGCAACACATGCAGGAGTTCCAGGCTGTAGCCCACCAGGCCAGGGCTGTCCTGCAGTGAGGTCACCCAGGCCGAGAACTGCGGGAGCCCAGTGTGGCTCCCCAGCAGCAGTTGGTGCATAGAGGCTTGGTGGCCGCCCACCACTTCGGAATAGCGTTCGGGGTAGGCCTGGGGGGAAGGAGTCTGCCACGTGGTCCTCACACTCCTTGACTTCTTTTGAGAAGTTGGCGTGACCACCTATGCTGACTGTGGCCTCGGCAGTCAAGCAGTGGGTCACGTCATCAGCCATGAGCCCTTCCGGGGCCAGCTGGCAGGTGCGCAGGGCGGTGACGGCTGCGATCCGGCCCCGGAGCTCCATGGCCGGATAAAGTGGGTGCCAAAGTTGGAGATGAGCCCGAAGTAGTCGGGCTTAGTGGAGGCGTTGAAGTGAGGGGGTGGGGGGGGGGGTAGGGCCCTGACAGCCTGCCTGAAATCAGGGTGGAGCGGGGAATTATGCACCAGGCAAAAGCCGTACAAGCGGCATTCCAGCAAGTTTGCGCGGAAGCTGTACTGGTCCCGGAATACCTTCTGGGCCGCAAAGTCCGCCACCTGAGAGTGCGAGCCCGCCATAGCCACCTGCACATAGGCGCCTGGCTTGTGGATGCCGTCGGCCACTTCCTGGGCCACCTCCTCCGGAGAGTCGAACATGGTGAAGACCATATGATGCTGGCAGCCAGAACCCCGAGGCACCAAAGAGAGCCAGGGGTAGACGCTGGAGGGCGCCCTGCTGCAGGGTGTTTCCACAGAGGCTGCAGGAGTCGTCAGGCCATAGGGACCCATGTGTGCCCTCCAGGAAGGAGCCCGAACGGGGGAGGCTGGTCATGTCCACGCCCCTCCCGGCCAGCCCTGCACCGGGCATGAACCTCCGGACATGCTGGCACTCAGAGCCGTTGTCTACGTGACAGGGGGCCCTGGGTGGGTGGCGGCAGCAGCAGGAGGATGCTCAGGAGAAACAGGTGGGCAGCCGTTGAGCTGGGTGTTTGAACATTCAGCCAGTACGATTCCAGGCCTAAAAGTTTAACCCTCAGATTCTTTGCAGGTGGATGGTTTTGTTTCAGTGAGGGAGAATACAATCCTTTTGAGAATTTCCTGACATACTGGGGAGGCAATTGAACCTCCACAGAATACGGAATTGGTGGTTCAAGTCTATCATATTTATAGCCCAGAGGGCAGGAGTCCTCAGTTGGCATTTCCCTTGCATTTGATGTGAGGCATTAGTGAGATAATGAACATGACCGTTGGGGAGCTGAGGCACATGTTGGAATAAACAGTGATGACTCCTTTATCTCTTTGGCCTCTGACCTTGATCACTGGCCCCCTGGACTCTGCTAATCAGATTGGGGTTAGAATCTGACCTCAGTGAGATTATTCAGATTTGCTTTCCTAAGAATTTGCAGTTGGAACTGAGAGAGAGGAATTTCGTATTCATGTGCCACAGAACTATGACAAAATACAGGTTTAGTGGTGCAGATAGCCTGTTGTATGGATAGAAGGGGGAGCCAGTCAGCCAGCAGATCAATAAGATGAAGCAAGCTCACTGAGAAAGTTGCCAATTTTATTTCAATTAAAGAATTGTTATATATTCCCTGATGGAAGAAGCATTCTTTTTCTTTTTTCTTTTCTTTCTTTTTTTTTTTTTTTTTGAATGAGAGTCACTAAGATATCAGCATCTAACATTCTATGGACAGCAAACAAATAATTTGAATAGGTGTAATAGTGAGAGGAGCCATCCCCACATTCTTCCACTCCTTGGTTCCCTTGGTTCTGGCTTTGGAAGAAGCGTTGCTACTTCCAAAAGAAGAATTCCAAAAAAATCAAAAGAAGATTCAAAGATTGTTTTGCATCTTGCAAGACAGCACCCCAACCTCACATGTTTTCTCCCACTGGTCCCATAACTGAGTCTTTGATAGGCCTTCCAATATTCCATGAGGCAAGCTAATTCTGGTTGGTAAAATGGAGGAAGCCCATTCCTTTACTTCTTTTGCAGAAAAATGAGTTTCTCAGACAGAAACAATGTTGCAAGGGCTTCTAAAATCATGACTAAGGCAATAGATGCTGGAGCTGGAAAATGAATTTGGGGCAAAGCAGCCATATCCATATTCAGAATAAGTGTATGTAATAGTAAAGACAAAAGTTTGCCTCCTCCATGGTATAAACAATCTAATGCAATCCAATGTAATCACCCTGCCCCAATGTAGCTGCCCAGTCTGTTAGAGAATAGAGCCATAGTAGAAACTTAGCTTTGACTTCTGCTGTTGGCAGTTTGAGAACACAGCAGGAGCAAAAGTCAAGTAAGTCTTGGTAAGGAGAATATCATACTGTTGAGCCTGTACATAACTTTAATAATCTTGTCTTTTTACAAACTAGGGAAAGAGGCTGAATGATACACAGAGAACAGATTATATTTTCTCCCTGATTATTAATCACCTCCTCTGTAATAAGTGCCTTAGGTAGCATTAGCAAACCTGGCTTGAGCTTTTTACCAGTTAACTGTCATGGGAAACCTACCTAGGTGTTCAAATTAAAGAGAGGGGATAATACAGTAGGAAGAGGTGCCAAGACACACACACACACACACACACACACACACACACACACACACACACAATATATATATATAAATAATTTCCTTGTGCTTTCAGGGACTACTAAAGCTTGATCTTGATCTAGTACATACTATGGGCATACAGTTTTGTGGTTTGGTGGAGCAGATAAACACTAGTTCATAAATGGGCAGTTCAAGTTACCTATCTACTTGGTATTTCCAGGTGAGACATTTGGTCTCTACCAGACTCGCTTTTTCTTCAGGGCTGAGGCAAGTGGAAAGACTGATATGAAGGTCATGCCAGGTGAGGTCATAAGAGGCTGACACATGTTCAAATTCTTTAATATACATGCTAAGGTTTTCTGAAAAGTAGCCTAAGCACTTTTCTGAGAGAAGTCTGAGCCCAGTAGCATGCCTAGGAGCTAGTTTTTTGAAATATGAATATCTTATTTGTATAAGAAGGTATAGCTGCACTCCAAAACTCTAGGAATCAGCATCATGATTCTCCTATCAGGGCTTTCCAGATGGTCTATCAGCATTCCCACTTGCAATAGTTATTTGGAGACCCACTGAATCTTCTGAGTCACATTGCCCAAGCAGGGAAGAAGCTTGCACCATGTCTGCAACAGCTTCAGAAACTTTTCTTGCTCTGGGCTTGTATTAGTTTTCTATTTCTGGGGTAACAAATTGCCACAAACTATATGGCTTAAAACAACACAAATTTATTATCTTATAGTTCTGTAAGTTAGAAGTCCAACATGGATTTTACTGAACCAACAAAATGTGTCATCAGGGTGCCTTCCATTCTGGAGGCTCCAGGAGAAAACCCACTTCCTTGCCTTTTCTGGTTTCTAGGCTACCCACATTCTTTGACTCATGATCCCATTCCTCTATCTTCAAATCCAGCAATATTGTATCTCTCTGACCATTCTTTCATAGTCACATCTCTCTTACAAAAGCTGGAAAAGGCTATTTGCTTTTAGGGACCCATGTGATTAGACTGTTCCTGCCTGGATAATTTAGGAGTACTCCCTAACTTAAGGTCTTCAAATTAATTGCTTCTGTAAAGTCCCTTTTGCCATGAATGATAACATATGCACAGGTTCCAGAGCATGTGGAAATCTTTGGGAAGTGATTATTCTGCCTACCACAAGGACCCTATAAGAGCTGCCTGATAAATGATTCAGAGCAGCATATTATGTGTGGTGCACATTACCTTAAAAATCCAAAGAATCCCACTAAGCACTGTGTCTCTCTCTAAGTCATAGAGATGCAAGGCAAAGCAACTTCTCTTTCACTTTGGAGGGACATTTCTAGATATTCCTCAGTTCTAATGCATTGCTAGAACTTCATGGAGATGACAGTACTCTGAATTTTCATGGGGTTTGTCTCTTTCCTCTGGCATGCATATGTCCTAACAACACATTTAAGGTATTAGCTACTAATTATTCACCAGGTCAGTGTAATGTCCTGTGAGGTGTCGAACACTAGATTTGACAGATAGTCATAGATGTGACATACTCCTGAAATAAAAGAATAAAAATCACCTCTGCCTTTGCTAGGTGATCATTAATAATTAGAATCAGAAGGGGGAAGCAGAGCACTTGCCCAGATAAAAGTCTGCACACCTAATGAGAATGGATATGTTAATTTGCTCTCACAAAGATACCTCATCTGAAATACCAGCTGCAATATGTCACCACCTCCTTAAGTTTAAAGGAGTGTGCTGCCATTTTTCATGACTGGTCTATCTTTTCAATGGCCAAAAAGGCAAGTAAATAAGGATGTCTCTTTAAATAACCTGATATTATTTTCCCGGTTCAAATCCAATAAAATTGGGACCATTATGGTAGGTAGGACCAAGTAGAAGCCTCTGAAATTGTTGATTCTTATCAGAATCATATATAAAAAATGGCATAGCCAATACCTGGGGGAAACCATGGATTAACATTACCTTCAAAGACTTGGAAGACACAGGCCAACTGGGTCCAATTCATTGTTTATCACCTGAGCTCTTTCTGATTAGTAGACCACAGAAGCATTTTGAGCCCCCAGGAAATAGTGTCAGTTTAGAGACAATGTCCAATAATCTCCCACAACAATTGGGTATTTTCTTCTCTTCAGTGCACAATGACCCTGGTATATGGCTATAGGTCCCTTTGAGGAAGACTAGAAGGATGATTTATTCTAAACACTTTTTGCGTGTTATCAGGGACCTGCTTTCAAGGGGCTTCAGGAATATGAACTGGTTGAGGTCTAGGATCTCAGTGAGAAGTTGAGAACCTCAATTTTGATAACTCATGTTAGGACCCTGTATACCAGGCTTAGAGGGTTTATTATTATTATTATTATTAAGTACATTAATTAATTCTTTAGTAGATTCACCATAATCACTTAACCACCAACAAAAATTCCTGCAGGTGAAACATTCTGATTACATGTCACATCCACAACTCATTTTGGTAATCTTGCCAACTTTGTCTCAGGCATATAAATGCTTCCACTCTTGGATTATATGCCTAGTAAAATCAGAGAGCTCATTCTGATAGCAGCTTCTCACAGTTCCATCCACATAAAGAGCACAGCAAATACAGAGGCTTTCCTAGATACATTTTATGAATATTCTTCTCCTTTAATATCCCAGTGAAGGCAGTGTTTTCTGGCCCTTCCTGAGAGCCATAATATAAAGGTAGATGAGTGAATCATACATCATAAATCTGCTCAAACTTTCCCTTCTCTCCAAATCTTCGTATTCTTTCCTCTCCATTATACTAATACACTTTGGCAACTGAACTTTCATGCAGGACACTGTTCAATCAACATATCAGTCAACCACCTGAGCCAATTGCTGGAGACTCTTCTAGCTTTCTGAGCTAACTCATTGGATCCAGGATACTTATATCTTTAACTTAGCCAAAACCAAAGTTTCTTCTCCCTGGTAAGGCATCATGATAATCCATTTCCAAATATATTCCTCCATGACTTTCCAATGAAAGTTAGCAAAATTCTGTAATTATTCTGGAATATAATTTATGGGCAGAACTCATGGGTTTTATCTTAGGCATGTTCTAATTATCGTGCTGAAAATAATGAGGGGTGATAGGTGGATTATAAATAGATAGGCTTATCTTTGAAAGGTAGCTACTGCGGATTAGATAAGGGAGGGTTTGTTCCCTCATTTCCTCACTCAAGGAAGGAGCTGCTTACTCCAGGAAGTACAACAGGATTTATAGTGTCAAATTTCTCAGATTGATCTAAGTCAACCCAAATGTCCCCGTTTCAAGTCTCAGGGCCCCATTCCTTTTGTTCATACTAAAACTTTCAAATTAGAGTTCCTTTAATGCTCTGAATTTGTCTATTTTGTAATGTTCAAACTCACAGAAATAAATTTTGGATCTGTTTTTTGCCTATATTGGTCATTTTTTCTCTTGTAGATACAAGGTAAGAGATTTTTAAGGAGAGTCATTGAAACTCTCCAGTTTTCTGCTTATGCCTTGAACAGATTTAAAGCCTTGAACTCATGACTTTATTTGTCGTCTTTCCAATGTATCCAGAAGTGACCAACCCTTTGCAGAGTCCTTAAAATTCTCACTCATACACTAATAGTCATGTCATCTGATGGCATGTATGACCAGCATCCTATTTTCCCTTGGAGATGAGGTCATCTCTATGTTCAAACCCAACCAAGACAGATAATTACTCCTAGATTTCCATCTTTGTGGGGCTATTTCTTGGAAATACTCCTAGGCAAAGAAAAATATGGTATCAGTTTAAATGCTTTCAGGGAAACAGAAATCAATCTATACATTTCAAGCAGAAATATTTGATACAGAAATCAGGTGCTTGCAATATTGATGAAAGCAGTAGAGGAGTAAATGTCAGGGTGGGATATGTAACCTACAAATTATAAAACTTCAAGAAGCTGATACTAAAACTTCATCAAAGAAGCAGGACATTTGACAGTGGACTTTGGTTCTAAGAAGCTGCATGAAGCCACTGTCACCACTACAGAAGTGCTTTCTAGGCTGTCACTTGTGTAAAGTGAGAGGCTTAATGAATTCTATTTCCTTTTCTTCTCCTAAATCTTGTGTGAGTGTCTACAACAGGAAAAATCTAAATCAGAAGCCTGCTTGCAAGGGGTTTGGGGAAATACAATTCTCAGTTTGCAGCACTTGCAGTACCGAGGAGATGATAGGAGGAGGGGATAGCACCAAGTACCAAAAGGTAACAGCCAACACATATCCTTTTCATAGCTGCTCCAAGTCCAACACCCATCATTTCATTCTTGTACTTTTGTTAAAACTTCATAACCAGCCTTTCATTCTTGTGTACCCATAGCTCATCTCTGAAAGCAGGCACAGTAATGTTTTTAAAATATAAGCCAGAATACCTTTTCCTCTTATTTAGAAACTTCTGATTGCCTTGCAGTGTAATTGTAACAAAATCCAAGCTCTTACCATTGCCTGCAAAACTGTACATAATCTGACTCTTGCCTAGGCCTCTTTCTTACCTCTTTCTGCCTCGTGCACTCTCCTTCTCACCCACTAAGGACAGCTTCTGGGTGTTTCTTCAACCCACTGAGCTTGTTCTTTTCTATTGCTTTGCATTTGCTATTCAGCTTGGAATGATCTTTTCTCAGATATTCCTTTATTTGGCTCCCAATCATCATGTAGATTTCAGCTTAAAAGCACTATGATTCCTCTACCCTATACTGAGATAGCAAAAGAAGCACATCAGTGAAGGTGTTGTATAGGAATCCTGTATTTTACACATGATTGTTCTGTAATCCCACAACTTCTCTAATAAAGAAAAAAAAAAAAAAAAAAAAAAGCCAGCCAGGAGGGTCAATTCATAAATGCACAGGTTTGGGGGGGGGGGGGGAAGAAGCAGAGTAACTCTTCCCAATTCCAGAACTTATCACCTTTCCATAACGTCTCTAAGGAAGAAGATCCCTGCCCTGTTCTATAACATTTATAACTTTATGATACAATCAGCAGAAAGTCAATTAAGTTTTTGAAATTTTCTCGTATTAATTACCCTAGTTCTGTGAGATTCTAGTTAATTAAGTCATCTATTGATCCCTTCTTTTTCAGTTGTAATTGTTTTCTCATCAAAGTGTTATTTTCCAAAGCAATGAAGAAATAAGAATGTAATTCAGTTCTCATATATTATGAATCTTGAATGAAACAATAAGGTGATGGCTAAAAAGTAAAACTGTTTCAAGGCTGATATAAATAGGGAGAAATTTGGCATGATAAGAAAAAGTGAACAAAATAAAGCACCATTCAGTGGCAAATTTGCTTTTTTAAAAAGTGTTTTAAAAATATATTTGGGGATATAAAAGAGTGGAGCAGGATATAATGTACATGTTATAGACCATCCAGTGACATTTTTGCTCACGACAAACCTGCTCAACATTCTTCCCAACTTTAGAAATAATGTGCTTCTCTTAAAATTAATCTGTGTGCTTTAAAGTCTTTTTATATCTTCTTGAAATTTTGCTTGTTTATGATTCTGTAAAGTCCTTTGCAGAGACTTTTGCATTAGCTTTTATGCTATACTACTTCTCTTACTTTGATTATTTTTTCTTTCATTAAATCAACAAATATTTATTAAGGACCTGATATGTGCCAGGCTCTAGAATCTGAATTCAGATGTGCTATAGAATGTGGCATATTACACATTGCAGAGTATTTTGCCACAGTTTCCTGTCTTTGTAACTAAATATAATCAGTCTCTTGAATCTTAGTTCATTTTTGGTTGAAGTTTGTCTCTTCAGTGTCTCCCTCTGACATCACTGTCTTTCCAAGTGAAAAAGAAAGAAATTCTATAAATGAGCAGATGGAAGCATGGAGGTGAAAAAGAACTGTGAAGAAGAGGAAAAGGAGGCAGGAGAGGAGTTGGAAAGAAGATATAAAACTATGAAACAAAGCACATTATTGGGCAACACAAGCAGACTATATGCATCTTCTCTTAGCAGCCTAAAATAATTAAACTGCAGAGCCATACATCAATGGAGAGATCCATCATATGGTCTAGGGTTTCTCCAAAATAACTCCATGTTTTTCTTAGAAAAATAGATTTCTGCTCCTCACTCTTGTCCTATGGCAGCTGGGCTCTGGCATCTGCATTTGTATTAAGCCACAAAGATGATTCTTACAGAGCCAACTAGCTATGTGTTTGATATTTTACTTATTTTTGTGTTTTATGTTATTTTGGAACCACTGGATTACAAATTATACCAATATTTCTATAAGAAAATAAATACCTCTAAGAAAAAAAGAAATACAAACCTATCATCAAGAATCTCTCATGAGTCTAGTAAAATTGGCCATTACTGAGAATTTAAGCAGACATAATTTTAAGACCTTTGAAGGAAGAAAAATATTATCTAGATACAAACTACTAGTAATTCAATAAAGTCTACCTCATTTATAAACTTGGAATCTACTTAGCATCCTGTAATTACCCTAATATCGGACAATTTATGGCTTATTATTTTTCTTTTGCTCAGGTTTCCATCTCACAACAACAAGAAACAACTATAACTTTAGATAAAAAGGTGTTGCAAATCCCACAGGTCTTTTCACAGGGTTCAAAGAGGTCAAGACTTTTATCTAGAAGTTGGGAATTCCCTCAAGGTTTTAGCCTTTGATAAAGGTTACATGTAGGCTCTTAGTCTCCATTACAGGATGACAGCTGCAAGGATCTTCTTTGGACCTTGTGATGTACTCATCCCCCCAAAAAAGTGAGATGGGACTGATGAAGAAGGAATAAATCTGTTACAAGGACTCTCCCTCTCCATAAATATATCACTCTGTAACCCTCTTGAACCCTCTAGCCTTAAGTGGGACAATTTTTTTTCTTTAATTTCTAAATGAAATAGATTTGAATTCCGTCACAGTTCAGACTCCAAAAAATTCATTTTCCTCCCAAATAGTTCTGCGAATTCCTGGAGATTGTGCTTACACGTCTTGGTTGTTACTTGTTGGCTCTTGAACCAAATTCCTGGTTTTGGCTGTTTTCTCTCTCTTTCTGCCCGCCCCCCCCCCTACATTTTCATTCCTCCAGTCTTTCCAGCTGGCTTTACCTCAAAATGTAATTTAGCTTTTATTACCCAAGGCATGAGGAAAAGATAGCCATTAATGAGTTAGTAGTTAATAAAGCTTTATTAAAGAATTGGGAAGGTTTTGGTGGTTAGGGGAATTATAGCATCAAGTAAGAAACGGCTCTAGTAATCAATCACACACTGTCTCAGGGAACTTTTTTGCTACCAGCTATGTTTTTCCTTTGGGCTCTATCTGCATCTGTGGTGTTGAGAACTACATTCTCTTTGCAAAATCTCCTAGTTCCTCTAAACTTTCCATCCCTGACCACCCCCTTCCCACTGATGCCCCCTACTCAGTAAAATCACAAAAGAACCCAAAGACCCAAACAACAGCAACAAAAACACCCTGCTGCCCCTAGGATCAACTGTTCAAAGTAAAAATTGTTTTATATTTAAATAAAACGTTTATATGTTTTCTCATTCAAACTGCATTATTTTGTCTTTCATAATGAGAAAAAAAAAAAAGAAGAACCAAAAACTGGGCATCTTTTTCTAAAGAAAAGAGCCATTTTCTACCTAAAAGGAATTCTGAAGTCCCTCAAATATAGAAAAATCTGCATTCTTTTTTTTCTTTTAAAACAGCAATTTTTTTCTTGCAGCCACAAATGAGTAGTATGTGCTCTTTTTCCTTCTTTCTGTTTTTTTAAACATAGAGTATACCAGGACAGCTGCAGAGTAACTGATACTGAAAAGTGAGCCCAGAATTTGAAGTGAGCCTGAGTCAGGAGTCCTTCAAATATTTTCAGAATTTAAGGCAAAATGCTCAACCCTGGCTGCTCATTAGAATCACCTGGGGAGCTTTAAAATTTCCCATTCTCAGGCCCCATGCCAGACTTATTAAACAAGATTCTCTGGGAGTGGGACCTAGACACTGGTATTTTTAAAAGCTCCCCAGGTGACTGCAATGTACAGCCAAAGTTGAGAAGACTGGCCTAGAGAAACCTGGGACGCTTACAAGTCTGCTAGTTAGTGGCCAAGAGTGGGCAGGTAAGAGCTGCTTAAAAACTCCTTCAAAACTAGTCAGGAGAGATGAGGATATTAGAGGAACTTTGTCCATCTGGTTCTTTAGAGAGAGTAGAAGTTGCCTCTTGATGAATATGTACCCACCCACAGAGTTTATAAAATACATAAGAATTAAGCAAGCCCTTATAGTGAAAGAAGAGTGACAGAGGTTTGAGGGAATACAGTTGTTCTGCTTTTGTTTGTTTCTAACTCATTCTGTTTCTGAACCATGTGACCTTATTGTGGCATTTGAATAAATATCTTTTTCGTTGTTGCAAACATCTGGCATATCAGTTCCGAAAGAAAGACCGTCTCTATCAGTTCACCATTTCTTGTCAACAATAATATGGAAATAATAGAATTTTACTGTAGGAATGAGCTTCTATGATAATCTAATTCAACAATGTCATTTAACAGATGGACAAAGTAAGTAACTGCCCAAAATTCACAGAGCAAGTTAGAAATAGAACTGGGATTAGAACCAGAGAAGCTGTATTTACTACAGTGTTTTAGAACCCACTCCTCACTTTTAAATAACTTTTTCTCCCTTGAAATGTTCTTTATCTCTTTAAAACATGGGCAGTCTGTGTAAATATCTAGTGAGTTCATAATGAAGCCCTCTAAAATTATCTTTTAACTCTTGGCTTAATAATTTCCCATTATAATTATTGCATAGAAAGGAAAAAAAAGTAAAAGGGATGACAAGATTAATGTATCGAAAGCTCTTAGCATTGCTACCTTTATGAAAAAGTATTAATTTAATCATTGGAATGCCAAGTTATTCTCACTTGATTATGAATATGAAATGAAAAATAATGTTAAAAAGGGAAAGAATATGTCAATTATTACAGAATACAATATTCTTGTCAATCAGTGTTTATTTCAGGACTAAAATGGTATCCAAGGAAGCTGATGCCTCAATATCGACAAGTGGTGGAATCACTGATATGATATTCTGTGGGGAGAGGCTTGGAACAAAGGGGCAAGGAACTTGTTGAGTGTTTTCTTGTGGCAGATGGAGAAGTGAATTACCCAAAATCTTATTCAACTGGACTGCCTGAAAAAGAAGAAATGGGATTGGGAGAAATCCTAGACAGAATGGTAAGTAACTAATGGGAAGACTGAGGCAGTATAGGATAGTGATTAATGTTCTAGAATATGGGTTTGGAGCAAGAGTGTTTTGGTTATGAATTGATGTTCTACCACTTACTAGCTCTGCGACTTTGGGCAAATTATTTACCCTCCTTGCATCTCGGTTTGTTCATCTATAAAATGGGAGTAAATTAACATACAATGAGTTGATATGACGATTAAATGAATGTGGGTATATTAATACTTATTAAATACAGTAATAAGTATTACTTACAACAGCACCTAGCAAATACTTAATAAAAGTTAGTAGTTATTGTAGGGCAATGCATTTATGGTCGGATAGAATGATACAGGCCATATCTACTAAGGGAAGTCATTTTAGAATATGGAGAGGTGATCTTTTCTATTTCAATAAAAAGTCCATAATGTAGGCAATACAATGAGACATATATAGTATATTAAATTTGAGATTAAGATGTCACAAATTGATGCTGTTGATTACATTGCTGCAGCCTGGTATTCAGGTATAGCTTGGCATTTAAAATGGTATTTGGGTCTCTCTCTCTCTCTCTCTCTCTCTCTCTCTCTCTCCTCCTCCTCCTCCTCCACTCCCTCCCTCCCTTCACTTTGAGAGTGAACAACACATATATAGAAATAAAACTTATGGTCTGTACCCAAGGAATCCAATGAATCCAATTCCAGAACCCCTGAAAATTTGGAGGTAAAAACAGGAAGGAAGGGTAACTGGTGGAACTGTGCTTGTTGGTTTTGAATCATCTTCAGTTATAAATCACCAAGAGAATGATCTTTTTTGAAACTTTTATCAGCAAATCTCTTTGGGGTGGCTTATACTTATGTGACCAAAAGAATAAGCCCAAACCATCATTCCACCTAGAAAAAATAACTGAGGGATTGAACATCACTGGTAAAGAACTTAGTTGTGATTCTATTGGCACAATTATCTCAAAGCTTCTCTTTTTGTAACAAGTATGTGGACCAGCATGGGTCATACTCTTGTGTCTGGCAGGCTTGAAAGGCCACAACCTGCAAGCAGGGAATAAAGGAAAATAGTAAGTGCTCCCTGTAATAATGGTAAGTACTAAATCTATGGCAAGAAAAGCACATTGCAAATTATGGAAAAGATTTCCCATAATTTCAAAATAGGAAAATATTTTCCTTTTGCCTTTTGACTGTACTGTCACACAAAATTAATGTTTATCCTGATAAGTGATGTGTGTGTATGAGTGTGTGCATAGAAGTGAATGTAAGCCCAACTAGATATCCTCATGGCTTGACCACAAATTTCCTTTCTGATCTCTGCTTAAATGTGAATGTAACAAAGTGATTTTGCCCCCATATCTAAAATAGTTCCTCCATTGCTCTATTCCTTACCCTGCTTTTCTTTTCTTCATATCCTTTAGCACAACCTGGCATATGTATGAACTTATTTTTATACCTCTATATTAATTCTTCTGTTATCAACAATTCTTGGAGATAAATAACTTCATATAATTAAGTCATATAATCAAGTTTTAGTTAAATTCTTAAAATGAACAAAAGGCAATATTTCTAGGTTTGAAGTAGAATGATAGATCAAGGATAAAATGAATATGTAATGCTTTGGAATGGTTTTGTAGTTTGACACAATAATTAAAAAGAGCTATAGGTTATAGGCCGTGTCTTTATCATTTTAATAATGTTTATCTCAGTTCTTTTATTTTTGTAGATTCATCCATTCATTTATAATATGCATTGTGTACTTATCATGTACCAAAATATGCTAGAAAATATGCTAGACACTAAACTAAAACTGAAAACAGGACAATCATTTCCCTTGCTTTCAAGGAGCTTGCAGCCTAGCCTGGCAGACAAAGATTAAACAAGTAATTATTCAAATCAGTTTAATTGTGATTGTTATTAGTACTCAAAAAAGTAACAGGTTTTGGTGAATGTAAATAGGTAGATAAACTCTGGCCTGTGAAGTTAGGGAAGGCTTCTCTGAGTCAGGTAACATTTGAGACCTGAAGTTTGAGTTGGGCAAGCAAATGGCAACACGGAAGAGGGAGAGGATGGAACATTCCCTTACGGTTGGAACAGCAAGGATGAAAGATCTGAGACTGAAATAAACTCTGCTTGTTCAATGACCTAAAGAAGGCCACTCTATGAGGTTGCCAGAGATTATACAGGGCAGCCATTAATATTTCTTTTCAGATATACAACAAATAATTTTTAACATAAATATGTCCAAAATAGTATTTGTATATTTATTTGTTAACTCTTGCAACCAGAGGCTAGAGTACAATGAGCAAGATGAAATGGGAAGACATAAGAAAAGGAGGATAGAGCTTTTTCTCACAAGGTCTTGTAAAACTGTATTATTATTGCTACTATTGTTATTATTAATGAAGAAATTAGGAAGTGATATAAGGATGGCTATAAAATACTGATCCAATTTTTAATTTTAAAAGATCATTTTGGTTGTTGTGTAAAGAATGGACTGGATGGGGGTAGAGTGGAAATAAAGTAACCAGTTAGAGAACTTTGACTAAAAAGGCAACAATGAGCTCCTGACAATAAATTTTTGGTTTAGTTATAAAACCCATAAAATCAGGAAATTTGAGAGAAAGTACAACAAGCAGCCAAATTTTGGAAGCTGGGAAGCAGGTGGTCAAAAGAAAGGAAGCTATTACAAAATAAGAGGCTGGATTTGAATGCCACAGAAACCAGACTGAAAAATGCAAAAGCTGCAGAAACCAGAGATTCGTCTGAACAGGAATTAAGAATACCTCAAAGTGAACTTGATCGGCAAGCAGAGATTACTAGACTTCTCCTAGAGGGAATCAACAGTACACACGCCAACCACTTAGGCTGTCTTAATGACGTTGTAGAAGCCCAGATGACTTACTATGCATAGTGCTACCAGTTAGACCTCCAGAAACAGCTGGGAAGTTTTCCATCCAATTATCTTTCTAACAACAATCAGACTTCTGTAACACCTCTATCTTCTGCTTCACTAAATGTGATTGTTCTTTCTGCCATGGCTTCAACAAGTGGCCTAGTAATGGCCTCTCCTTCCAACCTCCATGATTTGAAGGAGTGTAGTGGCAGCAGGAAGGCCAGGGTTGTCTCTGACTATGATGCTGCAAACAGTAGTGAATTATCGCTTCTGGCAGATGAGGTGACCACAGTCTTCAGTATTGTTGGAATGGATTCAGACTGGCTAATAGGGGAAAGGGGAAATCAGAAGGGCAAGGTGCTAATTACCTACTTGGAATTGCTCAATTAAATAAGGGGACTATGAAAAGATTTCCCATCACAACACCATATTTATATACAATTAACTCTATTGCAGGTTTAAGTATCTTCAGTGTTAATGTCTTCAGAGACTAAAAAGAAAATACCAGCCACCAGAAATTGGCCTTTCTGCTGATAAAATTGCATGATAAATATTTCATTACAAAATTTATATTAGAACTTTTGTGTCATGAATGTTTTCTTATACAATTCTCTTTCTACTGAGGTTTCACTAATAAGCAGCTTCTACTTTTGAGCCCCAACTTAAAGCAGAACTATTTTCTAAGAATTTCTCATTAATGGCAAGTTTTTCCTTTTATGTAAAATAAAAAAAAAATAAAAAAATTAAAACTTAGCAGAAAGAAGAACGCTGAATCCTAAACCAGCATGGACAGCTAAGGACTGAGTTGATTTATGTCACTGAGTTTCCCAGTGTCTCAGGAATTAGTTTTTCCAGTTACCTATGGAAGTAGGGATAAAGGGGACAGGATTAAAAGAAGGTGGATCAGTTGTAAGCTGTTTCCCATAAGAACAGAGAAATGGAATTGATATTTTCCAGAGAAATAAACATAAAAACATTGTACTGGGAGGTAGTCTCTATGATTGCAAAGGTGTAGTGGAAGTGGTAAGAATCTATACTATAAAAACAGGTAATAAAACAACATTTCGTTTTGAAAACCTCTGCCCTTTTCTCCAATTTGGCTTACAGAATGATGTTAAACAGACTCCTAATAGCTAAGTAATGATTCTGGGAAAGTGTTCTCTGGAGAATCTGACAAGATTCAGAGGAAAGATGTAAAAATAGTCCCTAGGGGATTCCCAAAGTCATGGTGCAGCCAGATCTCCCTATTGGAGTCCACATTGCCAAAGCCCCTGTGATGGTTTGGAACTGTATGCACCCCAGAAAAACATGTTCTTAAACTTAATCCATTCATGTGGGCATAAACCCATTGTAAGTAGGACATTTTGATGAGGTTACTTCAGTTAAGCTGTGACCCACCTCATTCAGGATGGGTCTTAATCCTATTACTGAAGTCCTTTATAAACAAAATGAAATTCAGACACACAGAGAGAAAGCCACAGAGAGAACAGCCAGAAGCTAAACATCAACAGAATCCAGAAGAGAAGGGAGAGGCCAGGAGAGGCTGCTGTGTGCATTGCCATGTGACAGAGGAGCCCAGGACCAAGGATCACCAGCAGCCAGTCCCATAATGCCAGGTCTCTGGGGAGAAAGCATTGCCCTGTTGATGCCTGATTCGGACTTTTTCCTAACCTCAGAACCACGAGCCCTATTAAATTCCCATTGTTTAAGCCAGCACATTGCCTGGTATATGCTTAAACAGCCAAGGAATTAAAGTAGAGTCCCCCATCCCACACTCTAAGAAACACCATCCATTTTTAATCTACTTTTAAATATGGGCTGTCAACCATGGGTTACAAGACATCCAAAGAAAGTGTCTTAACTTTAAAAATAGAGACCAAAATAAGTGAACAAATATAAAAAAGCAATTTGGAGAAAACAAAGCTATGCAAGGAGAATAAAATTAATAAAAACTAGTACCAATTACCCAAGAGATGAAAAGTTATGGCAAACATGAAACAAGAAGATGTGCTCTTAAAGGATAATGTGAATATTCAGAATACAAAAGTAAACCAATACAATTTGTGGAAATTCAAAATAAAATCACAGCAGAAATAAAAAATTCAGTGGTAGGTTTGGAAGATAAAGTAGGGTATGTATTTCAGATAATAGAGCAAAAATACAAAAATTAGAGAGAACATATAACAAATTTTAGATCAGCCCAGGAGGATCAATATCCAAATAATTGCTATTCCAGAAAGAGAGAACAGGGGAAGTGGAGGAAGGAAATCATCAGTGGAAGAACTGAAGAGAATTTCCAAGAGAAAGCAACACAAACTTCCAGATTGCAAATGTATACCAGGTGCTGCCCCCAAAACACTCCACCATGAGACAGAGTTAAAAACCTACAAACTTCCAAAGAGAAATTAAACTTAAAAACTAAACAACAATAAAACAAGAAACAACAACAATGAAACAGGTTACAAATAAATTATCTGGGATAAAAATGAATATAGTGTTCTCAGCAGCAACTCTGGAAACATAGAAGACAAAGAAAAGTCTAGACTGGAGCTAAAATTCAGGAGTCCTGAGTACTGATGTAACTCATTATTTATAGCTTCAGCATCTGGAATGTTGCTCATGTAGAGTCGATTGCCAGGAAAATAAGCAAATAAGGAAAATAGTCTTTTGTTAGATGTTCAAGAACACTTATGGTGTCCTAATATTTTCTTTCTCACTGTCAGATTCTCTCTACTTTTCTGCAACTTCAGTCTCTTCTTCAGGGTCCAGTTCTTTGAGTTTCTTAAAGACAGCAAATCCTGGCAACATTCTGAAAGAATCTTACTGTCTGAGGTATAAGAGGACATTTAGATCTCTAAGATTCTTTAACTGGAGAGTAAGTCATATTGATGAAAAGTAAGTCATGTTGACTTCCTCTTACAATCCTGATACAATATGGGTTTAATAAATTCTCTTGTCACTTTTACTTAGTTTTAATAGAGTCCATCTCCAACAGTGGTGAGGTTGTAAAGAAAAAAATGCATGCAGGGAAAGATGGGGGACAGTATCGTTCTGTTTTAAAATGACACTAAAGGCTTGCAATTTGTGAAATAGTGGCCAAAGAGGGGGAAACTAGGAAGATTTGTGTCACTGAAGTCAAGGTAAGAGTTTATAGGAAGAAGAAACAAACTACATGGAAAGTTGATTTGAGGTTGTTTTTAAACATGAGTCACTTAGAAGATCCATTAAACTTGGCAAAATTGTGGTAATTGGTAATTTTCTAGATTGTAGAATGATAGAAGTATTAGTGAAATCAAAGAGCTGTTTTGATGGAATGTCTGACATCTCAATCTCTTTTGACACATTGTAAAATCTTGCATAATAATTAGTCAAAGCTCAGCAAATCCAGGGGCCCCAGTTAGGATTTGGTTTGAAATAAGAAATGACAGTTCTTTCATTGATTGGTGTTTCTCCCTTTTGTGCTGGTTTAAATCTGGTATGTCCCCCATAAAAGACTATGCTCTTTTAATCCAGTCTTGTGGGGGCAGACCTATTGTGGATTAGACCTTTGGATTAGGTTGTTTCCTTGGAGATGTGACCCCACCCATTCAAGGTGGGTTTGATTAGTTTACGGGCATCCTCTATGAGAGGATAAAAGGCAGAGATATTTTGAAGAGAGCTGAGAGATGCTTCCACAGAAATGCCCCAGGAGGAACAAGAAAGAAGCTAAGAAAGTCAGAGCACAGAGACATTTTGTAGAGAAGAGCCAGCAGTCATTGCCACGTGCCTTCCCGTGTAACAGAGAAGCCCCAGATTCCATCAGCCTTTCTTCAGAGTCAAGGTATCTTTCTCTGGATGCCTTAATCTGGACATTTTCATGGCCTTACAACTGTAAGTTTGTGAGCAAATAAACCCCCATTGTAAAAGCCAATCCATTTCTGGTATTTTGCATTTCAGCCACTTTAGCAAACCAGAACACCTTGCCTTCCTTTTATATATGTGTTCATACGTACACTAACATGATGAAAAATAACTGGATGAAATCTTTAAAAAGAAAAGCCAAAATGCTATGTTTTCCTATGTTTAACCAAATCAATTTGTTTAATTTACATCTTGTTAGTGAGGTGTTTGCTTTGATGAATGGCATTGAATGTAACACAGAAAGTAAAATTTTAGTTTAAGAATTATAGAACAATATTTTTGATATAATACAAAAATAATTCATTACTTAAATTTTAATTTATTTCAAAATGAATTATTTATTAGATCTCCACTGATACAAGATCCTTTATCTTCAGCTGCCTAATTTTATTTGTATAATAATTTCATAAATACAAAGTAAAAACTTGTTGATAAATAGAACTAGAGGCAAATTCAGTGGAATTGTTTTTGAATTTGGAAAGGCTATTGCATAACATTTTCATTTCTAGGCCAACAATAGCAGAACCCATACCTACTAGGGTTGGAAGCATTCAAGTCACTTTGCTTTCAGGATCATTTGAGATCTTTCTATCAGAATAGCCTTCGACTGTGTTAAAAGTCTTTATTCTTTCTCTGTGTAAATTAGAAGGATGCTTAGCAACCTTGTGGTTGTAATATTTCTGAAACTCTTGGGTCCCACTCAGTGAATATCAATTCAAACAGCATCGGTCTTGAGAAGGTTGATTTATAGCTTCTACATTTAGAACAAAACTAACACATGCCTTCCTTGGCTCAGGAAGGTCATCTCTTTCTCTTATCTCTCCTTTCCCTACCATGTTTCCTCCTGCAATCTCTGTCAAGGATACTGGGTCAAAGGCAAGCATTCCCGAAGAGTTAGCATAACCTTCTGTTGTGTGAAACAGCCTGTGTGCTGTTCTCCTCTGGAGCATCCCTGGAGATGTTTACCCAGTCTTTTCAGCTGATTCAGAAGAGGTCAGGAGCTAACCATTTATTCAGCATCCTTACTTGACCACTGTCAATTCAGGCTTTACCACTTTAGCACATAACAAATGAAACAAATGGAAAAAAGGAGAAAGACACTGACGACATTGTATTTAATAATGAGTAAAAAAATTGTGGAGTGGGTAATTGTTTTTACTATTAGACAAAAAAGCTATAATGGAGTTAGACCAGTTATAATTATTGCCCAGAACTGTATTTAAACCTGTGCTAAGGGGAAAGTATGGGGAGAGGGGAACATAAGCAGTATGTGATAATGAAAGGGGCATATAATCAGCCCAGCTCTGACATGACCTTGGTGTGACCTTAGACAAATTATCTCTTAGCTTTCCTAATTGGCAAAATGAGAAGTCTCAACCAAATGACTCCTGAGGATCCATTAAGCTCATGTATTCAAATATTCTTTCCTACCTTTCTGGACAAGCCTTATATGCAAGTTCTGAAGACCTATTTGGTGGGAATATTATTCATAATGATTTCAAGGACTCATTGTAGACCTAAATAATAGTTTTTTTTTTTTTCAAAAGCAGCTCTGCACAGTATTTCAATACAGCACTATACTCTTGGCCATAAATATTGTTTAATTGAAAGTTTGTATAGATAAGATGTTTTGTCTTGCAATGTTTTGCTTTGCCTGCTGAGACAGAATACTTACCATTACCTGTCACACATTAAACGTTTTGAAAAGGTAAAGGACATTAATTTCCCTGCAAATGTCATTTACTTTTCTGCCAAATGTCGTTGAATTTTAATAACAAAGTAAAGAAAGATATTTTTTAGCTGTTAAGATATTACGTTAAATAGCAAATAAGTGATTCAGAAAAATGTTTTTTTAAAATTGTATTAAGTGTATGTGTGAGGCAAAAGAGCTTTTATCAGATGCAGAATGGATGGATTTCTCATTTGCTATATTCTATGTTATACAAAGCATATCTAAATAATGCTGCAGTAAAAATGTGTACAATGTGGTTTTTTAAGTCTAAATTAATAAAATGCATAGAACTGGTTTCATGAAATCCATTCTGATATGTGTTCAGCCTGTGCATTAGTGAAACATTCTTTCTCTGTGCACTTTAAAAGATGATGAGCTGTAGCTATTGAAATATATTACAGTTGCTCCATAACACTCACTGCTGAAAGCTGTTGTCTTGAGAGTGCTCATGCTGTGTTGTTAATAACAGTAGGATCTTAAATGGAGCTATTACCTCCGCTCTATAAATCACAATTGTTTTTAATCAAAGAACATTAAAATGAGTTAGTTGCCACTCAGGGATTATTCAGGTTATAAGGGGCAACCTTACACAGTCAGTTTTAGGGAAAACCCACTTAGGTACTTTAAGGACTCATTGTTTTTCTTGTGTAAAGATTTGGCTCATAAACAATGTCCCATCGCGACACTTGTACCATTGACATGGACCTTACAAAGTCCAATTCTGCTGCCCAGCATCCTGGGAGCACACAAAAAGAAACAGTTCCGGGGAGGGAGGTGTTATTACCTCATTATCAGTCTCTACTTTGAAGATTTCCAGTAGTTGCAAAACTTTTCATGCGACATTTTTTAAATGTCAAAATATTTCACGAACCCTCATGTGATACTAATTGTATGGTTTGTGTCCATTAATTGTGAAAACATGTAAGGCCAAAAAACCTCTTTAGAATTCAGAAATCCAGAAAAAGACATCTTAAATGAAAACACATTTGCGTACTGAAATATTGTAAGTGTATGTGTGAGATATATGTGCGAGGCAGTTTATTGTGTTTCCAGGTAATACCTGCTGCATGAATGGATTTGCAGAAATCAGAAAGCGATAGCTCTTTGATTCTCTAAGCCAGTGGTTCTCAAACTTTCTGTACTGTAGCACACATGATAGATGAGGTTTGTATTTGCTCTCTGCTATGGAATATTAGACATCAAATAGAGCCACAGATTGTTTTATGTGAGTCATTCTAAAAGCAGTTAATAATTATGTTAGAAATGAAAACAGCTGTTTAAAAACTTCACCAATATTGTGGATGATATGCACAATTTCTGGCTCAGTAGCTGTAATTCCACCCCTTTTTGTTAACTGGAAAAAGCAAACAATAATGTAGCATATAGAACATGTGCATTTTGTAGGTATTCTTGAATCTGCTCTAATTTTAAGGATTAATCATACATTTTGCCCTTTACTGTTTTTTAAAAGATTAATCGAAACTTACTTCACAACTGCAGCAACAACAAGGCTGAAAACCACTAATAGATAGTAGCTTGCCTTTGATGCTGTAGATATTCACATATTCAGGTGCATGGAGCCTGGGCCAGGTTACATGCCAATTTCACCCCAAATTTCCTACTTCTTTGAAACTGATGAAATTTGATTAAGCAAAATACAGACACGACTCTTCCTAACTACATCGATAAAATTCTAAGATTGAGCGAAGCATCCAGAGATTCAGTTATATCTGATTGACCTAAGTCAAAAACACTGGCAAAGATATGCTCATTGATCAGCTATAGCACAGAGGGCATTTAGGAAAAGACATATGCTCATGTAACAGCAGTTCAACTCTCAGCATGTTAACATAATTACATGCTTCGGTGTGTGTGCTTAATGACAAATGGAATGAAAGCCAGAACTGCCTCAGAGAACATGAGGGTACCAATTCAAATGTCCACACTTTCCTGGGTCCTAAGGCTTTAATCATTTTTAGAAGATGATGGCTTTCAAAGACATGTTCTTATGAACTGCATTGCTATTTCATGTCTTAAGATAAGTCTATTTACTGGAAATCCACATTTTCTTATTCTTAGGGCATATTTTAAAGAGTTACTTGATTTTATCTGTCTGTTTAGTTGTTGGGGCTAAGGATGCTAAGTTGATAGGTGACTGGATAACATTGTCTTCTCCATAGCATCAGTAATGAAGACAACACAGACAAACTGTGGTGAAGATAAACTGTGAGATAGGCAAAGTTTGTCATTAGTAACACTGCCCTACCCCTTAATTCCCACTCAGTGCTGAAAACGTCATTATTCACAGAATTTCACTCTTTTCTGAGACTTGGTGTCTTCCCTTTTTGTTTTAAAAACACCCAGTAATGTATCTGAATCACATCCATTTTTTATTACATAGGTGAATTTATGGTCAAGCTTACAAAGCTTAGGCTTCAGATCTGTTCTTCTGCACGACCTCCTTCAAAGTTTTTTACATAATTTTTATTCATAATTGTGTATTATTTTGCTTAAATAGGATTTCAAACCCCATAAAAGCTGAATCAGCTCCTGCTTATTTCGGTTGGGTCTGTCATCACTGCCACCACCTCCCAGATGCTGGCATTTTCACAAGGTCCAAAGCCTTAAGATAACAAGATAAAGTTTTCAGAACTGAATTTCACATATATGGCAACGAGGAACAAGAAACTTTTCCAAAGTTTGAAATCAAATAACTCTGTCTCTATACATTGAGGTGGACTGAATTTACATGTGGCTTCTCTAAGTTGCTCTTTCTTGTTTTCTGTAGCATGACTGGGACTTCTTACATTTGCACAAAATTGGTAAATAACAACAGTGACAAGAATAATTAGCTTTAATTGAACACAATTTTCACTTGTAGTTTCCACTTCTATATTTATGCAAACTCATTGCAAAAGTTGCCTGAAAGTCAGATATGACTCAGAATGTAAAAAATTAAGATTTGGAAGGTAGCTTTTGGGTTCAGAAAATGCAAGAATCCAGATTTTTTTTTAAGTTACTGGAAAAAATAGTTAATATTTTGAACCAAATAAAAAAGAATTTAACAAAAAAATTAATAAAATCGCCTTTTACCCCATGAATAACCACATTTCAGGACAAAACAAGACCACAGAATCGAAAGAACTTCAAAGTGGAAGTTATCTTGGACTACCAATGTCAGTTTCTCATCTATTTCACAGAGGGCAGCTCTATCACCTTAGCTGACAGACATCTAGCTTCAGTATTGTTGTAAACATTTTCATTGTTTTCAGCCAAAATCTGTCTCTCTACAGTTGGAAGTCAGCAAACTACAATCCTCAGGCTATATCCTACTCTGTTGTCTGTTTCTATGTGATGTGCAAGCTAAGAATGGATTTAACATTTTGAAATGGTTGGGAGAAAAATCAAAGGAAGAATAGTATTTCAGGACACACGACAACTTTATGACATTCAGATTTTAGTGTCTATAAAGTTTTATTTGGATCCAGCCATGTTCATTAGTTTACATGTTGACTATGCCTGCCTGCTTTTGTGCTGCAATGGCAGAAACTGTTTAGTTGCAACAGAGACCATATGGTCCACAAAGCCTAAATATTTACTCTCTATCTCACTTCTATTTTTTAAAAAACTTGGTGTTTTAGTTTGCTAATGCTGCAGAATGCAAAACACCAGAGATGGATAGGCTTTTATAAAACGGGGGTTTATTTCACTACACAGTTACAGTCTTAAGGCCACAAAACGTCCAAGGTAACACATCAGCAATCGGGTACCTTCACTGGAGGATGGCCAATGGCGTCCGGAAAACCTCTGTTAGCTGGGAAGGCACGTGGCTGGCGTCTGCTCCAAAGTTCTGGTTTCAAAATGGCTTTCTCCCAGGACGTTCCTCTCTAGCAAGCTTGCTCTTCTTCAGAACGTCACTCACAGCTGCACTCTGTTCAGTCTCTTTGAGTCAGCATGTTTTATATGGCTCCACTGATCAAGGCCCACCCTGAATGGGTGGGGTCACACCTCCATAGGAGATTCCCACCCAAGTCACCACCCACAGATGGGTGGGGCACATTCCAAGCAAATCTAACCAGCACCAAAACGTCTGTCCCACAAGACCACAATGATAATGGCATTTGGGGGACACAATACATTCAAACCGGCACATTCCACCCCCTGGACCCCAAAATGACATTATCTTTCCAAATACAAAATACATTCATTTCATCACAATATCATAAAAACTTAAACCATTTCAGTAACAAAAGTTAAGTACAAGATCCCATCAAAATCAAATATAGGCATGGTCAGTCCTAAGGCATACTTTTCCTTTAGCTTTGGATCTGTGGACTTAGAACAAGTTATATGCTTCCAATATACAAAGGAGGGACATTCATAGGATAAACATTTCCATTGCCATAAGGAGAAAGAGTAAGGAAAACAGGGTTAACAGGACCAAAACAGTTCCTAAAACCTGCAGGACAAACTCCATTAGATTTCAAAGTCTGAGAGTCATTTACAGAATGACATTGCATCCTTGGGGCTTGAGAGAGCGGGAGTCTAACCCTTCCTAAGGGCCTTTCTGGCAGCCCTTTCCTCTCCAGACGCTTAGGTGAGTGCTCCAACACTTCCACACATTGGGGAGACAACCTTCTCGGCCCAACCCTCCTCAAACATCGGGGCAGCTCCCGGATTCCCTTCCATCTCCGGGGAACACGCTCAACCCCTTCCGAATGGTGTGGTGGCAGCCAGGCTCTCCCCAGTTCCCTGGGAATGTGCTCCACCCTCTTTGGGACCTTGGGTGGCAAAACTCTTCCAGAGCATCGAGGCGGAAGGCCCACCCTTGACCTCCAGGGCAAACTCACCCTTTCCATGTGTGTGGGCTGCTCCGCTCTCCCAGCCTGAGACCTCTTGACTCCAGACCTCAACCTCCATGGCTCTGTCTTTGAAGAAACTTTTCCTTCAGTTTGTTCCTTGTCTCTCTCCTCCAGTCCCAACTGGCAGCGGCTCTGTCTGTAAAGATCTTGCAAAAATTCTGTTGGCTTCGCATGAAGCATGCAGGGGTCAAAGCCATCAGACAACAGGAGTTTCCACAAATCCTTTCTGGATAATTCCATCTCCAATCTTGGCTTGTACTGAAATGGTGGCTGGGTTCCATGTTTGGTTACATCCTCATGTTGGGCTGTAGCTTCTGGGATTCCACCCCCTGGAAGCCTGTAATTTTCCAAGCCATTAACTTCTGCTTTCTTTGAACCCAAGAGTTCAGTTCTAAGTTTATCTCTCTCTGCTCGCATTTTACTATAAGCTGCAAGGAGAAGCCAGGATATGTCCTCCACATGTAGTCTGGAGATCTCCTCAGCTAAGTATTCCAGGTCATTGCTTCCAGATTCTTCCTTCCATCTGAGACCAGGACTCAATTTTGCCAAATTTTGTGCCACTTTAAAACAAGGATCACCTTTCTTCCAGTTTGCAACAACACATTCATCATTTCTGCTCAAGTCCTCATCAGAAGTATCTTTAGAGTCCATATTTCCACAAACAGTCTCTTTAAAGCAGTTTTGGCCTTTTCTATCAAGCTCCTCACAATTCTTCCAGAGTCTTCCCCTTATCCATTTGAAAAGCCGTTCCAACATGTTTGGTATTTGCAGACTCAGCAGCAAAAGCACCCCACTTCTCTGGTACCAAAATCTGTTTTAGTTTGCTAATGCTGCAGAATGCAAAACACCAGAGATGGATAGGCTTTTATAAAACGGGGGTTTATTTCACTACACAGTTACAGTCTTAAGGCCACAAAACGTCCAAGGTAACACATCAGCAATCGGGTACCTTCGCTGGAGGATGGCCAATGGCGTCCGGAAAACCTCTGTTAGCTGGGAAGGCACGTGGCTGGCGTCTGCTCCAAAGTTCTGGTTTCAAAATGGCTTTCTCCCAGGACGTTCCTCTCTAGCAAGCTTGCTCTTCTTCAGAACGTCACTCACAGCTGCACTCTGTTCAGTCTCTTTGAGTCAGCATGTTTTATATGGCTCCACTGATCAAGGCCCACCCTGAATGGGTGGGGTCACACCTCCATAGGAGATTCCCACCCAAGTCACCACCCACAGATGGGTGGGGCACATTCCAAGCAAATCTAACCAGCACCAAAACGTCTGTCCCACAAGACCACAATGATAATGGCATTTGGGGGACACAATACATTCAAACCGGCACACTTGGGAATGTCCTTATTTTGCCTTCATCTTATTTTTTAATAGAGATATTTATAGATTCCATATGCAGTTATAAGAAATAATGCAGAGAGATCCTTTGTACATTTTCACCACTTTCTTCCATTATAACAACCAGGATATCAACAGTGGTACAATCTACTTACTGAAGTTATTCAGATTTTCCCAGTTTAACTTATACTCATTTGTACATTTAAGTGTGTTTGTTAAGTTCTATACAATTTTATCTCCTGTGCATATTCAGGTATCCTCTCCCATAGTCAAGATACTGAACAGACTTTTCTATTCTTAAATATCTTCTTACTTTGATTAATTCTCACTTGGCATACTTTGAAGGTCCATTTTGCATTTTATCAATATCTCCTTGAAAGTGTCTCTTTCTACCTCTAGCCATGTGTCATACGGAGAGTTGTAATCTTCAAAAGAATTTAGAAATGTTGCTGATGAAGGCTAAAAAGAGATAAGAAACATATAACTGTAGCAACCATGCTCAGAAAGTAGTCTGGTTGTATTTAAGAACATGCAGTCGTGATGTGCTAAGGTGGAGTTGAAAAGTAACGCTATCTCCAAAATGCAATAGCCAAATTAAAATCTGCATCTAGTGCAGTAATAAGCAGAATCTAAACAATCAGAATCAGTAATGAAATGGGAAAAAATATATGAAACTGCAGCATTCAGAGGGAAGAACACAGACCCAATGAGGGGGCAGAGAAAGAGAGAGGAGGGGAAAGAAAAAGGGAAAGAACAATGGGGGAGAGGGAGGACAGGAGAGAGGAAGAATTCTGTATTAATAGATATGAAAGACAGAGAATGTGGATCAAATATATAAGTAATTGTTTCCAAAGTAATAACCAGAACAAATAAGACCCTAGCAACCAAAGTATTTTATGGAATGAAACTTCCCTGTGCTGAATAAAAGCTCTTATCTATCGCTTAAGAGCATCTATTATTAATATTATCTCTGAAGTATTATTGTATTAATAATAAAAATAAAAGTCTTACATCTAGATATATACAAGCAACGTGACAAAGATAGAATCTTAAAAGCATTTAGGCAGGAAAAAATAAAACAGATAACCATAAAACAACAAAAGTCATGATAAGCTCAGAAATACGATGAGAAAATGTTGTGACCAGGTAATGATTCAGCCATTTACTTGCAAGTGCAAAATAATTCATCATCAGGTAAGCAGAAACTCAGAAACATACTGTTCATGTATCTTTTCTGCAAGAAAAAACTTTGATATATGCACTGACTGAATGAGCAATAATTAAAACTAAAAAGAAAATATCCAAAATAAGAAAAACGGACTGTGTGAAATATCCTATATTGCTTCAGTTTCCTCAGTTAATTACTTTTGTTTTAGTGGACCCAAAAAGACAATTGTGATCTTTGTGCCTTACTATGACTACAGCTTAACCTAAAAGAAAAATGTACCATCTCAGGATTTTCAAAAATGCATGTTAAACTTCTTTTAGTATCTCATTTGTTTAAAATTATCCACTTTTCACTAACCAGAATCTTTGCACTGATAATTTTTTTCCTAATTTGTCATTCACTTCACCTTAATTATGTTGATTTTCAAAAACTTTTTATTTTGAACTTATTTTAGACTAACAGAAAACTTGCAAAAATAGTTTCTGTATATCTCTCACCCTACTTCCCTTAACCATACATCTTCCATAACCATAGTGCAATTATCAAAATCAGTGTCGGAAATAAAGCGGTACCTGTAAGGGAATAAACGCTCTCTCGGTTCTGGAGGAGAAAAGAATTTATTTACGATCTTGCAAGATGGGGCGTCCAGCCAAACACACGGAAGGCTGGCGCCCCAGAGGAAGAGAATGGCGATCTTTAAATCTCCTACTCCTAATTCGCAAGTCCCTCCCCTGTTTCCCCATTGACTGGGTACTACAGAGGTTACAGCCTATCCGAGAACACTAACTGCGGGTGACTGAGCTTGTACCTCGACTTACCAGGCCTGGGCCAGGGGACCTGATATCACCCCCTGGGGAGGGTAGTGGGTACGGGCGTTTAGTGCCCTCTGCAGCCCCCCCGAGCCTGGGAAGCGAGGTCAAGGCAGCTCCCTTTTCCTCACCCAAAATGCCACTGGCAGGGGAGGCTTGCCGGAGGGAACCGCCTTTCTCCCAACCGCCCTTTCCCCACTTCCTTATCTTGCCCGCACACTCCCCTGTGCCAAGGCAACTCCTGCCACCGCCAGCGCGCATGCACCGTGGCCAGAACAACTCCCGCCCGCTGCAACGGCTCCTGCGTCCTCTCAGAACCAATCCTAGCCCCTCTCCCTTCAGTATTGCCATTTAAGGCTACTTCACCTCCTTTCCAGCCCTACCCTTCTTACCAGCCTATATAACCTGTAATCACCCCTAAATAAAGCCTCTTTGGCGCATACTCCTACTGGATGAAGAGTGTCTTGTCCTTATCGCCGCCCTCCACACCTTGTACGCCTCCCGCCGAGGACCTGGCCAAGTCCTCCGCCTCGCCCTCGCCTCCGGGAAAGAGCCCCCGCCGCCGGTACCCTTTAAGCAGCCCCGAGAGCTGAGAGCTCCGCTACCGGCCGCCACTCCCCCCAGAAGCAGTAACCGCGACCGCAACTGGTGCCCCGTGTGAGGAGCGTCTCCACACAACAGTTCGGCAGGTCGCCCGCTCGCCCGGACGCCTCTCCAGCTTCCCGTTTCCTCGCCTGCAAGGTAAGGGCCGCCTCTCCTTCGCCGCTTCCGGAGCCGTGTGAGGTTCACCGCTCCGAAGCCGCTCCTCCCTTCCCCCACGCTCTCTTCGTCCTCTTGTATGCGCGCTTCTATGACCCCCGTTCCTCCTAACGCTCTCCCTCTTCCCCTCCATTACTTTGCTGTGGTTCTTTGTGTCTTTGTTTCCTCATTTGGCGCCGTGTGCCTCTTTGCAACCGCCCCCCCCCGACTGCTCCCGTTGCCGAAGGGCACTGCTTTCCGCTCTCGCCGTCTCCTTCGGCCTCGCGGCCACGGTTTATCTCATTCTCTCTGCTCGGTAAACAACCCCCCCTCCTCCCCCCTCAGCTATGGGTAATCGTCTATCTACGTGCCAGGCACCTCAAGTTCGTGCTCTAGCGGGTCTCCTAGACACGCATCGCTGTAAAGTGTCTGTCCGGCAGCTGCAGGTATACTGGGACCTCCTGCTGCCCTTTAACCCATGGCTCACCACTTGCCATCTTTGGGACCCTGTTACTTATGATCGTCTTATTGATCGAGTCACCAACGCCATGGAACATGAGAGCAAGCGCTTCCCTCCCGGCTTGCTCCCCACCTTGATAACCATCCGCTCCTGCCTTCAAGGCTCCCTCCCCCCTGATCGAGGCCCCGTTAAATCCAAGGAGGCCCTATCGACCCAGCCAACAGATTCAGATAGCGATACTAATTCAAATCATGACTCGGACACAGAGTCCTTAGTCGAGCAGATTAACAACGCGCTCGAGGTGACTCCCAAAAAGCAAAATAACACTGCGCCACGCCAAGATGGCGAACTTCCTCCTTCTTTTTCCATCGAGGGGAGGAAATGCTCCGGCAATGACGTCAGCCCTAAGCTGGGCCGGAAACCGCATACGCTTTACCCCGCCCTTTCACAGGGCGGGGCTGATCCACCATCTTGTGTCTTAGCCACGCCCACCGCGCCGCCATCTTGCGACGCTTGGGGCCTCCCACTCCCGCCTCCCCCTTCGGCGAGCTCCCCCTCGGAGCCGCTACCGGCAGCTGCCGCCGCTCCTCCCACCCTGCCGACTAACAACCCCTGGCTGCCTTCTACACCTCAAGGCAACCCTTGGGGCAACGCTCCCCCTACCCCCACTCCCGCGCCAAGCCCTCTGCAAGCGCGTCCTCCTTTCTCTCGTGCTTTTCGCTGCTTTCCTCTTAACCTTGCCCCCACCCCACAGAAACCGTATGACTGGTATCCCATTGACTCAGATACTATCAAGCAGCTTCGCAGGGCCGTCAAGGAGGACGGGTTAGGTAGCCCATACGCTTCCCAAATACTGCAGGATCTCGGCATGGACTATTGCATCCCCCAAGACTGGGCCTCGCTTGCCCGTTCCATTCTTAACCCCGGTCAGTTTGTTGACTGGCGTGCTCACTTCCAGGCGGAAGCAGCTAAGCAAAGTGAGCAAGACGCAGCCCTTGGAGTCTATCATCCCCCCGAAGCCTACTTGGGCACGGGAGCGTTTATAAATACATCTGCTTATATTAATGCACCTGCCACCTTTTGGCCTATCCTTTGGGGAATCGCCTTACGAGCATTTGCCAACTGCTCTGCCTGTTGGCCTAATAAATTCACCAAGCTCTTCCAGGAGCCGAGTAAGCCTTTCGCCACCTTTGTCTCCAGAGTCGAAGAAACCTGCGCTCGAAAGGTAAGTGATCCCCAGGCCCAATATTACATGTGCCCATCCTCAAATCCTGGAAAATCGTACTGTAATTCCCCCAACGAGTACTACTGTGCATACTGGGGGTATGAAACATTAGCCACTAATTGGAAGCCTCCTGTTCCTAATCATTACCTTACCTTAAAGTGGGCCCCTACAGGGTGCAAACTCCCTACTGTTAACTGGCTCGGCCAAGAAAGTGAGGGATCCTGCACACATCTTAATCTTACAGTGCAGCTCCCCACTGATCCCTCCTGGTTACTCGGTCAAACTTGGGGCTTCAGAATCTATGAGAAAGGAGGCGACCGAGGATCACTTATTCTCATAAAAAAGGAGGCTGTAAGCCAACCATGCCAAAATACTGCATTAAAAACACCCTCTGGCATAGGTCCCAACCAAGTCCTTAACCCCTTTTTCCACAGCCTTCCAGCCGCACCTCAAGTACAAGCAGCGCATCCGGAAACTGCACCTCAGCTGCCAACAGCGCATCGCCAACCCCACCACCCCAACCTTTTCTGCCCCCCTCTCGTTACTCCTCTCCCCTCCTCGGCCTTATCCAAGCCGCCTTTGCCTCAGTGAACTCCTCCAACCCCAATTTTACCTCCTCCTGCTGGCTCTGCCTCTCCACCTCTTCCTCACTGTACGAGCCCGTTGCCTCCAACCTCTCCTTTTCAGAAAGCACAGAAAACAGCCCCTTGGAATGCAATTGGAATACCTCTGCCGTCCCCCTGACCTTTCATTCAGTCTCCTATACGGGAAAGTGTGTCCGCCCTCGCTCCAGTAACTCTCCCGACCTCACTGCCTGTGCCAGCTACTCATCTCCCAGCAGCTCGGCAAAATTTCTCATTCCTCATAACTCCTCCCAATGGCTCTGCTCCTCTACAGGACTTACCCCCTGTCTCAGCACGAATATCATCAGTGAATATAAAGAAACTTGCCTCCTAATTGTCCTTATCCCTAGGGTCTTATACCACAGCGAAGAAGACTTCTTCCTCCGTCTGGAAAGAACTGCAGCTCCTGCCCTTCTGCAAAAGCGAGAGCCCATCACCGCCCTCACAATTGCCTCCCTCCTAGGTCTTGCCGGCACTGGCACCGGAATCGCTGCACTAACCAGTCAAGGCTCCGCCCTAACTCACCTCAGGGCGGCTGTTGACGAGAACATTCGTCACTTACAAAACGCTATTTACCATCTAAAAAATTCTGTCAATTCCCTCTCTGAGGTAGTGCTCCAAAACCGCCGAGGTCTTGACCTTCTCCTCCTCAAAGAAGGAGGCCTCTGCGCCGCCCTAGGAGAAGAGTGCTGTGTATATGCCAATTCCACAGGTCTCGTCGAGGACAGCCTGAAAAGGGTCCGAGAGGGACTGGAAAAGCGTAAAAGAGATCGTGAAGCCACCAGTTATTGGTCCAGTTTTTTCACTCCCATCCTCCCATACATCCTTCCTTTTCTTGGCCCCCTATTAATAGTTATTCTAGCTCTCATCTTAGGACCCTGCCTCATCCGCAAAATTGTCCAGCTTATAAGGAAACAAACGGATGCCATTTTTTCCTCGTTCGTGCAAATCCAGTATCAGTGACTCGCCACCTCTGACGCCCCCCACTCCAAGATGACAACCAACCCTCTGCGACCTCAACGCCACCGGTCAACCCGCCGACCGCGAGGCCCTTCTCAATCACCTGAACATCGCTCTCGCCTCGAGTTCCAGCTTCTTTGAACCCCTGAACTTTAAACCCCTCACCTTCGCCCAGCCCGCTGCAGCGAAGCCCTTGTCAAGCGCCCGGGCACCACACCAACACTGAGCTCCAGCCTCGCTAAGCCACCGTCAACCCCTTTTTCCCTTCCCTAACTTCCCCCTTCCCTCACCCTTAGCGGGCCTCTCCGGTAAAGCCTCTTCCTCTAATTAGAAAAGAAAGGGGAATTGCGGGTGACTGAGCTTGTACCTCGACTTACCAGGCCTGGGCCAGGGGACCTGATATCACCCCCTGGGGAGGGTAGTGGGTACGGGCGTTTAGTGCCCTCTGCAGCCCCCCCGAGCCTGGGAAGCGAGGTCAAGGCAGCTCCCTTTTCCTCACCCAAAATGTCACGGGCAGGGGAGGCTTGCCGGAGGGAACCGCCTTTCTCCCAACCGCCCTTTCCCCACTTCCTTATCTTGCCCGCACACTCCCCTGTGCCAAGGCAACTCCTGCCACCGCCAGCGCGCATGCACCGTGGCCAGAACAACTCCCGCCCGCTGCAACGGCTCCTGCGTCCTCTCAGAACCAATCCTAGCCCCTCTCCCTTCAGTATTGCCATTTAAGGCTACTTCACCTCCTTTCCAGCCCTACCCTTCTTACCAGCCTATATAACCTGTAATCACCCCTAAATAAAGCCTCTTTGGCGCATACTCCTACTGGATGAAGAGTGTCTTGTCCTTATCGCCGCCCTCCACACCTTGTACGCCTCCCGCCGAGGACCTGGCCAAGTCCTCCGCCTCGCCCTCGCCTCCGGGAAAGAGCCCCCGCCGCCGGTACCCTTTAAGCAGCCCCGAGAGCTGAGAGCTCCGCTACCGGCCGCCACTCCCCCCAGAAGCAGTAACCGCGACCGCAACTAACTAATTCATCTTTTGAGATTTTAATTTGTACAGCCAATCCCAGAGAGCCAACTAGCTCATTATTGAGATTTTGAACTGATTAGCCAATCCCCCCCCCAAATTTTTATTTTATTTCATTTTATTTTTTGCTGTGAGTTCCCACCTCTGATACTACCTCATGTCTCTTTACATCAGGCAGATTCTCTCTTCTCTTTGTCTGGGGCTTGTTTAAACTGGTTTTGCCTCCATTTCCCTTATTCCATGCTGTCTCTATGTGAAAACGAAACTTATTCCTTTCTTACAATCAGGAAATCAGCATTCCTGCAATACCATAAACTACAGTTATTCTTCAGATTTCACCAGCTGTCCCATTTATGTCTTTTTGTCTGTTCCAAGATTGGACTCAAGCTCCCACATTGCATTTAATTGTGATTTCCCTTTAGAATCTTCCAGGTAGTTCCTCATTCTTATTTATTTATTTATTTATTCATTTATTTATTTGAATTTTAAAGAGTACTGGTCCGGTATTGTTTTTAACTCCAGCAGATAGCTCTGTTAGGTCATCCAAAATAAATACAGAAATATAGGTGTCTTATTTTGAAAAATATGAAAGTGAGATCCATCTAGTGGACAAAATATTGTATCACAGAATAAGCAAATGCTACTCTGTGCATGTATATAGAAATCTATAGGTATATAAGTACATATATGAATTTAAATGAATGCTAATGAAGTATTTTCTTCGAGTTCCTCCTGAAACAAAAATTGTGATAATATTATAATCCAATATCAATTATGAAACCAAGTAAACATCCAGAAAATTCTAAAGCTTGTTTTACAAATATCAATCTTAGCATTTTCTCACAAGAAAGTAAATTCAGTATGTACTTATTTTTGTGTTCCTAGTGCCTTCCAGGTAACAGACCTTCACAGTTTTGGAAATTAAGAAACTGATGAATGGTCCTGGCAGTTTGAATATATTTTGATAACTTTTCATTTCCTTATGATAACTGTAACCTCTTTGCTTGCTGGCTAGTGTCAAACAATGAATGAAAGCTACCAGGAATAAGTCAACCCAACTTATAAATCAAATAGAATCAACTCCTAAATTTGTTTGGTAAATTATTTGAATTCCTCTGTTAACAGTGTCAAGTAGAGCAAATTAATACTTTCCTAAGCGTGGAAGCTATGTGAGAGTCAGAATGTTTCTTTTTCTTGAATAAAGTATGTTTTGGTAGACAAATGATGGGACAGGAGTAGGGAATATTTAATTTTAAGAACACTGGACTCAATTTAACACTCAGAAACTTTTCAATAGTCTCACTACTTGAAGAATGTATAATTGAAGGAAACCAAGAAGTAAAGACAAATGAGGTAAATGAAATTGGAAGCCATTCAAGTCAAAATGAGCTGAGAGGAAAAACAGAATTTTGTAAATAGATAAAATTTACCCTTCGCTAAAGTACACCTTCTGGTTTCATTTACATCCATATTTACCAAAAGTAGTTTTCTGTTATGAAAAACATTATTTTTCTCCTTTCAGTATAATCTGTAAAATGTAAACTGTTAGATATCTGCAGGCTCTTCTAGAATGCACAGCTGGAGAAACAAGGCTAATGAAACCCTCAAATGGTTTGGATCTTTTTCAAGGTTTTATTCTTGGCCTTATTATACATGAACCAAAAAGTTGCCCTTGGTCTCTATATTTGAAAATAACAATTTAAACTTTTAAATGTATATGCATTTTGTAGGTATAGATTATATACAGACTTTATTTTTGAAATATTTAATATTTAGCAAGTTTAATAAAAGACTAGAGATATATACATTACTGAATATTAATAATATTTGGTTCCTTTTGTATAAAAGCAAGCATTTGCCCTAAGTGTGGATGTTACTTACAATCACATTTTTAGACAAATTATTTTGTCTGAATGTTGATAAATTTCTGTTTAATATTCCCCTTTGTAGTTAAAAAATTTAATGTCATGATATAGTTAAGATTTTTCATTGTACCAAGATAGTATTTTTAAAAAGAATAAAAACAAAATAGTGATTAACAAGGGTGGGGGGTGGGAGAATGGGGAGTTATTGTTTAATGGATATGAATTTTGGTTTGAGATGATGAAAACAGTCTGGAAGTAGTGGTGAAAGTTATACAATATTGTCAATGCACTTAATTAACGTCACAGAATTATCCACTTTTTAAAAATAGTTGGAATGATTTCTATGTAATGCCTATTTTACCACAATCAAAACAAATAAAATTTTTTAAAAGACAGTATAAAAATATTTATGCATAAACACTCATATGGAAATAATAAAATTAAAAAAAAGCCAATATTATCCTCTGTAACTTATGTAACCATGTAAATCAAACCTGGTAGCTGGTGCTTGGCAGTTAGAGAAGATCCACAAAATTATTCTTATAAATTATGATGTGTAACTGAACCCAAAGCAACCCCTAGCACAAATGGATAATAAGTTAGTCAAAGAAAGAATTAGTAGCAATTATGTTTTCTGATTGCCTACACACAGACAACAAAATCTATGGTCAGTGTAGTCTCATGTATATCTGTATTATTAGCCCACGTGCTGGCCTGGCCCCTTGAAACATCATGGACAAAAAAACCTGGGTTTTATTCCTTTCTTCCGAATGAGTAGAATGTGTTCTCCGTTAAGTATACTCCTGCCCCTGCCCCTTGTTAACTCATGACTATAATTTCTGTGATGTGTATAAGCTTAAAATGCAAAACATAACTGTTCTGAATTCACCACTCTCAAAGTTTTTACATTTAATGGTAAATAACGTCTAAATGAGCCTTTCATGGAAACGTATGTTGGTGGATTCAGGAAGAAACTGGAGAACTCAGACAAGGAGAGAGGAAGAATTGATGAGCTGATAGAATAGTGTGAGAATGTGATATCCAAAGACAAACTTTCTTTACTTCACAATTTGCCCTAGAGTGAGAGTAGATAATTAGTAGTTTTGGACCCTGCTCCCTGTCTCTGCATCCTATCTCAGCTGTTGTGTGGGGCAGGATAATATTGAGAGGTGTTTCTGTTTAGGGTTTTTTTCCCTTCTCTGTGTTTTTTTGTTGTTGTTGTTTGCTTGGTTTTGTTTTTTTTTTGTTGTTGTTGTTTTTTTTTCCTGTTTCTGTTTTTCTTTCCCACTTGGATTTATTCTTTTCCTGTCCTCCCCACTCCAGCAGATAGGCTTTGCTGTTTTCATTACTTCCAGGCGGAAGTGTCAGGACAGAAATACTAACACAGCGACCATAGCAACCATCGAAACAGCAACCATTTTTAAAAGGAAAAGAGCCTGAGTTTCTTCATGCCTTTGGTTTTCTGATACCTAAGGAAGGCCTCGAGGGAATGAAGAGGGTTTGAGATATAAAGATACAAAAATGGAAAATGATTCCTTTTCCCACTAACCCACCCAACTGAACTATATTCTTCCAAACTGGAGGGTGGAGAGAGGGAGAGTATGAGAGCAGAAAGACTACTGGGGGGAAGAGAGGGGAGAGAGAGAGAGAAAGAGAGAGAGAGGGAGGGAGAGAGACAAAGAGAGAGAGTGTCAGAGAGAGCGAGAGACAGAGAGAGCGAGAGACCAGGCACCTCACTTCTCTGGTTAGAGTCCTGCGATGTTCATCCTTAGGCCAAGAAGTCATAGATATCTTGGGAGTGATCCTGTGACCCTAACATAGCATGGAAACATCAGATTAACAATGGAAAACCAAAGCACTCGATGGAGGCACAGCAATAGTAATTTCAGTGCTGAGTTGATTTGTCTGATGACTAACGACCCCATGAAGCAATGTGTGAAAGAAGAGTCCCCCAGAATTTAAACCCAGACCCAAGGAAAGGGGCAGGAGACCTAAATTGACGTAGGACAATTTTCTTCTACACTGGCAAAGTGATCATTCAAAATAAAATTAATTTGTGTTACAAAAAATAAAGTAGCTTCTTGTACACTGAGTTCTTGCATGCTGACTAAGATTCATGCCTGCTATCAACCTACACACACAGACACATTCATGTGTCTGTGTGTGTATATATATGTATGTGTGTGTAATAGACACACACAAAGTAGCAAATACTTTCCAGTAAGGGGAGTCTTTGCAGTATTTGCAAAGGCGGTAACATTTGAGCTTAAGTTTGGGAAATGAGTAAGGATATGTCAGATGAATAAGCGTGGGAGGAGTGTTTAGGTAGAGGGAGAGCATATGCAAACTTATGAAAAGATGGGAGAGAATTGTGTTTGAGTAAGAAGAAGCGGTAATTCACAGAGTATAGGTACCTACAACTTAGTAGACAGACATGAAGATGGAAAAGTCGATAGTGCTAGAGCATTAAAGTTCTTGCTAAGAAGTTTTAATTTTGTCCCATATTTGATAGGGATCTAGGAAAGTATTTTAAACAGGGGAGTGACATGAGCCAAGCTGATTTTTATAAAGATAACTCTGAAAGGGTGTGTAGGATTATTTGAAAGGTGGTGAGAATAGTGGTAGACAGGCATGTAGGAAATTGATGAGAAATTATGGTGGGGGTGGAGATAGAAGGCAGATTGAGATCTACTTGCATGTAGAAGTGTTGGGACTTGGTGAATTGGACATTAGCTATGAGGGAGAAGTTGATAATAGCCCCCCTTTCTGGGTGGAATGTTAGTATCATTAATCAAGCAAGATAAGGAATATGGTCAGAAGATAATCAGGGATGACCAGTTGACTATTGGAGGGAGATACATGAATTTCTGGAGAGATTTCTGGATTAAAATCAGATCAGGAAACATAAACATAAAATGTGGTATGGGTAAAATGAACATGAACATAAAATGTGGTATGGGTAAATTTGTTCCAACTTTTCAAGCATTTACAGTCTTTCCCATGCTTTGCCTCCTTTCTGTTGCCTTCCTTCTTTGGCCTTGGATAGCACAACAAAAGCTGAAATTTTCAATGCTGCTCAGATTTGTCTTCTCCCATGACTCTGGGTTTATATTTGGTCCAAATCTGCCTCTTTTTGCACTTTCCCTCTATTGATTTAATTTTAGAGTCTTTATCATAATCCTTTTGGTTTTTGCCCCAGGATGATCTGAAATGACCTTGTCCTGTTTTGTGGTGGGAAATAGGCCAAGAATCATTCCAGCAAAACAGAAAAATAATGGAGCAAGTGCAATATCTTTCTATACACTGTAGACAAAAATCACTTCACCAACGTGACTGAAGCTGACATTGACTCATCAGCAGGTGGCAGTTACATAGGATAAATGAACTACCAAATATGCCAACTTAAATTAATGAATAACACAATTCTTAAAGTACTGGATAGTACATATACAGTGACTTCTTCATGCCAAGCTCTATTCTAAGTGCTTTACATATATTAATTCATTCACTCCTTGACTCATCGCCATGAAGTAGTTACTATCAGTATCCCTATTCTACCAGTGAAGAAACTGAGACACAGAGAGTTTCAGTAGATCAATGTCACACAGTAATAAAGATTAAAGCCAAAGTAGTCTAACTCCAGAATCTTTACTTTTATTCAGTATGACATACCCATTTGTATTAGTTTCTTATTGCTGCTGCAACAAATTACCACAAAGCTTAATGGCCTGAGAAACACAAATTTATTATCTCACAGTTCTGAAGGTCAGAAGCCCAAGAGAGAGCAGTGTTCTTTCAGAAACTCTGGGGGATATTATGTTCTTTGTTCCTTCCAGCTTCTAACCTTCATTCCCTGGCTTGTGGCCCCTTCCTCCATCTTTAAAGACAGCAGCATAGCATATTCAAATCTCTCTCTGACACTGCTTCTGTTGTCACATCTCTTTCTCTGACTCTGTTACTCCTGCCTCCCTCTTAAAAGGACATTTGTGATTACATTGTGCCCACCCAGAAAATCCAGAATAATACTCTCATCTCAATATCCTTAAATTAGTAAAGTTCTTTTTGCCAGGTAAGAAGGTAATATATTTAGAGGTTTCAGGGAATAGGAGGCAGTCATCTTTGGGGGTTGGGTTACATTATTCTGTCTACCACATTGTTCTTGATATTTTTATTATAAACAGTGAAGATATCTTCTCCCTGGGAGACCTCAATATTAATCTTCTAGTTTTCTGCAATCATTTTCCTCAAATATATCACCTACCCCCACCTGCTCAAAAACGCACAGACACATTCTTGCCCAGTCACACAACATAATTTGACAATATGGAAAAAGAAGACTGCACTGAAGACATGGGGCAAAATTATGGATGATATTTGGTTCTCCATGAAGGTTAAGGAGATGGTACTCTTGCCTGGACAACCTGAAAATGCAGTCAGCAACCAGTATGATTGACCAACTTCTTCTATTGTTTATTTGTATGTGTTTATCCAACCCGGATCTTGGGTCAGAATTTTAAGTTTAAAGTCTTTTGATGCTAGTATATTCTCACCAAACATTCAGAAAGATAGAAAATAAGCAGTGATTGGGAGCTGCCTATGTCTCTTTACAGATTCCCTACACTTGAGTCAAGAGTAAAAAGATATGTCAGGAATCACCCTATAATCCCTTCAGGTGGCATAAAGTTATATTCTCTAGTTGGGGAACTGTGGACAGGAGACCAAAGTCATGGATGCCATGGCCTTTTGTTTCACAATAGGCTAACACTTAGTTGCCATTTGCCTTACTAAATCCTCATAGTCTCATTACATTCCCAGATGAAGCTCAACATAGAATTATGAAATTAAATAAACTTAGTAATTCTCAGATATTTTAATAAGCATTGTTTTAAATATTGCCTCTATTTTGCAAATACTTGCAGATGATTTAAGTGCTATGTCTTTTTGTCTTTTCATATAAAGGAGGCAAACCTGTCTTTGAGTCATTGTTATGGTTGAAAATGTCCTTTGGTTATGGTAGGCTTTGAATGGCCTTGATCCTGAACTTTCCATTTACAAGTCCATTGGATTTTTCATTCCTCCCATGTACACATTACCTGTAACCTCCTTTTTTCTCTTAGTGCTGTTAGAAAAAAACTAGGGAGTTGCTGTAAACAAGCTGTATCTTGTTCAAGTCCATTAAGCTGGTAAATTGGTACAATTCCATGTTATTTTTACTTTCCTTCTTAGAATCTACTTATCTGTTTTGAAATATCTAGAAAATTATTTTTTATGTATTGACAATTCTTATTAGATACTCATTTACTGAATACCTGGAAAAACAAAATGTAAAACTTGAAACTTTTGTATTGCTGCGGTGCAGCCAATTTTCCACATTCATGGGGAAAACAGGTAGTACTTATTAACAAATGAAGGCCAACTTCCTAAACTTCCATTGGTTATAAAATGGTTGGGAAATAGGCAGGGCATCTTTTCTATTTTTCTCAAACTGCTTGGCTTCAGAGGTATCTCTCAAATCCAGCTAAAGAACATCTTTTAAATTACTTTCTTTTGAGAAGACTGTACTGGAGATTGTACTGACTGCATAGGATTCAGAGAATACGGTAAGTTGACTAAATAGATTGGCAGAGATGACTTGTAAATTTTTGCTCTATTTACAGGAAGTAAGAAAACCTAATCTTTGAACTACAACCAATTTGTTTCAGCTGATACAGTAGATGGGGGATTCCTGGCTTTTTGTAAACTTCCTCAGAATCAAATTATAGCCAAGTTGGCCAATCAGATATGTGAGCAGGAAGGATTGTGGGCACTGTAAATTAGTGTGCTTGTGACCAGATTCCCATTTAATGATTGCTTTGCTCATTTAATGATTGAGTTGCTAGTTGGAGTAAGAACTGGCACTGAGATGTGATCTGGGAAAAGACTGCGGGAAGGGTGGTTAGAGAGGAAGCATGGGGAGCAACTGGGAAGTATGCTTCTTAGAACAGAATGAAACTTCAGACTGATCCCAGATTTATCATCTAAGTGGGAGGAGGAGCAAGAGGGAGTTGAGAGAATTTTTTTTTCTTAGAAGAGGAATTTCTGATTGCAAAAGTGGACCACAACTGGCACTCAGAGGAAAGAACTGGTCTTGAACATAAATAGAACTGGATTTTAACAAATCCAAAAAGTTTTGCAATGTAACCTAGACTAAAATGGTTCACTGATGTTATGTCTAGTTCTTAATTTCTATAATTCTGCATGCAAGTCAGTTTCTCTGCAGGAATATCACCAAGTCCCTCAGAATCACAGGAATGCCTGTCTCTCTGTGAATAAGTTGCTATTACTTCAAATCTCTGGGTATCAAATACCCTATCATCAAATTTAAAAGGTTGAGATGTATAAGTGGAGCACAGGACATTTTTAGTGCAGTGAAGCTATTCTGCATTATACTCTAATAGTGGATACAGGCTATTATGCATTTCCCATAGAAATGCACAGCGCAGAGTGAACTTTAATGTAAACTATCAACTTCAGTTAATAATAATGTATCAACATTGATTCATCAGTTGTAACAAATGTACCACACTAATGCAAGATGTTAATAATAGGGGGAACTGTGTGCAAGTGACAGGGGTCTATAGGAACTCTCTGTAACTTCTGTACAATTTTTCTGTAAACTTAAAACTGCTCCAAAATAAAGTCTATTTTTAAAAAAGGCTAAAAGATAAAAACTAGCGTGGTTTAAAGTTCTGCACAAAATGTTTGTTGGGGAAAGTGAATAAATATAAATGAACTCCAAAACCCTATTTAACCAATCAACCAGAGGCTGTTCTTTCAGTCATTTAGTCATTCATTCCACCAATATCCATTAAGGGCCTACTGTGTGCCAGATATTTTACTGGATCCTGGAGATCTTGATGAGCATGAAACAAAGTTTCTCTATTCTATTATAACTTTCAAAGCCTTTATTATGTTGATATATTTTAGTAGGGCCACTGAGAAGAGAATTTTAGCAAACATACTACATATAACATCCCTGGGTTCTTCATTCAGGCACAGACTCCAGACACCATCCTCATCCTGAAGAGCTATTTTATTGCTTTGTGGACCAGGTAATGAAGAACAATAAAATTGTAACAATATAGAAATATGGACCTGTTAAAACCATTTGTACACTTTTCCCTAAAGAAATTCCTGAGGTCCTTCATTCTCCTTACTGGCAATTTTCCCATATGTTTCTGTGGGTTTTGTTAGTTTATTTACAGGAAAGTAGTGTTTCTTCACAGGATTTATTAAAGTCCTTTTATACTCCCAGTTTCCAATTTGCTGCTGTACTCCAGGAGGGATTTACTTTTTTTTTTCAAAGGAAAACTAGAGTTTAACAGTGGAACAAAGATGTCCACGTGCTGCTGCATTGGAAGAGCATAAAATGGTGCTTTATGATTATTTAAAGAGATATGTGAGAGGTCAACAAAAGCCTATGTTGTCTAGTTCTTTACTCTTTCTTTCAAGATTTATAATCATATTTATTCTCATCATTTTGGGCTTAGGAGGGATTTTTCCACAGCCACAGGTTTCTGGAGTTGTCTTGCATCCCCAAGTGTTGCCTTGGTGCTGCTATCCTCATTTAGCATGGCCCAAGAGGGATTTCAAAGTTCTGCTCATTACTTTTTTTTGGCTCATAGCAGAACTTTATAAGGAACAGCAATATTCCTGAGCATGAAGCCCAGCTTACAAAAGAGGTCAACTCGTGGAAGGGTGTGGTTCTCAGTGTTTAAGTCTTTATGGTCTACAAGTGAACCGGCCAATACTGCAATAAAAAACAAGTATGACTATATGCATTTTCCATAGCATAATCTTATCAGATCATAATCTTTAATTTCAAAATTTCTAAAATGATGCTTTTAAGAGAGTAGGAAGAGAGAAAGATTGTCCATGTGTGTGTCCATGTGGTGACTCTTTGGGGAGGTGTTTCATTAAGAGTGTTGCTTGATGAAAAGAAAAGAAATATGGAAAATGTGTGTCTGAGAACATCTTACAAAAAATAAATTGTAATATCAATCTTTACATTTTCATTGAAACCAATTACATGGACATATCTTAAGTGAATTCAATCCTGAAAGTAAGGGTATTACAGTCTTTGTTGATTGGCATAAAACACTGAAAAAGTATGAACATCTTTGCTTTATAGCTATATAAGGATTCTCTTCATATTCTCTCAGAACAAGGTCTGAGGTCGTAGCAGTTTGATTTATCAAAATTATGATAACTGATGAAAATATTTACTTCAAAGAGTCAATCCAAAAGATCTTGAGTGAGTTCGAGGGTAAAAGTAGGTAGTGTATGATGAAATAGTAATAATAGCATTAATGATAATTATCATTTATAGAACTTATCTAATATGTCAGGTATTATACAAAGTTCTATATTCAATCATTGATCCATCTGACACATTGAATGTTTATTCAAACATTGGTACAATAGACATTATACAAGATTTCCTCTGTTTCAGGCATGGTGATCACTGGGGGTACAGAGACAAGCAAATCAAGACACATTTATGCAACATGGGACATGATTCCTGGGGATGAGCCTGGACCCAGCATTGTAGGATTGAGAAAGCCTTCTGGACCAAAAGAGGGAAGAGACATGAAACAAAAATGTTTCAGTGGCTGAGAGATTTCAAATGGAGCGAAGAGGTCATTCTGGAGGTTATTCTTATACATCATATATATATCCCCTTTCAATTTTTAGAATATTAGAATAGCTGGAAGGAAATACCTGAAACTTTTGAATTGCAATCCAGTATCCTTGATTCTTGAAGACAGTCATTTAACTATATAGCTTGTATGGTGTGACGGTGTGATTGTGAAAACCTTGTGGCTCACACTCCCTTTATCCAGTGTATGGACAGATGAGTAGAAAAATGGGGACAAAAGTAAATGAATAATTGGGGGAAGGTGGGGTATGGGATGTTTTGGGTGTTCCTTTTTACTTTTATTTTTATTATTATTTATATTTTCATTTTTTTGAGTAATGAAAATGTTCATAAATTGATTGTGATGATGAATGCACAACTATATGATGATACTGTGAACAACTGAGTGTACACTTTGGATGATTATATGGTACATGGACAGATCTCAAGTAGACAACTGTTATGAGTTACATTTGTAAATATGAAACCTGAGACTTCAGTACAGTAGTTCTCCAAGTATGCCTCGCTAGTTGGTTTGACCTCCAGGAGTTTGAATTTAGGTTGTCAGATGACTAGTCTACCCTTATGGAATCAAGCTTCCCTAAATCTTAGGATATGAAGAAGCAGTGTGATTCAGATTTTGAAATGAAAATAAGATGTGCTTTTATTGCTGGTTTTCATGAAGAAAAGTGGTGATTTGAAGGGTTTTGGACAAATATTAGCAGTCAAAAACTAACAGCATTCTCATTCTCTAGCTAGACAGAATCTGGATCAGCAAAAGCAAAAGTTTTACAGCCAAAGGAAATGAGAATCTGATTCATTCATAGACCGGTAAAGATTTTCCTCTAGAAAAATATAAATAATTTCAAATAAAATTCAAAACAAATTGAGGATCAGTTTGGTATCTAAAATTGTCTGAATAAAATTCACAAATATAGCAATCTTTTGATGTTCAGTCAATTCAAAGATAAATCCGTAAAATTAAAAACATTTGGATGTCTGAAATTTTTTTCATTTTTATTTGAATTTTTGGCATTGGTCTAACTTTTTGGTGATAGCTTTAAAGCTGGAAGAAATATATTTTAAAATTTTCCCTAATATTTAAAATCATTTCCAAATAACTCATGAAATTATGGAAATGTATCACAATAGAAGATGGAAAATATAGCCATATTTCATGCAAAAAGGAATGACTTGGAAAATAATATACACGAACACTGCATTTTTAGTAAAATTGAGTCCATGTGCAACACTGTTTTCCAAATTACAGAAGCTGAACCATCTTTTCTTGATATAAATTCTACGCAGAAGAAGAAAATAGTTCCTATCCCCCCACATTTTTCTTTATGGTTTGTATAAAAATAATTTTCAAGTCTTTATTTTATTTTAATTACTTACTGACATTAAGGAGATGCACATTGTAATGCTTCAAGTGCTGTTGATTGTTTAAAAGTAATCCATATAGAGTTCCTGTTAAAGTAATAGATTTTTAGAAAACATAAATTTTATGGCCTCACATTAGACATATAATCACACTGTGTGTCTTCTAAATAAAAGAGAATCATGAAATGTTAGGGTTTGAAGTTATAGCAGTCAGGATAGGCTATGCTATACTGTGGAAACAAGCAATCTTCAAATCTGAGAAACAACAAAGGATTTTTCACTCATATCATTTGTCCAACATGGTACAAAAAAATGGTGAACTGCTCCATCTCACCCCTGCTTCCACAGTCACCATAAAGGAGGGAAGGAGCAGGGATGAGTGGGCAATGCAGTGTTCCACTAAAGTCACATGACCATGTGCACTTTAATCCTAACATGGGCCTGGTAGTTGGAAAACCAGAATATTTATAAACAGCCTTAATGACTACCATGGGAGGAACTTAATCTCTAGTTCATACCCATTTTACAGATGTGAAAACTTATTCCTAGCAAAAGGAAGAAGCTTGACCAAAATTGTACACCTCACTATAAAAAACAGTGGTCAGAAGGGGACCAAAAAAGATGGTGGCATAGAGAGGAGTGGAAGCTAGTTTGGCCCCCTGAAACAACTAATAAACAACCAGGAACAAGTAAATAATCTGGAATAACTGTGGGGGGAGAAACATGACTGTCCACTCATCATACACTAGCCTGAATTGGGAGAAATGCCCAAGATCGCAACCTAAAATCTATAGCTAAAAACTAAGGATTCAAGCCAGGAGCCCCCCTCCTCTCACGGCCTGAACTGCAAAGCCTTGTGGTGATAAAGAGCAGCACTCTCCTAGCAAGTGAATATAGCTCAGCTGGGCTCCAACTGGGTTTTAATTAACAAGCATGGACTGCTCAATACAAGCTATGAATCCCCAACAAGCAAACAGAGGCTTTTAGTGATGACTGATCTTGGAGAGCCAGAGGGTGGCCGTGGACTGGCCCTGAAGGGGGCTTTCTGTCCCTTTTTTGGCTCAGTGCAGAATGCCTCAGCCATTTTCGGTTCCCAGCACTCTGACCCAGACAAGAGTGCAGATAGCACAGGCGGAGACAGAGTATTCAAATCCTAATGACCTCTTCCTAGGGGGTGTATTTTCCCTAAGAGGAAAGAGGTGGGCCCCAGCTCTACTACCCACCTTTCATTCAGAACTGGACCCCAGAGCCTGGGGGAAAACAACCATGGGCCACATCTCCTTACACCAGTCTAGAACTACAGGCTGACAGGCACCATCTTCTGGGCAGAAAAGCACAGTGACTTGAGGCCTCACAGGGTACACCAATCTTCTAAGACACACCCACAGGGAGATGTGATGCTATTGCCTTCTTCTAAGACCTGAGCTCGTTCTGGTCTGGAAAATTTTAGTGGGGTAACCAAGGAAACCAGAAGCCTAGACAACAGAAAACTACAACCTACACTAAGAAAAACAAAGTTATTGCCCAGTCAAAGGAACAAACTTACATTGCAACTGAGATACAGGAATTTAAATAACTAATACTAAATCAATTCAAAAAGATTAGGGAAGATATGGCAAAAGAGATGAAGCATATAATGAGAACACTGGGCAAATCTAAAGTTTGAAAAAAACAACTGGCAGAATCTATGGAAATGAAAGGTACAAGACTAGAGATGAAAGACACAATGGAAACATACAACAGCAGATCTCAAGAGACAGAAGGAAACACTCAGCAACTGGAGAACAAGATACCTGAAAGCCTACACACAAAAGAACAGACAGAGAAAAGAATGGAAAAATATGAGTAACGTCTCCAGAAATTGAAGGACAACATGAAATGCAGGAATTTATATGTCACTGCTGTCCCAGAAGGAGAAGAGAAGGGAAAGGGGCAGAAGCAATAATAGAGGAAATAATCAAAATTTCCCATTTCTTCTGAAAGACATAAAATTACAGATCCAAGAAGTGCAGAGTACCCCAAACAGAATAGGTCTGAATAGGCCTATGCCAAGACACTTAATAATCAGATTATCAAACATCAAAGATAAAGACAGAATCCTGAAAGCAGTAAGAGAAAAACGATCCATCACATACAAAGGAAGCTTGATAAGACTATGTGCTGATTTCTCAATGGAAAGCATGGAGGCAAGAAGGACGTGGGATGATATATTTTAGATACTGAGAAAAAAAACCAAAACTGCCAACCAAGAATCCTATATCTGGCAAAACTGTCCTTCAAATATGAGGGAGAGCTTAAAATATTATCTGACAAACAGACAACAGAGTTTGTGAACAAGATACCTGCTTTAGAGGAAACACTAAAGGAAGCACTGCAGACATAAAGGAAAAGACAGGAATGAGAGATTTGGAAAACAATTTTGGGAGATAGTAGCACAACAATCTAAGTACACTGAACAAAGATGACTGTGAGCATGGTTGAAAGAGGAAGGTTAGGAGCATGTGAGACACCAGAATGAAAGAGGAAAGATAAAGTCTGGGACTGTATAACTCAGTGAAACCTAAGGGTGCTCAATGATTGTAATAAAGGGTACAAATATGTTTTTACATGAAGTAGAACAAATTAATGTCAACATTGCAAGGTGTTAAAATAGGGTGGGATTGGGGGAAAATACAATCAATGCAAACTAGAGACTGTAATTACCAGAAACATTGTATTATGCTTCCTTTAATATAACAAAGGCAATATACCAAATTTAAATGCATATGGGGGGTGCACATAGAGGAAGGGTATGGGGCTCCTGGCACTGGTGACGTTGTCTTACTCCTTATTCTATTTTAGTTTAATGCTATCTTTCCTTTTGTTGCTTTCTAGCTGTCATGTTTTTGTTTTTCTCTCTCTTTCTGTCTTTTTTCATTTTCTTTTGTCCCTCTACCTTCTTTGACTTTTCCTCCTTCTTCATGGAAGAAATGGAGATGTCCTTATATAGTTACCGGCAATGGTGCTAAATACATAAATACATGACTATACAGGGAACCAATGATTGTTTACTTAGGACAGAATGTATGGTGTGTAAGCAAAACTGTCTTAAAAAACAAATGGGTTGACGAAGAAAGCTTGAGGGCACTATACTGAGTGAAATAAGACAGACACATAAGGACAAGTATTGCAGGGTCTCACTGATAAGAACTAATTATAATATGTAAACTCAAAGACACAGAATATAAGTTACCAGGATATAGAATGAGGCTAAAGAATGGGGAACGTTTCTTATTATGAGCACAATGTTCAACTAGGGTGAATTTAAAGATTTGGAAATGGACAGAGGTGATGGTAGCATGTTGTGAGAACAACTGACAGTGCTGACTGGTGTGTGAAGGTGGCAGAAAGGATAAGCTCAGAGTCATGTATGGCACCAGAAGGAAAGCTGGAGGTTAAAAGACGAGAATGTATAAAACAGTGAATCTTATGGTACACAATGTCTGTGATTAACTGTACAAATATTAGAAATCTCTCTCATGAACTAGAACAAATGTATGACACTATAACTAGAAGTTAATAAATAGAGGGGTGTGCCAGTTTGAATGTATTATGTCCCCCCAAATGCCATTATCTTTGATGTAATCTTGTGTGGGCAGACCTATCAGTGTTAATTAGATTGTAATTCTTTGAGTGTTTCCATGGAGATGTGCCCCACCCAACTGTGGGTGATGACTCTGATTGGATAATTTCCATGGAGATGTTGGCCCACCCATTCAGGGTGGGTCTGAATTAAATTACTGGAGCACTATATAAGATCAGACAGAAGGAGAAAGCTGCTACCACCAAGAGGGACACTTTGAACAAAGCACAGGAGTTGCAGATGAGAGTTTGAAGATGGCCGTTGAAAGCAGACTCTTGCTCCGGAGAAGCTGAGAGAGGACAAATACCCCAAGTGCAATTAAGAGTGACATTTTTGAGGAACTGCAGCCTAGAGAGGAATGTTCTGGGCGAAAGCCATTTGAAACCAGAACTTCGGAGCAGATGCCAGCCATGTGCCTTCCCAGCTAACAGAGGTTTTCCATACACCATTGGCCATCCTCCAGTGAAGGTACCCGATTGCTGATGCATTACCTTGGACACTTTATGGCCTTAAGACTGTAACTGTGTAACCAAATAAACCCCCTTTTATAAAAGTCAATCCATCTCTGGTATTTTGCATTCCGGCAGCATTAGCAAACTAGAACAAGGGGCATATAGGGAAAAAAAAAATATATATATATATATATATATATATAGATAGATATAGATATAGATATAGATATAGATATATACCTATTGCAAACTATATACTACGGTTAGTAGTATTTTAACATTCTTTCATCAATAGTAACAAGAGTACTATACCAAAACTATGAATCAATAATGGAGGGGGGGGTGTGGTTAGGGGTATGGGAGGATTTTGAGTTTCCTTTTTTTGTCTTTATTTCTTTTCTGGGATAATGAAAATGTTCTAAAAATTGAAAAAAAAATTAGTTGTGGTGATGGATGCACAGCTGTATGATGATACCATGGGCAGTTGATTGTACACTTTGGATCTTTTGATATTGTATGGTTTGTGAACAATCTCATTTAAAAAAAATGGTTATAACCAGGTTTTCTTTTATTCATGCTTAAAGTTTATATTAAATACCTTCCATGTGCCAAGTGTATTCTAGGATCTTAGAATTAAAAAGAAATAAGATGGTAATAGGGAGTGGAAGAGCTAGACATACAAACAAGTAAAACTAAAATAAGATGGGAACACAGGAAGAAGTAATACCTATGCATGAGTTTTTGGAGTGATTTTCACAGAGGAGGTGACTTTAGAACAACATCCTGATGGAGACGTGAATTTTCAGAAGAAAACCAGGAAATAAAAAGAACCTATAGGTGGACAGAAGAGAATCCAGAGAGAGGTATGACAAATAACATTGTGTTTTCAGGGAGCCACAAATGGTTTAGGATGGTTGGGTCGTAAGGCACAAATGAGGGTCTGGTCAGCTAGAAAATAAGAAGGATGTGTGAAGGAAAATAGTAGAGAGTTTGAATGTATTCAGTGCCCTATGGGAGTGGGGGTGGGGTTCTGAGGTCCAATTCAAAGTTCTTTCAAAACTTCATGTTACTACCGAAAACAGTATATATGCCAATGACCTAATTCTTCACCACCTAGAAGGCTGTTTTTCAGGGCATAAGTTATGGGGTCATTTGCATGTGTTCGGATCAAAAGAGGTGGGACTGAGTCACCATTATCTTTGACCAGATTGGCTGGTGTTTCACAGCCTAGAAGAATTAATAAGTGATTCAGAAGGTCAACAAGGATAGGTCCAGATTCACAGTCCCCAAACAGGATTCAGCAGAGTGGGAATGGACACCTGGAGATTATTCTACAGGTTCTACAGGCTCCGCCACATTCCAGAAGGGGAAGAAAGATACGCGTGCACTTACTATATGCTTGGGAGGTTTGCCTTTCCCAAGGGCAGTCAGTGCTTGATGAGAAAAATGGAAAAGGGAATGATTTTCTTCAGGAGGACCTGAACCCTGTTGGATTAGAGAATTTAGTAGTACATTAAAAGGTAGCTCTCCTCATTTCACCTGATATTCCATCCAACACTCATGCCTGAAGGGTATCATTAATTTTCTTGACAAACAGGGGGAATAAGTATGTAGAAAAATGTTAAAGTCAGAGAAGCAAGAAAATCAGTTTTAAATACAGTCTTATTGAATCTCTGCCTCTTTGTACAGACCAATATTCAGAAAAGTACTGCTGGAGTCTTTATTTTGTTTCTGACATATAACTTTCCTTACAGTAGGCTATTGTATGCATTGGATGATGAACTGCTAATAGCATGGTTGAAAATTTAAATAAAGCAAAGCCAAACCAAAAAGAAACCCCTTTGCAGAAACCAAAAACCCCTGAACTACAATAAACTTGAACTCTGATCGCAAGCAAAGTGTTGCTTAGAAACCCAGAGTAGAGAGTTTGCCCAGCAACTTTAGATGCTACCAGCTGCCTCTGTGAAGAAACTGACATTGGTGACCACAGGCATTAAAAAATATAGAAGTGCAAGTAATCTGTAGAGGTTAAGAAAAGAAGCATGAATTGGTCTAGTTAGTTTAGCTGATATTTGATGTTCAAGAAACTATATAAAAGCCAATGCCCTGACTTTCATTGATTCTAGGATCATGCTGCTTAGGATTCCTTCCCTGTGCCATGGCTTCCTGCCTCTCAGTAATTGTTCACCCATGACATAAACTTTCAGCAAAAAAAAACTTAATTTGACACCATTGTATCAAATCATATCTTCTCATTGACTTTATATTTAAATTTTGGCGCTCTGCTCTTAAAGAAATTATGCCTCACCACCAAATTAATAAAAACAGCACATATCAGAATTCAAACTCTTCCTTCAAACAGCATTTTCACTTAATCATGTATAATATAGATTGTTCCAATTTTTCATCTATATGAAATGTTTACTTAAGTAAACACGTAAGAGCAATCCATTTTATTTAAACAGAATATTTTGTTTAAACAGACCAAATGATTACCTGGTAATTCTTATTTTATTTGAAGTGAAAATTCTGGGTTCTCAGATTTCCTTGATTCAATCCCATCCCCACCAATTCTATTAGATGGTCTCATGGAACCAAATAAATCTTCTTCAGAGATTTAAAACAAATGAAAAAGATTATTTTTTATTTGATATGTGTCTTCTCCTTTATAATGTACACTATATGAAAGTAAGGACTAGGATATGGTGTCTTGCTCAACATTCTGTCTAAAGCACAGTGTTTGAAACACAGTAATCCTTTAACAAATATTTATTAATGAATGAATACAAGAATTGGATGTTTAATACACATATTAGTTTTTCCATTTTTTCTAATATACATCACAGACTGTTAGAAAAAGAGTTTTTTTCATATAAAAGATATCATATTACTGAAGAGTAACACTGTCCAAAAAGCTTTTTATTGACTTTTCCACAAAAGAAAACTTTAAGTACTTATTATTTCTTAAGAACAGTGCTTATATCAAAGACTGAACCAATGTGGATATATTTTTACACTCACAATAAGCAGCCTGTAATCAGTTTTGGAAACCACAAAGATTTCCAAAGCTGACTGTGTGGCAAAATATCTGTTAATCCAAACACTGATTCAGGTTTTAAGATGTAGAAATATGAGACTCTACTTAATGAGTGTACAAATTTGGGCCTTTACCAAGCGCCCTGGTGTGGAGGATACATGCATGTCTAAGCATGAGGACAAAACCTACACCCACAATGCTACTCGGAAGGGAAAATTAGATTTTTATGCCTTAAGAAAGGTAATGAGTTCTGAAGACACACACAGCAAGGGAGAGAGACAAAGAGACAGAGACAGAGAGAGTGAGCGACCTGATGGAATTTCTATCAAGGTGTCGATGGATGGATAATATTTCATCAGGTTGAAAAATAAATATGGTTGGGGTGGTAGAGTGACCTTCAAAGTGGGAGAAAGAACACTAACATATTTCTGGTCAGAAACACTGAGGTTCTACATAATTTGCAAAGCTCAATGATAATGCTTTTAACAAAAGGAGAAATTTTTGCTTTGATTATCTCTTCTCAATCAGGAAAACATTTCATTCTGAAATAGTATACTTTGGATAATATCTGCAAATGAGTAAATCTCTTCTTTTTGGAAGCTGTGTTCAAGTGTTTAGTAGTTAAAGAGTAACAAACAGTATATGGGGAGTGAGTAGAAGGGAGCAAGTCCAGCAATACATACAACTCGGTTTTTTTCATGGATACCATCAAATTTAATAATACCCTTGTTCTTAAACAGTTCTTAAAGAATTAAATCGCTTAACCATTTGGAAGCTTAAAAACATGTCATATTAGAGACAGCTTATTAGTCGAGAGAAAATTTGAGAGGGGAAATTAGAGTGTAGTCCCACAGGAAAGTAAAAGCTGGGGGGTTATTTTTTTTTCTTTTCATCGTTACAAAGGCATGCTCTTCACATTTTTCTAACATGAAATGATAATAATAATGATTAGTTAACATTTTGAATGGCTACTCCTGATGATGTTCCCCATGCGTTTATCCATTTAATATTTATAACAACCCCAGGAAATTGCTGCTATTGTTATTGCAATTTTTTATATGGATAAACTGAGGAAGAAAAAAGTTAAATTCTTTCTCCTAGGTCACACAGCTTAAATGCAGAGCTAGAATTTGAACTTGACCATGTCTGACTCCAGAGCTTGCACTGTTGACTTTGTGTTATTGCTACCAGGTCAGATAATGGGGCAGCTTACTTCTTCTCATGCTGTCACAGGGTTTCCAAGTATAGATGTGACAAGGATATTTGAGTAGAGTTTAGATATTCAAAATGAAAAAGAGTAGGGGAGCTAGGTTAAATGAACCAGGGAGAGAACACGTTTGGACTCAGTTTGAAATACAACCATTCTAAATCTGGTGAACGTTATCTGATGATAAAGAAGCAGAGGTTTACTTTGATATGAAACCTGAGGAGTCACATTTTCTTTAAAAGAAGAATGTAAAAGTATGAATGCACAATACCTTGAAGGCCCAACATTCTTAACATGTAATATACCTTAAAGTCTTTTCTTTATACTCTTTGAAGCTGATATTTAAACTCTGAACAAGAATCACTTAATCCATTACTGTGCCCATGCTGTCTTTTGGATAGAACTCAGGAACTATTTTAAATCACCTAAAAATTCAAATTAAGGAAAGGCAAGTTATTCTTGATACATCCAAAAAAGTTGCAAAATTAATATCTCCCCCAAAATTGACTCATTCAAAGAGTATTGTGTGGTTATAGTAGAAAGCTCTGGGTGACCTGTTAATATTATTAATTATTACTGAAATGGTGAATATAATGAAAATCTTTGTGAATCCTTGAAGTAACGTTGATCTTGGAGATTTTTTTTTTGTCACCGGAGAGATATCCATTACTTTGATCTAAGGACATGAAAACCATATCTAGATTTTTCTTGCTGTTGTAGGAAGTTCTTAAATAGTTAGCTCATGGGCAATATTAGACCCAAAGTTATAATTTACACAGATAGTGATAATGTAGCATCTTCGTGTATAGTCAGAATCCATATAGTAGCTAAAATATGTGAACTTCATTAGGGGACATAGAGATCTATTTGCTATTGTACACACCCAGTGCTAGATTTTATGTTGTGGTCTCTGGATTACCATAGGTAAAACATATACAAAGCTTTTGATGACAAAAGTCTCTTTGTTGGTTCCACAGTTGACTGGGCATATGCTCAATGGCTTAGATAATATTAGATGAGGTGGTATATCCTAGTATTTAGGAGAGCGGGCTCTGAGTTTTTCTATGACATAATCTCAGACTTGCCACTTAATAGTTGTGATTCTGAGCAAATTCTTTATCTAATCTGTGCCTCATTTTCCCATCTGTCCAAAGTGAGCATCAATAGGGCCTACTCATATGGCTGTAAGGATGACATAAAGTAATCTATAGACAGCAATTAGTACGGTGTGTGACACTGAGTCAACAGCTCAATAAAAAGCAACATTATCTTTCAGAGAATAGCCTAATAAGGGTTGCAAGATTTAACAAATAAAAATAAAGAGTTCTCAGTTAAATTTGAATTTCAGGTAAACCACAAATAAACTTTTCATATAAGTATGTCCTATGCAATATTTAAGACATACTTACACTAAAAACTTATTTGTGACTAATTTATCTGGCAACCCTAATCATAGTGCCTGATAGTATATAGGCATTCAAAAATTTATGGTTGAATGAATATGTAAATAAAACTATGGACTGAATATTTTGGAATTGTCCTATGTTGATGCATCCAAATATGTAAATTTTAATTCATCAACTGATCTTTAATTTAGAGTATTCCTATTTGAGTTAATCAGAAATCATTCATTTATTCAACTAATAGTTTAGGAACTTCAAGGTGCCTGTGTTTGTTGGTATGATGAAGAGATGCAAACAAACAAACAAAAAATCACAATACGAGTGATTGAGATCTAAATTACAAATCAATAGAAGTTTAAAAATCAATATAGCAATGCTTGCCAAATGAGTGATACAGAGAGATGGGTGCAGGCACCACGGGTCATGAGTCTTTTGAGCAACATTCAGCTTCTATTGAGAGTCTATAATGTACCAGATACAGTTACTTGGGTGGGTGGTCTATAATTCTGATACCAAAGAGGTAGATGATATAATAATCACATGAATACATGCAAAATTACAACTGTAATAAGTACACTGAAGGAGGGAGAGGTTAATGGTGCTATAAAGGCATATAAGATAAAGTTTGGGCATTGTCAGAGAGTTCATGGAAGGCTTCTCTGAGGAAGTAATACTAGAGTTGAGATCTAAAGCATAGGAAGGAGTTAACTAAGAAAAGAGGGAAATAAATAGCTTCCTAGGCAGATAGAAGAGCAAGCACAAGATCATATGGTGGGAGGGAGCATGGAATTCAACGAAACAGAAAGAGGACTGCTGTGGCTTGAATGCTAGAGAGCAAAGGGAAGAGTGAAACAAAATGAGGCTGAAAAAGTAGGGAGGGGCCAGTGCACCTATGCCTTCAGGCAATGTTAATGAGTTTAGTCTTTGTTCTAAGTATCCAGTAAAATAATTTAAGCCTGGTGGAGAGAAGAGGTGATGAATATATATTTTTAAAAGGTCATTCTGGCTTCTTTGTGGAGAATGGCTTGGAGGGGTCAATGGTTACACTAAGCAGAATGAGTAGAAAGGTTGTCCTAGAAAGAATGGAAGTTAAGCTACGTCTTGGAGGATTTAAAACAATGGAAAGAAATAGGATGCAAAGGAGATAGAAATATCTGTTACAAATCCTGGAACGATGAATATACCAGTGTGGCTGGAAGAGCATGTTCATTCAACAGAGTAATGAAAGTTATTTGTAATGCTGGAGATTGAGAGGAGGGGATTCAGGAAACCACCGAAAAGGCCTTGTAAACAAGGTGAGGATGGTCAGGTTAGCCCTATAAGTAATGGGTAATCGTGGAAGGTTGGCAGAGATGTGACATTACAAAAGGTTCACCTGGTATCATAAATGCAAAGTCTAGGGATTATAGATTTAAAATCCTGAGATCAATTGTTCCAGTTTGCTAATGCTGCCATTTTGCAAAACACCAGAAAAGGATTGGCTTTTATAAAAGGGGGTTACTTGGTTACAAAGTTACAGTCTTAAGGTCATAAATTGTCCAAGGTAAGGCATCAGCAATAGGGTACCTTTATTGGAGAAAGCCATTGGCATCCAGAAAACCTCTGTTAGCTGGGAAGGCACATGGCTGGCATCTGCTTGCTCCCAGGTTGCATTTCAAAATGGCATTCTCCAAAATGTCAGCTTTCAACAGCGTCTTCAAAATGTGTCTCTCAGCTGCAGCTTCTTTGAAGTCCTCCTGTTTCTGAGCTTTTACAGGGCTCCAGTAATTAAATCAAGACCCAAGCTGAATGGGCAGGGGCACACCTCCATGGAAACAATCTCTTCAACAGGTCACACCCTAATCACAGGTGTTCCTAGTCACATCTCCATGGAAACAATCAAAAGGTTCCAACTAATCAACACTAACATGTGATTTATGGAATTGGTTTTGGAGAGAGTGGTAGTAAGAAAAAGACCCAGTGAACGTAATAAGGAAGGAGCAAAGGAAAGGCTGGAAAAGAAAAATAGTCATATACAACGACTTCTTTATTTCTTTGGGAGTAAATAAAACATGTTCAAGGAAGTGGTTTTCAAATGCTGTATGAAGTTAACTGTGGTACAGAGAAGCAGTTTCCAATATTCATCAGTCAGCTTTTGCTAGGTTACATTGAGGTAGCAAACAACCTAAAAGTCTCAGTGTCGTAAAAGGACAGATGTTCATTTCTCACTCAGCTTATATGTACATGCTCCATTTCCTGTGGCTCTGCTCTGTATCATCTTCATTCCTAGATCTAGGCTACAGGATCGGCCTTATCAGGGACTTAGCATTTCGTGGTAGAGGGAAAAGCATGAAGAAGAATTACACATTGTTTCTTAAAGCTTCTACCCAGAAGTGGCATAGGTAACTTACGCTCACATTTCATTGGCTAAAGCAAGTCACATGGAGAACCCTGATATCAAAGAGAGAAGGTGTGCCGGTTTGAATGTATTGTGTCCCCCAAATGCCATTATCTTTGTGGTCTTGTGTGGGGCAGACGTTTTGGTGCTGGTTAGATTTGCTTGGAATGTGCCCCACCCAGCTGTGGGTGAAGATTTTGATGAGATGTTCCCATGGAGGCGTTGTCCCTACCCATTCGGGGTGGGCCTTGATCAGTGGATCAATATAAATGAGCTGACTCAGAGAGAGGGAACTCACTGAGTGCAGCTGTGAGTGATTGTTTTGAAGAGGAGCCAAGCTTGCTAGAGAGGAACGTCCTGGGAGGAAAGCTGTTTTGAGGCCAGAACTTTGGAGCAGACGCCAGCTGCCTTCCTAGCTAGCAGAGGTTTTCTGAACGCCATTGGCCATCCTCCGGTGAAGGTACCCGATTGCTGAAGTGTTACCTTGGACGCTTTGTGGCCTTAGGACTGTAACTGTGTAGTGAAATAAACCCCCGTTTGATAAAAGCCTATCCATCTCTGGTGTTTTGCATTCTGCAGCATTAGCAAACTAGAACAGAAGGGTATAATCCTCTTATAGGGAGGGGAAGTTGAATAAAAGGAACAATAATACAATCTACAATACAGGGATTGTTGGGTGGAGAAGAAACCCCTGCTGGTTTATTGAGATGGACTGACATCATCAGTACTATTTAAAGTTTTGAGATATGTGAGACATGCAATAATAAAGTAAAGTAAATACCGGCATTATAATTACCCATCTCACATAGCAGTGTTTCTCAAGCAGCAACAAGATATTTGATTTATTCAGTGAGATATTGGGAAATAAACTGTTAAAGTTTTCATATTTTCAAACAATTTTAATGACACACTAGACTTTACCACTTTCAATATTGACCTTTTGAAAAGGGAGTCAATACACTATAAGAATGGTTTAAAAACAAAATATTAGTTGCTGGCAAGGAAGCAGAGCAACTAGAACTATTCATACATTACTAGTAAGAATGTAAAAATGTTGGAGCTCCTCTGGAAAACAGTTTGTCTCTTTTTTATAAAGTTAAATATACATTAACATTATGACTCAGCTATCCCACTCCTTGATACTTGCCCAAGAGAAATGAAGACATAGGACTAAAAAATCTTGTTCACATATGTTTATACCGGCTTTATTCATAATCATAAAAACAGAAACAACCCAATATCCATAAACTAGTGAGAACAAAAACAAAATTGGCACATCCATACAGTGGACTAATACTCAGAAATAAAAAGGAGAAAACCACTGATGATACATGCAACAACATGGATGAATATCAAGGGCATTATACCAATTGATAGAAGCCAATCATATTATTATTATTCAATAATACAATATCAATACATATCATATCAATGTCATACAATATGATATCAATACATATCATATTATTCCATTTATTTGACATCTTGGAGAAGATGTAATTGTAGTAACGGAAAACAGACCAGTGGTTGGCAGGGACAGGGGATGGGGGAGGACATTGACTATGAATGGGAACAAGGCCATTTATTTTGAGGGGGAAAGTGGAAACATTCCATATCTTGAGTGTGGTGATGGTTACACAACCTTCTATGTTTGTTAAAACTCATAGAACTGTACCCCCAAAAGGATGAATTTTACTCTACGCAAATTATACCTCAATAAGCATAAGTTAAAAAAATGCAATCACATTTATTTCTGTAAGTTATTACTGTATACGTAAAATACTTAACATACACTTAAATATCAGTGCATACTTAAAATACTTAACATACACTCAAATGTCAATGGATGCTTAAGACTATATAACCAGATAGAGACAAGCAAACACCTCCCTTTTAATATAGTTCTTTTGGGGGAAGCAGTGATTCATGAATTCAGATATACCTTCTGAATAATACCACTTAAATGAGAAAATTTACAATTAAGAAATTTAAGTTTTATTCTTTCTTTAAGAAAATAATCTTCAGTATATAATGCCAATCATGGATTTTATGGCTTATGTAAGAGAGGTGGGCCTCAGTAAATAACTGTAAAATGCTTTGAGTCATTCTCTTCTCGAAGAAATACTACATAATCTAAATAAGGAATGGTATATTTTAATGGGCATAATATTTTAATTTGGTACTTACACAAAACTGTGTTCTGGCAGTTTATAAATTATATGAACATATGCAAATTCAACTGTCATGTATTATTCAAGAACAAATAATTGTCTAGAGAGATGTGCAGAGGAAAAAAGAATGAAATATTATCTATCACATTCTCTTTCCCTCCCCTCTCTTTCTTTTTTTTTCTCTCTCATTTCACTGTAACCCAGTAATACAGAAATAAAGAAAAATGATTATTTTTTTAAAATTTCCACTAAAGACCCAAAAACTAGCAAAAAAAAAAGTAACAGTATGAGGAAAATTGTTCAAATCTTTTGTTTCTGTTCAAAATAGAGTCTTACATGGTTTAAATAATTCAATTGAAAAACTGGTGAATTAAGACAAGTATCTAGATTAATCTTTTTAAAATAGGTGTTGTTTAAATAAAACAAATAATCAAATTGATTGTCTTGGCATCTTCTGGGATGGTGAGAAGGTTAAATTTATCAAGGAATTTATCAAGGACCACTATGAATAAGACGCTTGTTCCATGTTGATTTTCTCCCATGTGATTTCATCTATAATGGGTCTTTTTACATAAGGAGTTTATTGCTAATCACAATTCTTAGTCTCTCTTGCGAAGCCCAGGACAGCCGAGTACTACTGCTCTGCATCTCTGAATTGCTGAGGACTATGGTCTGAGGGGATGAATTTTTCCTTTGGCTTCCCTGTCTTGATTCTTCAATCTTGTGCTGGGTTTCAAAGGTCTGTTGGAGAGAAGTGTTTTTTCCTGTTTGAAATCTGAATCTAAAATAGATTCCCCAGTAAAACAAACAAACAAACAAACAAAGTCACTCAGTGTTCTTTTTTACTTTAATTACTCTTTTTCACTTTAATTATTATTCTTGTTATTTTTGTGTGTGCAGTAATGAGGGTGTCAGGGATTGATTTTGGTGATGAATGCACAACTATGTAATGGTACTGTAAACAATCAAATGTATGATTTGTTTTGTATGACTGCATGGTATGTGAATATATCTCAATAAAATGAATTAAAAAAATAAAATAAAAGATTCCCCATTGGTGCAGCATCATGACCTTCCTGTCTAACTAGTAAACATTCCTATTTCATGCCTAATAGCATGTGCATTACACAGGTAATATTGTGGGCAATATTCTATTTTTCACCTTCACTCCCTAAATCACAAACCAGTTGAGGGCCAGAGAAGATAATTAGAACGATTTAGAGTCATCAAAAATTCCCTTTTATCCAATTTTGCATCTATCTTTTTAGAAAAAATAGATTAAAAAATAGTTTTAACAAAATATGGGTGCTGAAATACATTTAAGTGCATTTAGGCTTCTGGGGCCCCTTTCTGGCCCCAAATATAGAAACACATTTCTTCTCAATCATAAGCAATTTATAATCCTTTGACATACAAATACCCTGGGACTTTGTGGGGAAGCAACTTCATGGACTAACCAAATAACGTTGCCTGAGAAGACTGGAATGATGTGCAGGCAAGTCATTGCTCCCAGTCACCCCAAGTCTAAGAGCTGTCAGAAAGCAAAGGAGGTATTTCCACTCATGTCATGAATAGACAGTTGGCTGGAATTGGGTTTCTGGTCCAGCACGGCTCCTGGGCATTAGAATAGTGCTTCAAATAAAGTCTTTGTTCTATACTTTCTTGAGGAATTTCTAAGAACTAGATCCTCTGCAAGACCATACTTACAGGCATTTGGCCCTTGGTTTCTATACTGCTCTAACTAGTCTCCTAAACCACTCAGTTGCCCCAAGAATTTTGACTCATATTCTCTTGATCCATCATAAATCTCTTGATCCATCTCATGATCCATCATAAATCATTTTTTTTCTGCTTCTTTTTCTCTCATGATAGGACCATCAGACTCTTGGAGGGGAGCCTATTCACCTGTTAGAATAGAAACCAAATCCACTAGCAATTAAAAAAAATTACTTATTCTTCCTTAAGGTTAGAGAAGAATGTGCCTTAAAAAAAAAAAAAATGTTCATGCATGGCTCAACCCCAACAGGGGGAAAGAGATGCTTCATTTTGTCCTGGAAAGATTATTTTTGGTCCCAAAGTAAAGATCATATGGCTCCTTTTATTCTAATGCAAATGAAACATGAATTTTTCATATAAAATTACAAGTTGAAGTTTTATATACTATTACAAGTTAAAGAAGAAAGTCTTAATTCACACAACTTCCTTTTTATTGTTTTTATTAGAGAAGTTGTAGGTTTACAGAAAAATTGTGCAAAAATACTGTGTTCATCTACCCCCATCCCCAACATTTTTTAAAATTTTTATTTTGAAATAAATTCAAACTTACAGTAACAGTTGCAAAAATAATACAAACCCCATACACAGAACTCCAGCATACCCCAAGCCCCCTCCACCAATACCCCAATCTACCAACTTTAATATTTTGTCACTTTGCCATTTCTTTTTTTCCCTATCTATCATCCATTATCTATTGCTCTGTCTTCTGAACATATGACAGCAAGTTGCACACATCCTTGAACAAATACTGTAATTCACATATACATTTCCCATAAACAAGAATATTCATTTATGTAAAGACATAAAGTGTAGCTAAGAAGTTCAAGAAATTTAACATTGATATAAAGCTTACATTCTATATTTCATTTTTTTCTTATGTCCCAACTGTGTCCTTTTGAGTCTTTTCCCCTCTATTCTTAGATCTCATCCAGGATCATCTATGGCATTTAATTGTCATTATCTATTTAGACTGTCTTTTTTTTTCAATTGTGGAAACATATATAGAGCATAAATCTTCCCATTCCAACCCCTCCCAAGCATTCCATTTAGTGGGATTAATCACATTCACAATGTTGCAATGCCATCACCTTCCCACCATCCATTACTAGAAATTCCCTTCACCCCAAACAGAAACCCTCCACTCATTTCTTATTAACTCCCCATTGCCTCTTCCCCCACTTCTCATAACCCATACTCTACTTTCATCTCTATGATCATATTCTCTGATACTTTCTTTGTGTTTTACTGTGGGGCTTAAATTTAACATCTTAAGTCTATAACAATCTTGTTTTCTTTGATACAAACTTAACTTCAATAGGGACACATAAACTATGTTCCTATACTCCTCCATTCCCCCACCTTATGTAGTTCTTATCAAAAATTACACATTTTACATTAAGTCCAAAACCACTGATTTATCATAACACTTTATGTATTTTAGATCCTGTAGGAAGTAAATAGTGGAGTTGCAATCAAAAATACAGTAGTATTGGTTATTTATATTTACCATGTGATCTTTACTGGAAATCTTTATTTCTTCATGTGGTTTCAGTCAATTGTTTAGTGTCGCTTCCATTCAGCCTTCAAAATTCCCTTTAGCATTTCTTATAGGACTGATCTACTGGTGATGAAGTCCCTTCAAGCTTTTGATTATCTAGGAATGTTTTCTTTTCCCCCTCATTTTTAACCTCCAGATGTTTGTGAACCCTGCAAGTCTCTGACGGTTATTGACCTCTATTTGCATTCCATTGTGGTCAGAGAACGTTGCCCTGAACAATTTCAATTTTTTTAAATTATTGAGGCTTCTTCTATGTCCAGCATATGGTCCATTCTGGAGAATATTCAGAGATCACTAGAGAAGAATGTGTACCCCGGTGACCAGGGACACAATGTTCTATATATGTCTGTTAAATTTCTGTATATCTCTCTCTCCTTTCTTTGTTTCTCTGTGGGGTAGGGCTTCCTTTAGTATCTGAAGGTAGGGCAGACCTTTTACTAGCAAAATCTCTCAGCATTTGTTTGTGAAAAATTTAAGCTCTCCCTCAAATTTGAAGGGGAGTTTTTTGCTGGATAAAGTATTCTTAGTTGGAATTTTTCTCTCTCAGAATTTTAAATATGTTATGCCACTGCCCCTCACCTCCATGGTGGCCGCTGAGTAGTCACTACTTAGTCTTATGTTGTTCCTTTGTATGTGGTGAATTGCTTTTCTCTTGCTGCTTTCAGAACTTGCTCCTTCTCTTCAGTATTTGACAGTCTGATCAGAATATGTCTTGGAGTGGGTTTGTTTGGATTTATTCTATTTGGAGTTCGCTGGGCATTTATATTTTGTGTATTTATATTGTGTAGAAGGTTTGGGAAGTTTTCCCCAACAATTTCTTTGAATACTCTTTGTAGACCTTTACCCTTCTCTTCCCCTTCTGGGACACCAATGAGTCTTAAATTTGGACATTTTATTTTTATCTATCATGTCCCTGGGATCCATTTCGATTTTTTTCTCCATTCTTTCTTTTGTTCTTTCATTTTCCATCTGTGTTTCTCAAGGTCGCTGAGTCGTTGTTCAGCTTGCTCTAGTCTTGCACTATGGGTATCCAGAATCTTTTTAATTTGGTCAACAGTTTCTTTTATTTCCATAAGATCATCTATTTTTTTATTTACTCTTGCAATTTCTTCTTTCTGCCCTTCTAGGGTCTTCTTCATGTCCTTTATATCCTGTGCCATGCTCTTCTTCATGTCCTTTATATCCTGTGCGATTCTCTCATTGTTTGTCTTTAGTTCTTTGATTAATTGCTCCAAGTACTGTGTCTCCTCTGATCTTTTGATTTGGGTGTTTGGGTTTGGGTTATCCATATCATCTGGTTTTTTCATATGCTTTAAAATTTTCTGTTGTTTTTGGGCTCTTGGCATTTGCTTTACTTGATAGCGTTCTTTTAGGATATGTAGGATTATTCAGACACCAATCTCTAATTTGTCAGATCTACAGCTTGGTGGCATACACTTTAACTAACCAGCAGATGGTGTCTGTGAGTCACCTATTCCCCTGAAGTCAGTTCTCCCCAACTCTGTCTTTGTGGTGTGTGGGGGTCTGATTCTTGTGGGGTCCAATTGGTGCACCAAGTTTGGGTGTGTTGTTGGTGTTGTCTGCCCTGATTGTGGGGCATGTGTCTGAGTGGTTAGGGAGGCAGGGCAGCTTTAATAATCAAACCTCCCAGGTGTTCCTGGAGATTTAAGGCTGTTGCAAGAGTCTAAACCTTCATTTCTGTCTCACCACAGATTGTCTCTGCTGCTGACCCACAAGTACTTGGTATTGGCATAGGGTCCCTGGGATTTCCGGGTGGGTTCCTCTTTCCAGCCATGCCCTCCTAGGGCCTCTGCTGAGGGAAGGCTGTGTTACGTCACAAGTGCACACCATCCCTCAAGGGATGCCCTGGGCTGGCGGGCTGTGCAGGGGCATTCCCAGCCTGCTGTAAAGATGGCTGAATGGGGCATGTCAATTTCCCCCTTTTTGCACAGCTCTGCCTTCCCCCTCTCCAGGACAATTAGCTGTGGTTGCATGAAAGGCTACTGTCCATGCCCAATATTGTGGCATGTGTGCAGTGTTGCTGGAAACACTTCCCGTCCCACTGGGTCCCTTGCTGCAGCTCTGGGCTGTGTCTTCAGCGCTGAGCAGGAGCATTGCCAGCCCACCGAGAAGATGGCTGCAAGGTGCTTGGTTTTTTTCCCCTTTGGCTCCCCTCTGCCCTCCTCAATCCAAGACAGCTAGCAGTGGTTGCATGAAAGGCTATCTTCCATGCCAGATTTCGAGGCATTCGCACAGCCCTTTCCTGCCACGCTTCACTGTGTGGTTCTCGCTGCTGTATCTGTAGCTGCTTTTGGATTTTTTTCTAAAAAGAAATAGTCCGTCTCCAAGCACCAACCCACAGTTCCCCACACCACAGCATGGCTGCCTAACATTCAGCAGACTCACTCACTCATTGCAGAACGCAGCCTCCCAGCTTCACCAAGTGCACGGTCCCTGTGGATTTAGCAGCTGGTGCATCACTGGAACTGGTGCTCTGGATCACTTTCTGGCCTCTATCTAGTATGTTTCACAGAGGTTTTATTGCCCTGTCTCTCCTAGCCACCATCTTAGGTTCTCCCCCATCCCCATTATTAACTGTGCTTTCGTGTGGTAAATTTATTACAATTTATGAAAGGATGTTATTATGATTGTACCATTATCTATACTCCATAGTTTGCATTACATTAGGGTTCACTGTTTGTGTTGTACAGTCTTATGTTCTTTAAAAACAATTTTATTCTAGCACCATATAAGTTACTAAGAATTCTAGTAACAACCTAAAATTTCCTCTTTTAAGCACATTCAAATATATAATTCAGTGGTTTTAATAGCTTTTACAATGTTGCACTAACATCACCACCATCCATTATCCAACTTTTCCATCATCCCAAACAGAAAGTCTGTACCAATTAAGCATCAACACCCCATTCTCTACTCCCACCCCCAGCCCCTAGTAAATTCTATTCTAATTTACACTCAAATGAATTTGCTTATTCTAATTATTTTATATCTGTAAGATCATACACTATTTGTCTTTTGTGTCCTGGCTTATTTCGCTCAACGTGATGTCTTCAAGGTTCATCCATGTTGTTGCATGTATCAGAACTTCATTCCTTTTATGGCTGTATATATGCATGTATCTACCACATATTGGTTATCCATTCCACTGTGATGGACACTTGGTTTGTGTTCTGGTTTTCTAAAGCTGCCAGAAAGCAATATACCAGAAACAGGTTGGCTTTTACAATGGGAATTTATTAACTTACAATTCACAGTTCTTAGGCTGTGAAAATGTCCAAGTCAAGGCATCAACAGGATGATACCTAGTTTCTGAAGACATGCTGCCAGCATCTAGGACCTGCTTCTCACATGGGACAGCACACAGCCAGTGTCTGCTGGTCCTTTGCTCCCAGGTTTCATTGCTTTCAGCTTCTGGCTTTACTGGCTTCCTCACCAAGCTTCTGTGTGTCCTCTTCTAGCTTCTCTGGGGCTTTTCTCTATGAATGTCTCTTAATTTTATCTCTTAGCTTCTGTATGTGTTTTGTCCTCTTATAAAGTACTCCAATCAGAAGATTAAGACCTACCTTGAATGAAGAGGGTCACATCTCAGTTGAAATAATCCAATCAAAAGTTTCCACCTATAATATGTCTACTCCCACAGGAATGGATTAGAAGAACATGGCCTTTTCTGGGGTACATAATAGCTTCAAACTACCACACTTTGCTTCCATCTTTTGGTGATTATGAATAAGGCCACTCCTAACATCAGTACGCAAACACTGTTTGTGTCCCTACTTTCAATTCTTTGGGTATATACCTAGAAGTAGGATTGCCTGGTCATGTATGTGGTAATTCTGTACTTAACGTTCTGAGGGAATGCCAAACTATCTTCCACAGCGGCTACACCATTTTACATTACTACTAACAATGATTGGGTGTTCCTATTTCTCCATGACCTCTTCAACATTTGTTATTTTCCTTTTTTTTTTTTTTAATAATAGCCATTCTAGTGGGTATGAAATGGTAATTCATTATGGCTTTGATTTGCATTTCTCTGATGGTTAATGATATTGTCATTGATTTTCTTTTAAATTTTTGGTTCTTCCTCTTTTCTCATTTTTTTCTTCTTCCTGTTCTATATTTACATAAATTATATCCATAAATCAATTAAAAAATTATCAAGACTCCAGGTCAAAAGGGGAAAAAATTGAAGAAGAACATCTACTGATTTTTTATTCCCTCCAAAAAGTGAAAGCATTTAGAGTGTTACAAAGGTCACTCTAAAGTATCCAAATCCTGAAAGAGGCATAGAGGCAGTAAGCTATAGCTGAAAGAAGACTAGGATGGAAACACTGTATTATTTTTACAACTTGGTCAAATTTGTCAGTCTCTTTAGTCTTCAAAAATGAAGTAACTATACTAGGAGATCTTACAGTTCTAACATTCCACGAACCTGGACATCTCTAGCATGTTCTTACCCTTATGGATTACAACAGCCTGAAAATTTATAGAAGATCACTCCTATGTATTGAATTCAAATAACTAAAATGTTGCACTAAAATGATTCGTACTTGTTCCCTTTACCCTGACAACTACATCTATGCTTACACTCGGACAGATGTCTTTTATTTCAGACAATCTCATACTAGGTACTTCATAGTTTGATGAAATGAGAAATTACAGTCAGATATAAAAAAACGTACTTGCCTGAACTTTATTCATAGGATACAATGTATGCCATTGTCTTTCTTCTTATCTGCTCTCAAAGTCTGCTGTCTTCTTCTTATAAAGTTATAATGCAAGACATTAGTACTCAGTGGTAAGTGCATTTTAACAGAGAACAAAATTGGATGGTAACCTTGAAATCCTAAGTATTTTCTATAAGTGAAGGAAATTTCAGGTGCATCCTTCCTTGGCACTTCACATATCATTAACGACAATTTTGCTGGCAGAAAATTCATTGCATTAACATTCAGACCCTATAATGTGATTCTTGTCTAAAACAAGAGCCAAAGATTGTCCAGAGGAGGCACGTTCAAGTCCAGGGGAAGTATGAGCTGAAAGAATATACTTGTATAAAATATACAGAAAAAAATAGATCTGTCCAGATGTTCACTATAGAGTGAATTAAAAAAAAAGGAACTGAAAACAACAAATATTACAATCATAGAAAAATAGTTTAAATCACTACATATTCAATTAAGAGAATATTCAATCCTTGAGAATGATAATATAAAAAACAAAGAATAATAGCAAAAATATAAGTTTTACAAGTAGGATTCAAAACTTGATGTATACCATCTAAAACAGCCATCTTTAGAATGTAAGCTCTATCGAAGGAGTGATATTTGTTTTTTGTGTGAATCACTGTATCTCCAGCACCTTACATAGTATCTGACACATAGTAGATGCTCAATAAATATACATTGTATGAATATGTTAATGAATAATTTAAAGTAAATGCTGGAAGAAAATATACCAAATTAATGTGATAATGGTTGCTATGCTGGGGTGTGGAATTATGGGTAGTTTTATTCCTTTTCCTGATTTTATGAACTTTTTCTCTCTCCCCCTACCCTTATTTCCATATATTGATACACTGATATGCAGTAATGTACATATTTTCAGGCTCCTTTGTCCTCAGTACTAGTTAAGTTTACAACTCAGGCAAAGGAGATAATTCTATGAAGAGGGAGATTAGAAATAAAAATGCATTACTTTTTTTAGAAAAATAAAAATCAAGAAATAGTCAAGGCACTAAGTACTTTGTGTAGCTATAGTCCTGTCTACTTCCAGGCACAGCCACATAGCACACACATGACTTCTCCCTGTTTTAGTCATGATCTAGATTTTCCATTATACATTTATTCCACAGCTAATAAAACAGGGCAATTTCTCTTGTTTTTAATGTTCTGCCAATGAGCATACTGCTAAGAACAACAAGTATGAAATAAATTCTCATATTTTTCAGAGACAATTGGTCTTTTACCATGAAGCCTGGCCAAGTCAGAGAAATTAAAACTAGGCAGTAAAGTCTCAAGTAGATATGTTACAGAACAGACTTATCCGTAGAGTCCCTAAGCAGATTGCAATTACAGAAATCAACAGATAATATAACAATACCAATTAGTCTCTAAAAGTCTCTTTTTATTAGGATGTGAATTCTGGGGACAGAACTGCACAGTGTTCAAACTGGTAATTGCAGCTGGTACTTACCCTGATGCTTATAATCACAGTTGCTTCTTTTTTGTTTATACTCATTGATCTCTCCATTCATTCAATTCACTTACTCAAGAAATATATACTTAGGTTGCACTACTTATTAGTTGAATGACCATGGATGAGTTACTTACTCTCTTTGTGAGTCAGTTTTCCATATGTAAAATGCAGGTAATATTTTAAACTATTTTATAGCAATTGTTAGGATTGAGTTAAAATTAACATATGCAGTGTTTAAAAATTCCTGGCATATGACAAGACCTCAGTAAGTGTTATCTCTTTTTACTGTGTACCAGCAAACCCTGTGCTAGGAATTGGAGATATGGTTAAAAAAAAAAAGTGGGTTTAGTCCTGTTTCATGCTGGCTTGAAATCTAATGGGTACCATTGTTGTAAGACAATTCTCCACGGATCTTTAGTGTTTCTGTACATCTTGTGAGCCAGAAGCAATGAGAGCCTTTTGCTAAAATTATCTTTTCAGGTATGTTTTATACATAGAACAACTTGGAGAGAGGTAGTGTCTCCCTCTAAAGCAGAGGGCAGTTTGTTTGTTGTATAATATGATAAAGATAATGTGTGCCTCTGTGGCAAAGTTTGATGAGATGTTCTTGCAGCCCATTTTTGGGTTTACAAAACTTGGGTTTCTTCTCCTATAACACAACCTATTAAATATACAGGTTTCACCTGGTCATTGTCACATCACTCTGGGAAGTAGGACTCAGGAAACCAGTTCAATTGTTATACTTTGGCTACTGCTATTGCTTTGAGTGTGAAACGATCTTTTGTTTCTGATCCAGGAAGCTCTTCACTTCTGCTAGCATCCAAGAAACTGTGGTAAACTAACTTGTTAGCTTGCATGTAGGATAAAATCTCAGATTCTTCACAATTCCTCAAAATCATTAGGTGGATTATCAGAAAAGGGTCTGTATAAACATAGGCATGCATTCACATACACATTCTCTCTCTTGTATATAGAAAAAAAAATTGAGGACAATTAAGTGTTATAGGGACTTTATCCTATAATAAGCTATGTGATTAACAAGGTCCCATTAATTTATTGAATCGATTCTAAAAATCTTAGAAACAAATGGAAGAATCACCTAATCAAAACTATCAGCCAATGCTGAGGGACCATGATGATCTCACCTACCACTTTTTTCCCAGTGCATAAAACAGTAACCGACACATAATAGGCACTGGATTAATATATATTTTGATACATTCATGGAGGAGTCAATAAACATATTCTCTTTACTACTTGACGATTTCCATAATAGGGTAGGTGTGTCTGCATGGGGATTCCAGTCCATAACTGAACTTTCTTGAGTTCTTCCTTGGTGTATTAATCAAACTAAGAGAGGATATGCTATGATAACATAAAAATCACAACATATTAATGAATGGCATGACATAATATGGGTCATAAAGACTACTTCCTGGAAGCTTTCTCCTTCAGTGATGTCTCAGGATTTGGGATTCTTCTATTATGTCACCTTATTCAGGAATCCTAATCCTATGCTTTCAGTCCCCCAAATTGCTGAGGGGTGGGGGAGAATGTGTGTAGAAGATGGTACAAGATCTTTTACATTCCATTGGCAGAACCAGTCACATGGTCCCACCAAGATGTAAGAGGACTAACAAGTAAAGTCTTCCAGTCAGCCAAGGTGAAAAAAAAAGGGCAACTTTGCCTCTGCTATACTTAATTTGACCTAAAGTTTGACTTCTTAAATTGAATCTATTGATTCTAGTTCAATTCTTAGAGCAAACAACAACAACAAAGTTTCAGTCTCTTTTCCCATGATATGATAATCTTTCAAATATCTTTCTCATCTTTCTCCCTTTAGTCTTTACTCTTTCTAGGCTAAATATCTACAATTCATGCACTTCATGAAATTGTTTCCAGATACCTTAACATTTTGGTTGTTTTTCTATGGACATCCCTTAGGTTGTTAATATCTTAAAAAGTGGCACTGAGAACAAAGCACAGTGCCACAGATGTTGTTAGAAAAACATAGATTAGATTGAGCTTAATTTTTAATGATTTAAACTCTAGAGTCCAGTGCTTCTAGACTTTCATGTTACTTTGTGAGAATTAAATACAAGACATGGGAAAGGACAGTATCTTTATGTCTTAACTGATACTTGCCATGCCTCATTCCATTTTACCCAGTCACTTCTTCTCCACTGAGACCATTAGATGTCAGGTAGTATGCTGGTTTGAAGCTATATGTACCCACAGAAAACCATGTTCTTAAATCTAATCCACTCCTCTAGGTTTAAACCTATTGTAAGTAGGACATTTGATGAGACTACTTCCATTAAGGTATGACCCAACTCATTCAGGACACATCTTAATCCTATTACTGGAGTACTTCATAAACAGAATGAAGACAGTAGCAGAGAGAAAGCCACAGAAGTAAGAAGCTGAAAGCAGTGAAACCTGGAATAGAAGGAAGAGACCAGCATATGCTGCTACATGACTTGCCATGTGGCAAGGGAGCCAAGTATCACTGGTAACCAGTGTTTGGAAAGAAAGTATTGCCTTGATGATGACTTGATTTGGACATTTCCATGGCCTCAAAACTGTAAGCTAATAAATTCCCATTGTTCAAACCAAACCATTTCACGGTATTTTGCTTTAAGCAGCTGAGGAAACTAAAAGAGATTTTGCTACCAGGATAGTGGGGTGCTGCTAAATTGCAAATACAAACAAAATGTGGGATTGGCTTTGGAATTGTTTAATGGGCAGAGGCTGGAAGAATTTGAGCTATTTGATAGAAAAGGCTTAGATTGCTTTGAAGAGACTTTGGTGGAAATATAGATGCTAAAGATACTTCCAATTAGGTCTTAGACAGAAATGATTAATATGTTATTGGAAACTGGAAGAAAGATGATCCTTGTTATAAGTGGCAGAAGACTTTGGCAAAATTGAGTTCTCTTGTCCTATGGAAGGCAAAATTTGAAAGCGATGAGTTTCAATATTTAGCTGAGGAGATTTCCATGTAAAGTGTCGAAAATACAGTATTTTTTTTTTCTTTTTTTGCAGCTTATAATAAAATGCAAGAGGAAAGGGAAAAGCTAAGAACTGAACTCCTGGGCACAAAGAAACCAGAAATTGATGGTTTGGGAATTCTGAGCCTCTGGAAAGCAAGTTCCCTGAGAATAGTGCTCCATTTGAAGGTTTAACTGAACATGGATCCAGTCAGCCATTTCAGTGCAAACCAGGATTGGAGGTGCAGTTATACAGGAAGGATCTGTGGAAAGCCCTACAGTCTGATGGTTTGAACTACTGTGTACTACATGCAAAACTGACAAGTTTTTTGGTGGGATCTGTGTGAATGGAACCACTGTCAGCCTAGAATAAAAGAGACAGAAAAAGGACAGATTGAAGGAAAAATCACTTCAAGGGCAGAACCGTGGAAAATTAGGTCTGGACTGTGTTAGGTTTAGGCCCTGGCCCCTCACCCCACCCTCACCCTTAGGAATTTTGCAATAGAGCTACCACCCTTCACCCCACCCTAGGAACCCTGCAGATCTACAATATGTCACTGCCCTGCCCAGGAACCCTGTGGGTCTGCAATAAGTCAGCACCCCCACCCTTAGGAATCCTGAATGTTAAAATTTTAAACTTTCCTGCTTCCAAGTCCTGCTTTCAAACCAGCCAGTGGAAACTTGCCGATGACCCTCTTTCCCAAAAGTAGCCACTGAGAAACTGCCATACCTAGACCTGCCAGCTTCCCCTTCCCTGGACATAGAACTTCCCACCAACCATCCTTTATAAGCCCTACTGTTCCCTTGGCTTGGGGCTGTCACCATTTTCTTAGGTTTCAGCCCACCTGCACATGTTCGGGCAATAAAACTCCTTTTGATCAAGTTTTTATCTCTTCTCATCTCTATTGAAAAACCTAACATACTGAAGGCATCTTCTCAGGCCAAGCAAGATGGTCTACCCATGTGTGTGAAAATGTGGAGACTGCCGTGGAGCTTGGAGAGGGTAGGCCTTCCGTCCCGTTGTTCTAGAAGGATGCCACCACTCCAGTTTTATCAGAGGGTGGAGACTTCACCTCAGTCATGGTCACTGTGAAAGCAATTGGAAGGGGTGGGGCTGTTGCTCCATTAAGCCCTGAGGAAAAACACATCATTCCATAGATGACTCTCAGGACTTTTAACCTAATGGGGTATGCCCTGCAGGGTTTTGGAATTGTTTGGGACCCATAGCCCCTGTTTTGCTTCCAATTTCTCCCTACGGGAAAGGAAATGTTTATCCTATGCTTGTCCCTCCATTGTATATTGGAAGCAGATAACTCTAGGTTTCAGAAAGGGGAATTTTACTCCAGAACAGAGCACACCTATAACTGATTTTGATGAGGCTTTGTAGGGTCCAGAGGGTGGAGTGTGGTGTGTTAGGTTTTGCAATCAAGAAGAAATGAGATGAAAACTTGATCAAAAGGAGTTTTATTGTTCAGCCAGCACAGGAGGGCTGAAGCCTAAGAAAATGGTGACAGCCCCAAGCCAAGAGAACAGTAGGGCTTACAAAGGATGGTTGGTGGGAAGTTCTTTGCCCAGGGATAGGGAGGCTGGCAGGTTTAGGTTTTCAGTCTTTCAGAGACTACTTTTGGGAAAGGGGGTACTTGGCAGATTTCCATTGGCTGGTTTGAAAGTGGAGGCTTGGGAGTGGGAAAGTTTAAAATTTAACATTCAGGATTTCCAAAGGTGGGGGTGGTGGCTTATTGCAGATGGGTTCCTAGGGTGGGGTGAGGGGTGGTGGCTCTACTGTAAAAATTCCTAAGGGTGGGGGTGGGGTGATGGCCCAGGGTCTAAACCTAACTTGGTAGCTTGAAGCTTTATGTGCCTCAGAAAAACAATCCTTAAATATAATCCACTCTTGCGGGTATAAACGTATTGTAAGTAGGACTTTTTGATGAGGCTACTTCAGTTAAGGTATGACTCACCTCATCAGGACTCACCACTGGAGTCCTTTATAAAAAGAATGGGGAGAGAGAGAGAGAGAGAAAGAGAGAGAGAGAGAGAGAGAGCCATGCAAGAAAGAAGCTGAAAGCAATGAAACCTGAAAGAGAAGGGAGAAACCAGCAGATGCTGCCATGTGCCCTTGCCCTGTGGCAGAGGAGCCAAGGATTGCTGACAGCCAGTCTTCAGGTAGAAAGCACTGCCTTGATCATGACTTAATTTTAACATTTCTTTGGCTTCAAAACTGTAAGCTAACAAACTCCCATTGTTTAAACCCAACCCATTTCATGGTATTTGCTTTGAGCAGCCTAGGAAACTAAAACAGGTAGGCATTGCCTCAAGTGGGGAGTGGCAACTATGGGAACTGGAGAACAAAGACATCAAATTCTTGCCCTTTAAGCTTTAAAATAAGCCACTAAAGAATGCCTGAAGATCAAGTTTTTCCTGCCTTTGAAGAGATAAGAACTCTCTGGGTTAGAAGTAGGGAAGAGCTGTAGAGGAAACTAGGGCATTAGACATAGTGAAAACATATTAGAGGGGGTTCATGTGCCCTGTTCATTCCCCTCCCAATCTCTAACATTCAGGTCAGGTTTTGAAAAGAGAAGGGGAGCAATAGAATTCAGTCACAACTTTGAGGATTTGACAGGATTGATTCCCTGTGCCTCTACCCTTCTTTCGGCAACCTGAGAGGCAGCAATCATCCAAGAATGTTGTCATGGTATGAGACAGGGGTAGAGAGACTGTGTGCTGTGTGGGACTTCAAGACTGAGAACTTAATGCGGCCACTGCTTCCCCTACATGCCATAGTGCCCCATAAGTACTATACCTCCCCTTTCTCACCAAATGGGCTAATATGGGTTTCAGGAAAAGGAGAAGAAAAAACTTACATGTCTAATTTAACTCCAACATTGAGTTTACACAGAAAAGGCTGAGAAAACTCTGAAGTGACTGAATTTGCCTGGACTTGACTAAGATTACATTTTTCTGTTTTCAAGGAGAATGGATACTGTAATAGAGAATAAGTTGCGTCTTAGAAAAATACTGACAACGCTTTAGCATTTCCAAGGGCATATCTGGAAAATATTCTAGCAGTTACAGATAGTTTTCTTACGAACGGAAAAGGTAGTGGATTTGGATTTAGAAGATCTGGGTTTAAATTACGAAGTTTGTATTTGACCCCATGATGGTTTCTCTTTTTGCAACAGTTTTACCATGTAAAATAGGTAGATTTCCTTCCTCTCATAGACAGAATGAGGATATTAAATGAGATAACACTTGGGGAAGTGCTAAGTAATAAATAAATACCATAAATATATTATCTTTGAATTCACCATCATTAACATGTCTGAACAAATTAGATTATCATTCCCTGTCCCTAGCTTCTGTCTATCATTAGGTCCCCAATATTCTACCCTATGACATGTTTCAGGACCTTGTTGCTTCTTAATACCGATGTTCATAGCAGCAATGCTCACAATTGCCAAGAGACGGAAACATTCCAAGTGCACTTCAACAGATGAGTGGATAAACAAAATGTGGGATATACATACGATAGAATACTACTGAATTTTAATATGCATAAAAATCACCTGGAGGGTTTTATCAAAATGCAGATTCATATTAAACAAGCCTGGACTGGGCCCTGGGTTTTCCATTTCTAACAACCTCTCAGATGACAACGATCCTGCTAGACCATAGATAACCTTTTGGGTAACAATGCTCTGGTTAATGACTAATTTTTGTACATTTCCTAAGCTTGAACTAATAATTAATATTCAATATTGCATCTCACATTACCCAAGCATAGCTCCTACATTTCTTTATCTTGCCCATCTGTTCACATCAAGTTCCTAATATTCTTAACATATCTGGCATTGATGATATCAGGACCTGATTATCAAATGCTCTGCAATTACTTTTATTTATTTGTTTATTAATATTCATTAATTAACAGGGTGCACTTCCAGGGAAAGTATAAACAAACAGTCCAGCCAATCCTTGAGAATTTATAAGATGTAATCCCACAAAGTTGGCAGCACACATGTCATTATTGCAGTTATTCATTTTTAAGAAAGAACAAATTTTATATTTCAGTACTAAAAGTAAGATACTGTACAAGACAAAGCAGCAGAAGCACTGTTTTATTTTTGTTTTCTCCTCAAGTTTCCAGGAATGTAGCGTATATATGGACAGGTTCTTATCATCCATGGTTTTGCCTTTCTGATGAAGACCACTACCATCTAGAGTACAGAAAACCATCACAGACGTTACAGATAAATGCTGACTGTTGGCAGATAAGAAAAAGTTGTAGACAAGAGACTGTGGCTTATCCATGTGGAAGAACTTGTAAATTGATCCAGAACAACCAAATTATACAACAACTCTCTTCAAACCACCATGCTACCCACATACCCCCCCCCAATGGGAGACACAATATGCTCTGTGGTTAAGAGCCGGACTCTGGAAACAGATTGCCTGGGTGGGTAATGTTGAGCACACCACCTAACAACTTGGTGCCTCAATTTCCTCATCAGCATAATGGGGATAATTACTTTACTTACCTCATGGAGCTGTTGTGGAGATTAAATAAGTTAATATATGAAAAGTTCTTAGGACCTGCCTGGCACAAAAGAGGCACTCTATAAAGGTTAACTATTATTACTACTACTACTATGATTATTATCATTCCTTTCATTGTTGCTACTTTATTACCTTATTCTTAAGATTTTGGCATTGGTTAGTGTGATGGTTAGGTTCATGTGTCAACTTGGCCAGGTGATGGTACCCAGCTGTCTAGTCAAGCAAGCACTGGCCTAACTGCTGCTGCAAGGATGTTTGTGGCTGGATAATAAACCAACAGGCTGGTTCATTAAATCATCAGTCAATTGGCTGCAGCTGTGACTGATGACGTTAATGAAGGGCATGTCTTCCACAATGAGAGAATGCAGTTGGCTGGATTTAATCCAATCAATCAGTTGAAGACGTTTAAGCGACAAAGACAGAGGCCCTTCACTTCTTCTTCAGCTGACCAGTGAAGCATTTGCTGAGGAGTTCATCAAAGTTGCCAGCTCATTTCCTGAGAAGTTCATTGAACCCGTTCGTTGAAGTTGCCCGTTCATTTCCTGAGGAGTTCATTGAAGTTGCCACTTTGTTTCCTGAGGAGTTCATCAAACATCTTCATTGGAGTTGCCAGTTTGCTGCCTGCCCTATGGAATTTGGACTTGTGCATACCCACAGTTGCATGAGACACTTTCATAAATTTTATATTCATAGATATCTCTCATTGATTCTGTTTCCCTAGAGAAAGCTAACTAATACAACTTGGTACTGGGAGTGGTTCTTGAGAAATGGAACCTTAAAATGGGCTTTTACAATTTGTTTTCTACTCTGATTAGATTCAAAGGCACTAATGACTCCATTTCCAATAACCAAGAGGGCACTGACAGTCCATGACATGAATTGGCAAAGGAGATATGCAAAATAGCACAGTTTGATTCTCCTAATCATATTTTTGCATGAAGCAAGGCTCTGGGTGACAGTGTTTTTGACACCTTCACAGAATTTTGTGGAATTAAGAGGTATGATGATGTTGGCTGACTGCTCTTAGATATGTTGCATAAAGTTATAAGAGAAAGGAATGAGCTAAAGTCTTCAAATTTAAAACAAATGCTGTATGACACATGTAAAGGTTTCTATGTGTGCCCTGAAAGAAAATCTTATTTCTTGTGGCCACAGACTTGAGATTTCTGAAAACCAGACACAGACCCTCATTGTGCAAGTAGCAGATTTACAACATAAACTAGAATCTCAATCTCTCAGGTTGTCTGCTGTTAAAGTAAAGGCATTGATTGGAAAAGAATGGGATCCTGAAACTTGGGATGAGGAAATATGCATTGATAATAATGGCAGTGAGGACTTTGGAACCCTGGATTCTGCTGAGTCATTGTTAGATTTACCTGTAGAGGGCCATCCTGAGGAAACAGCGCCCCCCACCTCCAGTCTGCCCTAAGGAGCCTACCATCCAAACTTCACTCAAAGAGATCAACCCTTCAGTGCCTGCTAATCCTGTAATCACCTCCCCTGAGGAAGCAGCTCTCACTGATCTGTCTGGAGAGATTAATCCTGTTTTAAGAGATGAAAATGCAAGATAATTTCCTGAGGTAAATGGCTTGAGGGATAATTCTAATTCTTTTCATGACTCACCCACACCACAAGTCTTTGCTTCGAGACCTATAACTAGATTGAAGTCCCAAAAGGCCCCAGAGGGTGAGGTACAAAGTGTGACCCATGAGAAAGTATGCTATACTCCAAAAGAACTATATGAGTTTTCCAACTTATACAGACAGAAACCAGGGAAATATGTGTGGGAATGGATATTAAAGGTGTGGGATAATGGTGGAAGGAATGTAAGATTGGATCAGGCTGAATTTACTGATATGGGCCCACTAAGCAGAGATTCTGCATTCACTGTTGTAGCTCGAGGGGTTAGAAAGGGTGTTAACAGTTTGTTTGGGTGGTTGGCTGAAACATGGATCAAAAGGTGGCTGGCATTATGGGAGGTTGAAATGCCAGAACTGCCCTGGTATAATGTAGAGGAGGGGATCCAAAGGCTTAGAAAGATTGGAATGTTAGAGTGGATTTATCATGGAAGACCTGCTCACACACCCCTGGAATGTCCAGAGGACACACCTTTTACCAGAACTGTGAAGAATAAATTTGTGAGACTACCTCCATCATCCCTGAAGAGCTCTGTAGTTGCCCTTCTCTGTAGGTCAGATATTACTGTAGAAACTGTTGCCACTGAGCTGGAATCCTTAAACACAATGGGGATAATCGGATCCTGAGTCCACAGAAGCCAAGTGGCTGCAGTTAACTGCCACGGACAAGGTGGGCATAGCTACCATAATGGAAAACACGCTCAAAGCAGCAATTAAAATAATGTGACTTACAGAGACTTATGGCATTGGCTAGCAGATCATGGAGTACCAAGTAGTAAAATAGATGGGCAATCGACTAAATTCTTATTTGAACTATATAAGCAGAAGAATTCTAAGTCAAGTGAATCAAAGTCTCCCTTGAATTACAAAAAGAAATTCATGGTCCCTTAATCAATTCCCAGACTTGAGACAGTTTACAGATCCAGAGCCCCTTGAATGAGGGGAAGGCTGGGTACCCTTGGAGAAGGACCTTGTTTCATTGCCAAAGATTTATACTGTTAATCTTCCTCCCAGCCTTCCCCAGGGGGACCTACAGCCTCTTACCAGGGTAACTGTGCATTTGAGAAAAGGAAATGATCAAATATTTCATGCATTATCAGATACTAGTTCAGAAGTGACATTAATTCCAGGAGACACAAAACATCACTCTGATCCACCAGTCAGAGTTGGGGCTTATGGAGGTCAGATGATTGATGGAGTCTTAGCTCAGGTCCATCTCACAGTGGGTTCAGTGGGTCCCTGGGCCCATTCTGTGGTTATTTCCCCAGTGCCAGAATGCATAATTGGAATAGACATACTCAGTGACTGGCAGAATCCTCACATTGGTTCCCTGACTCCTGGAGTGAGGGCTATTATGGTGGGAAAGTCCAAGCAGAAGCCACTAGAACTGCCCTGCCTAGCAAAATAGTAAACCAGAAGCAATACCAGATTCCTGGAGAGACTGCAGAGATTAATGCCACTCTTAAGGACTTGAAGGAAGCATGGGTGGTGATTCCCACCACCTCTCCATTCAACTCTCCTATTTGGCCTGTGCAGAAAACAGGTGGGTCTTGGAGGATGACAGTAGATTATCATAAGCTTAATCAGGTGGTGACTCCAATTGCAGCTGCTGTTCCAGATGTGGTATCATTGCTTGAGCAAATCAACACATCCCCTGGTACCTGGTATTTGGCTTTTGAGCTGGCAAATGCTTTTTTCTCATTAGCTGTTAGTAAGGACCACCAGAAACAGTTTTCATTCAGCTGACAAGGCCAGCAGTTTATATTCATTGTGCTACCTCAGGGTTAGATGAACTCTCCAGCCCTATGTCATAATATTGTCCGCAGGTGTAGAGGGCGATTAAGGTAGCATGCACGAAGCCCACCTTCAGCTATGCCGGAGATGTGCAACATGGCCGCCAGGGCTGATACAACAATAGCTTAAGTTACCCTCACCCTTCTTTACGGAAGTAGTTCGCGCCAAAAGTGCTAGTTAGTGCTAAAATGCTAACCCCACATCTGCCATCCACCCTAGCAACAGCAATCACCAATCCCAGACCGCTACCTGTCCTTATTAGCCACCCCCTCTCCCTCCAGGGCATATATACCCTGCCTCTTCAATAAAGTTTTGCAGCTTGATCAGAAACCTGTCTTGCTGTCGTTCTTCGCGTCTCTTGTCCCATACCATTCCTCCCTCACAGGATTTGGAGCCTCCGTTGATCGTCCCGCGGGCCGGTACAAACTGGCGCCCAACGTGGGGCTCGGAGTTCTGTGAGAGACGGAATGCCGCACTCAAGGAGAGAGGCCTCTCACACTCACCGCACCCGGGATCGCCGCGAGGAAGCGCGCTCGTGAGACAGATCCGTTCACCAGTCGATCAGTGCCGGCGAAAGGAAGAAATGGAAAGAAGAAAAGAAAGCAACAAAAGGTAAGCCCCCATCCCCAACATGGGACAAGCAATCTCCCAACATGAATTATATATTAGTCAGGTCAAACAATCACTCAAGGCACGAGGAACTAGAGTTAAGAAAAAAGATCTCACGCGCTTTTTTGATTTTTTGTTAAAAACCTGCCCTTGGTTCCCTCAAGAAGGTACTATAGACCACCAATGCTGGCTAAGAGTCGGCGACTGTTTAAAAGATTATTCCCGGACCTTTGGTCCAGAAAAGGTCCCGGTTACTGCCTTTTCTTATTGGAATCTAATTAATGAAATCCTAAGAGTCCATTCTTTAGCTCCAGACATTCAAAATCTCTGCAAAAAAGGAGAGGAAGCTTTAAGAGAGCACTCTCGTCCCGCTTCAGCATGCAGCTCAGTAATTATTAACATACCTGAAAACCCCCTAAACAAAAACTCCAACAGGGATAGGCCAAATACCCCAACCAGTCAAGCTAGTCTATCACCCGATCAGCACAATATCGAACCAGAGGCTAAAATTTCTCCCCCTTTGGAGGAACCGGAGGCTAAAATCTCTCCCTCTTTGGAAATCAACTCCCTTCCTCCGTTTCGGCCACCCCCTTACGCACCCGATTTTCCAAAACCATATTCTCATTTTTATCCAGTCACGTCCTTACCTCAGTTTCGCGCTTTGGAAGAGGCCACAGAAAACCTCCGGCTACATGCCGATAACTTTAGAGAAACTTTTAATCAAGAGCGGCTGCGAGCCGCCAATTTGCTCGCCGACCTCTGGTCGGTAACTCAAAGCATTGCAGCCCTTGTGCTTCCAGAAAACGCCCCCTCATCACGTCCCCATTGTGCTCACCACACCTACGCCTTTCCAGTTACACGTAGTCAAACCCAAAATGGCACAGCCAGCTCCCAAAATGGCGATTCTAGTAGCGAAAGCGAGGAAAATGAACAATCAAATCCTCCTAGTTCTAACGAAGAAGAGCAGGAAGAAGCTAGCACTACCTCAACAGTTAAATATAAAAAACTCAGTTTAAAATATTTAGAAAAATTAAAAAAGTCAGTGAGTGATTATGGCGCTACCGCCCCCTTCACGCTCACCCTATTAGAGAGTCTCAGTGAAAAAGAACTCACTCCTAACGATTGGTCCCAATTAGCCAGAGCTGCCCTGTCTGGCGGTGATTTCCTGTTGTGGAAATCCGATTATGAAGAGCATTGTAAAAAGTATGCCACCCGTAATGCCCGTAAAGCCACCTCTAAAACCTGGACATTAAACAAATTTTTAGGTCAAAGCCCCTACCATCAGAATAATAAGCAGGCTCAATTCCCCCCAGGTCTCCTAGCTCAAATACAAATGGCCGCGCTTAGAGCATGGAAAAAACTTCCGCAAAAGGGTGCCGCCACTGCCTCTCTTGCTAAATTAAGACAGAGGCCCGATGAACCCTATAGCAAATTCCTTAGCCGCCTGCAAAACATGGCTGAGCACCTATTTGGGGCCAGCGAAAACGAAAGTGATTTTATTAAACACCTGGCCTATGAAAATGCTAACGCTGCCTGCCAAACAGCAATCTGCCCCTTTCGTAATACCAACCTTAATAATTACATAAAGCTCTGTTCTGGCATTGGGCCCACTCAAACTCCTGGAATAGCCATTGGTGCTGCCCTTCAAAATTTTGCAGCGCAGCATAAAAATTTTACGGCACAAGCAAAGCCTCCAACGTGCTATAACTGTAAACAACCTGGCCATTTTTCAAAAAATTGCCCCGTGCCACAAACCAGTTCCTCCTTACCCATTACTAATAAACCCCCATTGCCGCCCTCTATTTGTCCCCGCTGTAAAAAGGGGTTCCATTGGGCGTCTGAATGCCATTCTCGAGCAAACATAAATGGCCAACCCCTTAAGCCTAAGCCCCAGGGAAACTTCCAATGGGGCCGGCCCCAGGCCCCAACCAGAATGAACCCAGGGGCAGTACGGTTCATTCGACCATCCTCAGTCACAATACCAGCTCTCCCCACCATAAACCATGCTGCCGTGTCGCAGACTTATGGAGAGCAACAGCAGGAAGCGCAGGGATGGACCTCTGTACCACCTCCAAATCAATATTAACCCCAGAAAACAGTCCTCTCCTCATACCAACGGGAGTTTATGGACCACTGCCCCCAAATACCTTTGGCCTCATCTTAGGAAGAGCCAGCACCGCCCTTCACGGGATTCAAATCACCCCAGGTGTGCTAGATAATGACTTTAAAGGTGAAATACAAATAATTGCAGCCACCTCAAACAATATTATCCCTATTCCTTCTGGCTCTTGAATAGCCCAACTTATAATACTCCCCATTCAGCATATCAACTCAAACTTCAAAAAACTCCAGCGCCCTACAGAGGCCCCTGGATCCTCCGATATTTTTTGGGCACAACCAATATCCCATAGTCAGCCCATCTTACGATTAAAGTTAAATGGTAAACCGTTTGAAGGAATTTTAGACACAGGGGCTGACGCCACAATTATATCCTCAAATCACTGGCCTAAATCTTGGCCTCTCACGGCCGCTGCCACCCACTTACAAGGAATAGGCGAAGCCACAAATCCCCTACAGAGTTCACAAACCCTTAAATGGGAGGATGAGGAAGGAAACACCGGTACAGTTATACCATATGTTATCCCCCATCTCCCCGTCAATCTATGGGGCAGAGATATCTTAACTCAAATGAAAGTTTTTATGTGCAGCCCTAGTGATACAGTTACTGCTCAAATGCTAAAAATGAATTTTCTCCCTGGCAAAGGCCTAGGCAAAGCTAATCAAGGAATAAGACAGCCCATCTCTATAACACCTAATATAGCTAGAACAGGACTCGGGCTCTCCCAAAATTTAGCCTGACGGCCATTGACATCCCTGTACCCCATGCTGAAAACATCTCTTGGAAATCCATAGAACCAGTATGGGTTGATCAATGGCCCCTAACTCAGGAAAAAACCTTAGCGGCTATAGAGTTAGTACAGGAACAACTTAATGCTGGACATATTGAACCTACTCAGTCCCCTTGGAACACTCCTATTTTTGTTATAAAAAAGAAATCAGGCAAATGGAGACTTTTGCAAGATTTATGAGCTGTAAACAAAGCAATGTTGCCCATGGGAGCACTGCAACCTGGCCTCCCTTCACCAGTTGCTATCCCTATTAATTTTCATAAAATAGTCATAGATTTAAAAGATTGTTTTTTCTCCATACCTCTTCACCCGGAAGACAGGCAACATTTTTCCTCTAGTGTTCCTCAAATCAATTTTCAAGGCCCTATGCCCCAATTTCAATGGAAAGTCTTGCCACAGGGCATGGCCAATAGTCCGACTTTATGCCAAAAATTTGTTGCTGACGCCGTTAACCCTGTCAGACAACTATGGCCACAGATCTACATTCTCCATTACATGGATGATATCCTGTTAGCGAGTCAGGACATGTCCAACCTACATTCTTGTTTTCAAGACCTTCTTAAAAATTTAACAGCAAAAGGTCTTCAAATAGCCCCTAACAAAGTACAAACTTCAGACCCCTTTTCTTATCTAGGGTTCGAGCTTTGGCACCAGCAAGTTTTAACACCCCGCATTCAACTGCAAACCTCCCATCTACTAACGTTAAATGACTTCCAAAAACTTTTAGGGGACATTCAGTGGCTTCGCCCCTACCTAAAGCTACCCACTGAAGCTCTTCTGCCACTCAATAATATCTTAAAAGGAGACGCAAACCCTTCCTCTCCCCGAAGCGTAACTCCAGAGGCAATGCAGGCACTTACCATCGTAAACCAAGCTATCCAAAATCAAACTTGCTATCAAATAAATTACCACCAACACTTAATTTTTATAATTCTTGCTACAACCCACACGCCTACAGGCGTATTCTGGCAATCCAATTTAAAACAACCAAATGGGCGAGGCCACCCACTACTCTGGGTTCATCTCCCAGCTACTGCAACAAAGGTGCTCTCACCGTATATTTCTCTTATAGCTGCCCTCATAACTAAAGGCCGACAAACTAGTCGCCAATTGTTTGGAAAAGACCCTGATTCCCTTATCGTCCCATACACCCAAGATCAAATCCATTGGCTTTTTCAAACCGACGACGAATGGGCTATCGCATGCTCTTCATTCCTAGGCGATATTGATAATCATTACCCAAGCAATCCATTAATTCAGTTCGCCAAAATCCATCAATTCACCTTCCCAAAAATCACTAAAGCAAAACCCATAGACTCTGCTACCTTAGTCTTTACTGATGGTTCAGCAAATGGGACCGCAGCATACGTCATCCAGGGTCAAGCATTTTCCGTGCACTCTCCCTATACTTCAGCTCAACTTGTCGAGCTCTATGCAGTCTTACAGGTTTTTTCCCACCTTCAAAACCAACCTTTTAATTTATACACGGATAGTGCATATATAGCTCAGTCCATACCGCTATTAGAAACAACTCCATTTATCAAACCGTCCACCAATGCAGTCCCCTTATTCTCAAAGCTACAAAAATTAATTCTCAAACAACAGTTCCCTTTCTTCATAGGACACCTCCGTGCCCATCAGAACCTGCCAGGCCCTCTAGCAGAAGGCAATGTGCTAGCAGATGCTGCCACCCAATTAATATGTCCCAATCTTTCTAATTCTCTAACCTTAGCTTCCCAAGCCCATGCCCAACACCACCTAAATGCAAACACCCTCCACCTAAAATTCAATATTACAAGGGAATAAGCAAGGGAAATTGTTAAAGCCTGCAAAAACTGTGTAACCCAACTGCCAGTCCCTCATTTGGGAGTTAACCCAAAAGGGCTTATCCCAAATGAAATCTGGCAAATGGATGTCACCCACTTTGCCAGCTTTGGGCAACTCAAATATATTCATGTTTGCATTGACACATATAGTGGATTTATTCAAGCTAGTTTGCAAACAGGAGAAGCTTCAAAACATGTTATTTCTCACTTGCTGCATTGTTTCACCATTTTAGGCCAGCCTAAACTCATTAAAACAGACAATGGGCCTGGATATACTGGCAAAAATTTTCAAACCTTTTGTCAGCAATTACAAATTAAGCATATTACGGGAATACCATATAACCCCCAGGGCCAGGGAATAGTGGAACGAACACATCGCACCCTAAAAAATGCTTTGTGTCGCCTAGCCGAAAGCACTCTCAACCTCACAAAACAACGTCCCCGAGACCTTTTACATCATGCTCTTTTTGTTCTTAACTTCCTAACTCTGGATGATAAAGGGCAATCTGCAGCCGACAGACATTGGCATCCCAAAACACAGATGCAACAAGCCACTGTTATGTGGCGTGACCCCTTAACATCAGAATGGAATGGGCCTGACCCCGTGATTATTTGGGGACGAGGCTCTGCTTGCATATACAACCAAAAGAGGGAAGGTCCTCGCTGGCTTCCAGAAAGGCTAATAAAACATATTAATTCCTCATTGCCAAAACAAACCCCTGAGACACTTCCCTCCCCTCCTCTTAATGATAACCTTTCCAGGGTAGAAGCCTCTCCCTGAGAAAAATATCTTTCTTCTCTCTTCCAGCACATCAATAACTCCTGCTATAACCCATCCGGAGACGACCAGCCCGCACACAACCGGAAGTGGAAAGAAGTCCTGCTTACAGGTTTATTCCATCACTAATCACATGAATTACCACTTGAATTACTATTGGCTTTTACTAATTCGTTTTTTGGCCTTGCTGTTTGCAGCCGGATTAGAAACCGTTGCCCCAAAAGATTGGAACCCGTTAGAAAAAATCCTGCTTGCTATAACATATTTGTGCGTCGTAGGGTGCATCACTCTGCTAGCTTGCTATCCTTAAATAGCCCCTATCAGTGTGGTCTTGTTAACCCTACTGCCATCTACAATTGCCCCTTTATACCTTATCCTATCAAGTGTGGGTGCTACTTTTCATGATTCAAACCCACATAAACCATGGAGATGGACCCTAATACGATGGGAAGATTCTAAAATTGTGCAAACCCATGTTACAGCAGGGCAACCTTCTTTTCTCGTCAACGCAACTGATCTATTTCCCACTCCTTCCGTACGCCCCACTGGTTGGAATCAAGCCCAATATTACATGTGCCCATCCTCAAACCCTGGGAAACCGTACTGTAATGCTCCCAACCAATACTACTGTGCATACTGGGGGTGTGAAACATTAGCCACTCATTGGAAGCCTTACACCACTGATCATTACCTAACTCTAAAATGGGCCCCCTTGAACTGCAAACCACCTGAAGAACCCATTACCTGGGGTATCTATGGAAGTCATCACCACATTGCACCTACAGGTAGCTGCTCACATCTAAATCTCACCATACAGCTCCCTACTGATCCCTCTTGGCTACTTGGTCGAACTTGGGGCTTTAGAATTTACATGAAAGGAACCGACCCAGGAAGCCTTATTCTAATAAAAAAAGAAGCAGTACAGCAAAAACCATTCACCATTGGGCCAAATGTAGTGCTAGCTCCCCCGTCCCCAACATCTCCTCCTCGCAAAACTGCCAGTTATTCCTCCACTACCAACCCAACATTGTCACCCTCAAGCTCTTTCATAGAGCCAATCTATAACTCACTTTGGTCAATACTCCAAGCCACCTTTCTCTCCCTAAACTCCTCCCAGCCTAACCTTACTCGCAGTTGTTGGCTATGTTTCTCTGTCAATCCCCCTTTTTATGACGCTATAGCCCTTAATACCTCATTTAATATTTCTAACGAAGACAATCCTCCACAATGTCCTTGGAATGCAAACAGAAAAATCGGCCTTACTATGCAATCCGTTCTTCACTCTGGGCATTGTATTGGTAACATTTCCTCCTCCTTAAAAAAGGTCTGTGCACAGTCGTCCTTTCCAGAAGGTAAATTCTATATTCCCCCAATAGAGGCAAAATGGCTGTGCTCTTCCACGGGGCTTACTCCTTGCGTATCAGCAAAAGCCCTCACTGAAACAGGGGAAATGTGCCTCGTAGTGGCTGTGCTACCCCATGTCCTCTTCCATGCAGAGGAAGACCTTTATCACCACTTAACCGCGCAACCTCCAACCATGCTAAGAAACAAAAGAGAAATTATCACGGCTGTCACTATTGCTTCTCTTTTAGGTATTGCTGGCCTAAGCACTGGAACCGCCTCTATTATCCTCCACAACCAAGGCTTCTCCCACCTAAGAGATGCTATAGATGAAGATTTAGCCCGCATTGAAACCTCCATCACCCATCTTGAAAAATCCCTTACGTCCCTATCGGAGGTTGTTCTCCAAAACAGAAGAGGTTTGGATCTGCTTTTCCTTAAGCAGGGAGGGCTTTGTGCTGCACTAGGTGAGGAATGTTGCTTTTACGCTGACCATTCTGACATAGTTAAAGATTCCATGACCAAACTTAGAGAAGGAATTGCAAACCGCAAACGTGAGCGGGAAGCCCAAGGAGGCCCAGGATTCAATGGAGTCCTCCCTTACCTCCTCCCTATATTAGGCCCCTTGATAACCCTAATCCTAATAATATCTTTTGCTCCTTGGGCCATAAGAAGAATAATACAGCTAATAAAGGACCAAGTTGATTCTGCCCTAGGCAAGCCTATTCAAGTGCATTATCACCGGCTTCACCTCGCTGACCAAGGTGTGGATCCAGAAAACCTACCTGCTACCCACCCTTTCAGGTAAGAAAGCCCCCTCCTACGGGAGCAGCATATAACTCGAAAGTATGCTTCTAGCTTATGCTATGATTGGTACCACTGGGTGCGAGGCAAAGCATTGCAAAGGAGGGCCAAAACAATTAAAGGCTATTTTCGAGCTCCTTGAGAAGTGTGCCTCATTTGCATAGGGGTTCGCTCTGCACAAATTCCCCTCCCCAGAAAAACAGAGCCACAAACAACTTGGGGAATGAGGCCTCTACTTCCCCCAGCAGGTTAATGCCAAAAGAGTGCTCGATCAGCATTCTTCCTCCATCCTTTTGAAAAACAAAGGGAGGAGATGTAGAGGGCGATTAAGGTAGCATGCATGAAGCCCACCTTCAGCTATGCCGGAGATGTGCAACATGGCCGCCAGGGCTGATACAACAATAGCTTAAGTTACCCTCAGCCTTCTTTACGGAAGTAGTTCGCGCCAAAAGTGCTAGTTCGTGCCTAAAATGCTAACCCCACATCTGCCATCCACCCTAGCAACAGCAATCACCAATCCCAGACTGCTACCTGTCCTTATTAGCCACCCCCTCTCCCTCCAGGGCATATATACCCTGCCTCTTCAATAAAGTTTTGCAGCTTGATCAGAAACCTGTCTTGCTGTCCTTCTTCGCATCTCTTGTCCCATACCATTCCTCCCTCACAGGATTTGGAGCCTCCGTTGATAGTCCTGCGGGCCGGGACACGCAGGGATCTTGATCGTTTCTCCCTCCCCCTCACACTAGTCCATTATATTGATGATATCATGTTGATTGGACCTAGTGAGCAAGAAGTAGCAACTATTCTAGATTTGTTGTTAAGGTATTTGTGTGGCAAAGGATGGATAAATCCAACAAAAATACAGGGGCCTTCCACTTCAGTAAAATTTCTATGTGTTTAGTAGTGTGGGGCCTGTCAAGTTATCCCTTTTAGGCGAAAGATAAACTTTTTCATCTGGCCCCTCCTATGACCAAAAAAGAGGCACAATGCTTAGTTGGCCTCTTTGGATTTTGGAGACAACATAGTCCTCATTTGGTGTGCTACTCCAGCCCATTTACTGAGTGACCAGAAAAGCTTCTAGTTTTGAGTGGGGACTGGAACAAGATGCGGCTCTGTGACAGGTCCAGACTGCTTTGCAAGCTGCTCTGCCACTTGGACCATATGATCCAGCTGACCCAATGGTGCTGGAAGTTTCAGTTACAAATAGAGATGCTGTTTGGAGACTTTGGCAGGCTCCTATAGGAGAATCACAATGCAGGCCCTTAGGATTTTGGAGTAAAGCTTTACCATCCTCTGCAGATAACTACTCTCCATTTGAGAAACAGCTGTTGGCCTGCTACTGGACCTTAGTAGAGACAGAATGCTTAACCACTGGCCACCAAGTTACCATGAGTCCTGAGTTACCTATCATGAGCTGGGTGTTGTCCGACCCACCAAGCCATAAAGTTGGGCATGCACAGAAACACTCCATCATAAAATGAAAATGGTATATATGAGATAGAGCTTAAGTGGTCCTGAAGACACAAGTTACATGAGGAAGTGGCCCAAATGCCCATGGCCCCACTCCTTCCACCTTACCTTCTCTTTCCCAGCCCATAGCTATGGCATCTTGGGGGAGTTCCTTACAGTCAGTTGACCGAGGAAGAGAAAACTCAGGCCTGGCTTACAGATGGTTTGGCATGCTGTGCAGGCACCCCCTGAAAGTGGACAGCTGCAGCACTGCAGCCCCTTTCTGGGATGCTCCTGAAGGACAGAGGTGAGGGGAAATCCTCCCAGTGGGCAGAACTTCAAGCAGTGAACCTGGTTGCTCACTTTGCTTGGAAGGAGAACTGGCCAGAGGTGCATTTGTATACTGATTCATGGGCTGTTGCTAATGGTTAGGCTGGATGATCAGGGACTTAGAAGGAACATGATTGGAAGATTGGTGACAAAGAAGTCTGAGGAAGGGGTATGTGGATAGACCTTTCTGAGTGGGCAAACAACATGAAGATATTTGTGTCTCATGTGAATGCTCACCAGAGGGTGACTTCTGCAGAAGATTTTAATAACCAAGTGGATAAATGACCCTTTTAGTGGATACCAATCAGCCTTTCCCCAGCAACTCCCGTCATAGCCCAATGGGTTCATGAACAAAGTGGTCATGGTGGTAGGGATGGAGGTTATGCATGGGCTCAGAAACATGGTCTTCTACTCACCAAGGCTGACCTGGCCATGGGCACTGAGTGCCCAATCTGCCAGCAACAGAGAGCCACACTCAGTCCCCAATATGGCACCATTCCCTGAGTTGATCAGCCTGCTACCAGGTGTCAGGTTGATTACATTGGGCCACTTCCATCATGGAAGTGGCAGCAATTTGTTCTTACTGGAATAGACACATGCTCTGGTTATGGGTTTGCCTTCCCAGCATGAAATGCTTCTACCAAAACTATCATCCATGTACTTACAAATGCCTTATCCACCATCAGGGTATTCCACACAGCATTGCTTCTGACCAAGGAACCCACTTCACAGCAAATGAAGTGAGAGAATGGGCACATGCTCATGGAATTCTCTGGTCTTACCATGTTCCCCATCATCCAGAGGCAGCTGGATTGATAGAACATTGGAATGGCCTGTTGAAGACTCAGTTACAGCACCAACTAGGTGGCAATACCTTGCAGGGCTGGGGCAGTGTTCTCCAGGAAGCTGTGTATGCTCTGAATCAGTGTCCACTCTATGGTGCTGTTTCTCCCATAGCCAGGATTCATGGGTCCAGGAATCAAGGGGTGGAAACAGGAATGGCACCACTCACTATCACTCCTAGTGATCCACCAGGTCAATTTTTACTTCCTGTCCCTGCAAGCTTAAGCTCTGCTTGTCTGCAAGTCTTTGTTCCAAAAGGAGGAGTGCTTCCACCAGGAAATACAATAATAATCCCATTGAACTGGAAGTTAAGACTGCCATTTGGCCGCTCTGGGCTTCTTATGCCTCTGAATCAACAGGCAAGGAAGGGGATTACTGTACTGGCTAGGGTGATTGATCCTGACTATGAAGGGGAAATAGCATGGCAACTACACAATGGAAGTAAAGAAGAGTTTTCCTGGAATACAGGAGATCCCCTAAGGTGTCTCTTATTACTACCATGCCCTGTGATTAAAGTCAATGGAAAACTGCAACAACCCAATCCAGGCAAGACTACCATGGGCCAAGAAACTTCAGGAATGAAGGTTTGGGTCATCCTACCAGGCAAAGAACCATGGCCAGCTGAAGTGCTTGCTGAGGGTGAAGGGAACATAGTATGGGTAGTGGAAGAAGGTGATGATAAATATGAACTATGGCCATATGACCAGTTACAGAAATGAGGACTATGATGGCATGAATATTTCCTCCTTGTTTTGTTATGATTATATTGGTATTTGTCTGTTAAGCAATTGCTTTCTTCTCTGTCCTATCCCCTTATCATATGGCATAAGCCATATTGTTCATTTTGCTGTATATAAGCTAAAGGAAATCAATTTTAAGAGTTAATGTCCCCAAGGACTTACTCCCTATTCTGGAGAGATTTAGTGCATTTCCAGTTGTATACTGCACAGCGGAGTATTGTTAGGCAAAATATATGTGTTATTGTTCTCTACTTAGAGATAAAGTATGGTTTAAGGTGGAGTGTATAACTGCCAAGATGACAAGGGGTGGACTGTGATGGTTAGGTTCATGTGTCAACTTGACCAGGTAATGGTTCCCAGCTGTCTGGTCAAGAAAGCACTGGCCTAACCATTGCTGTGGGGACTTTTGTGGCTGGATAATAAACCAACAGGCTGGTTCATTAAATCATCAGTCAATTGGCTGCAGCTATGACTGATGACATCAATGAAGGGCATGTCTTCCACAATGAGAGAATGCAGTTGGCTGGATTTAATCCAATCAGTTGAAGACTTTTAAGCGAGACAGATAGAGGACTTTCACTTCTTCTTTGACTGACCACTGAAGCATTTCCTGAGGAGTTCGTTGAAGTTGCCAGTTTGTTTCCTGAGGAGTTTATCTAACATCTTCATTTGAGTTGCCAGTTTGCTGCCTGCCCTATGGAATTTGGGCTCATGCATACCCACAGTTGTGTGAAACACTTATAAATCTTATATTCATAGATATCTCTCATTGATTCTGTTTCCCTTGAGACCCTGACTAATATAGTTAGGTAACTTCTAAGCTAACTACACCAATCGTATGGACTTGATTTTGCTAGTCCTCCAGACGCTGGCATATGAAGGTTGAGCTGCTATAATTTGTAGTTACTGGAGACAATATGTATCTCCTAAAATCTCAATGGATTTTATATTTTTCAGTTTTACTGTATTTGTACTATGCTGTAAAGATTGCTTTAGTTAAAACCTTTAGAAAATAAAAATAAAGTATCTTCCAAAGGATTAGGCATCACATCCAACTTTACCACATTATTCTATAGATAGTATGAAGAAACATGGATTTAAAAACATATAATTTACTCATCAAAGAAGGGACTGAAAATCAAGCTAAAAGAATGTATAAATGATGAGACTTTACATTTTGATATTGAGGATACAGAGATACTCTAGTTCAGTGCTTCTTACATTTTAATGTGCAGAGGAATCACCCAGAGGATCTTACCAAAATGCAGATTTGGATTTAGCAGGTCTGTGATGGGACATAAGATTTTCCATTTCTAATAAGCTCACAAGTAATGATCGTTTTGGACCATTAATTACTAGAAGATTAGGGAGGCTACTTATTTTTAAAAAAACTAAGTCTTTATAATTATCAAGTGTGGTGGTTTGAAGCTGTATGTACCCCAGAAAAACAAGTTCTTAAATTTAATCCATTCCTGTGGTTGTAAACCCATTATAAGTAGAACCTTTTGATGAGGCTACTTCAATTAAGTTGTGACCCACCTCACTCAGGATGCATCTTAATCCTATTACTGGAGTACTTTATAAGAGAATGAAATTCAGACAAAGGGAAAAAGCCATGGAAGCAAGAAACTGAAATCAACAAAACCTGGAAGAGAAGGGAGAGACCAGCAGATGCCATCATGTGCCTTGCCACATGGCAGAGGAGCCAAGGATCACCAGCAGTTGGTTTTCAGGAAGAAAGCATTGCCTTGATGATGACTTGATTTGGACATTTCCTCAACCTCAAAACTGTAAGCTTATAAATTCCCATTGTTCAAACCAAACCATTTCATGATATTTTGCTTTAACTAGCCTAGGAAACTAAAACATCAAGTTTCAGAATAACTCATTTATGTTAATACCATTTGAATATGGCATCTCTTGGAAATATCCAAAAGAGATTAACTCTTCAATTGTGATATATAGGGCCATTAAAGTTTATTTGGTTTGTTTCCTACCTAGTGGACTTCTAAGTCAACAAGATATGTTCTCTACATAAAGTTTACATAAAAATGCTTAGCTTCTATATTCCTCCTATGTTGTATTAAAAAAGAGCAAAGAAAGAATGTTTATAGTTTAACAATTCCCATAACATTCAGGGATCACAGATTCAAATTCAGTTTAGCAGGATTACACTTTGTAACTAGCTTTGTGTTTGGTTCTGTGTTAGTCACCAAAGAAATATCTAACTCTGTATTTCCTCCATGGAATTTATCTTTTTAAAAGGGAAGCAATTCTGATAATTAAAATGATTAGAGCAAAATAAAGAGCAATAATGAAGATAATTGCATTTAATCAAGTTCCCAAATATAAGGTGCAAGCAATAAAAATTATAATGGCATAAAGGAAGCCAATTTTCAAATGTTAAGGATATGCTTCCCAAAGGAAATGCCAACTATAATGGGTCCTGGAAGTTGGTGGGATTTTGAATATACTCCAGGCACCTAAAGCTATAGGGACAATAATGTTAAGACATCCTCCTCAGTAACCTATTCATACAATGAGAATGAAGTGGGCAGCTGGGATGCAGCTAAGTTACTTTTAGCTTTGAAGATTCACATATACCGCATTTTTTGCATCAAGCACAATTCATAAAAATCTGAGGGAGGAGGGAAGCAACAGAAGGGTAATGTTTTGTTTTTATAATGTCATTGGCCTTCAAAGTAGTCAAACAAAGGTTTCCTTAAGTAGAAAGCTCCTTTTGTGCTTACCAAACATAAATTACTCATAAGAATTGTGATTTTCTCTCAACGTTCCTGGCTGACAGGTCTTACACAAAGTAAGAATACAATCCTTGATGCTGCTTGTTGTCTATTGATTGCTGGGGATTCATGTGAGATAGATTTTCCTCTTTGCTGTCTCCTGAATGACAGCAACATAGGACTTTGGCTCCATTTATTCTAAAATATTTAAATCAAATTTTAAAACCAATGTATTAAAAATGAGAAATAAATGCAAAACATATTGTTCTGGCTGCTGCGATTTATTAGTTCAGTTGGTGTCTGTCTGTGGCTAGTTAGCCCAGTGGGTTAGAATACCGTGATAATGATGCCAAGATCAAGGATTTAATCCCTCCCGACCTACTTAGCTTTGTTCCATTCCGTAACAAGAACTGTACCCATGGCCAGGCCAGACTTCATGTGAGTGTATTCCACTTCACAGAGGCTGACAGAGAGAATACAGTTAGATTAGACTTGATCTCTCATTACTACCAGGAAATAGCAAAGAAATAAGCAATAAACTCAAGGTAAACACTGAGCTAATAGCCCATAGTCATTATTTTCCCTAAGGACAGAAAAATCCTAATATATGGTGTTCCACTTTGCTGAAGCTGCTGTTATGCAAAATACCAGAAGTGGATTAGCTTTTCTAAAGGAGATTTATTAGGTTACAAATTTACAATTCTAAGGCCATAAAAGTATCCAAACTAAGGCATCAACAAGAGAATACCTTCACTGAGGAAAGGCCAATAACATCTGGAACACCTCTGTCACTGGGAAGGCACATGGCTGGCACCTGCTGGTCCTCTGCTCCCAGGTTGTGTTTCAGAATGGTTTTCTCCAAAATGTCTCTGGTCTTCTATTCTCCTAGCTTCTTTCAGCTATCTGCTTGGTATTCCTGGGGCATATCTCTAAGCATCTGGGGGTCCTTTCTTAGCTTCTCTGGGGCAAACTCTGGGCTTCGTCTCTTAGCTTAGCATCTCCAAATGCCCTTCTGTCTGCATCTCCAAGTGTATCCAAGCATTACCATCTGTGTTGGCCCTTGAGCTTTCTTAATTACTCCATTGAACTAATCAAGACCCATCCTGAATGATCAGGATTTACACCTCCATGGAAATAATTTAATCAAAGTTCTCACCCACAGAAAAGATTCCACCCAACAAGATTGGATTTAAAGATCATGACTCTTCTGGGGTCCATGACAGTTTCAAACTGACACATATGGCTAAGAACATACTGCTTGCTGATTTTTTTAATGCAATTTTATTGAGATATATTCACACACCATACAAACCATTTGAAGTATACAATCACTGGCTTACCGCATCATTTCAGAGTTGTGCATACATCCCCGTGATCAATTTTAGAACATTTTCATTACTCCAGAAAAGAAATAAAAATTAAAAAGAAACTCAAACCCTCCCATACACCTTATCCTCCCCTATTATTGACCCATAGTATTGGCATGGTACATTTGTTACTGTTGATGAACGAATATTAAAACATTACTGTTTATTATAGTCCATAGTTTGCAATAGCTACATTTTTTCATATACCCCTCTATTATTAACTCCTTGAGCAGTGTTGTACATCTGTTCTAGTTCACAAAAGGACTTTTTTATGTTTGTATAGTTATTCACAGCCATTGTCCACCACAAGATTCACTGTGTTATACATCCTCATTTTTTTCATATTTTTTATTGTAGAATATAACATATATACATAGAAGTGATAACTCTCCAAGTGCAATTTAACAAGCAGTTAGAGGGCAAATTTCAAAGAATGTCATAGGTCACAGTTCCACAGTTTCAGTCACTTCCCCATTGTGAAATATAACATATATACAAAAAGGTAATAACTTTCAAAGTATAATTTAACAAGTAGTTATAGAGGAAATTTCCAAAGTTGTTATGAGTCACAGTACCATAGTTTCAGTTATTTCCTTATTGTGAAATATAACATATACAAAAAGGTGATAGCTTTCAAATTACAATTTAACAAGTAGCTATAGAACAAATTTCAAAGATGCTATGGATTACAGTTCCACCATTTCAATTCTTTCCTTCTAGCTATTCTAATACCACAGCAACTAAGAAAAAGAAAATTATATAGAGATTCAGTATCCATAATCCATTGTTAAATTCCATCTTGTCTGTTGCTACCCCTTCCTCTTGTTTAATCATTTTCCCAGTCTTCAGGGATACCTAGGCATTAACGACCCTAACTTGTTCATGTTGAAAACGGGTTTCTACATTGTGGGAAAAGGGGGCATATCTGACTGACATTCTTGAAGAGCTATTGCCTCTGGATTTGGGACTTAGCTGTCATAGGAGTTCTCTGAAGAATTTAAGATTCTGAAGAATAAACTTAGTGAGTAAAACTTTTATAGAGTCTCAGATAGGGATCTGGGTATTCTTTAAGGTTTTCAGGACTATTGTTGACTTGGGCTTATCATACTGTGGTCATTTGGCTTATCTAGGTGAAACTTGCATAGGAGTAACCTCCAGGAAAGCCTCTTGACTCTATTTGAATTCTCTTAGTCACCGAAACCTTATTTTGTTACCTTTTCTTTCCTCCTTTTAGTTAAAAAGGCATTCTCAATCCCTTGATGCCAGGGTCAGTCTCATTCCTGGAATCCGTGTCCCACATCGCCAGGAAGACTTATTCATCTGGGGAGTCCTGCCCTAAACAAAGAGGCAATCAAAAAAAAAAAAAAAAAAAAAAAGAAAATTCCATTCACAATAGCAACTCAAAAAAATCAAGTACCTAGGAATAATAATCCTAACCAAGGACACAAAAGACCTCTACACAGAAAATTACAAAATTTTACTAAAAGAAATGAAAAAGGATCTAAATAGGTGGAAAAGTATCCCACACTCATGAATAGGAAGACTAAACATTGTTAAGATGTTAATTCTACCCAAACTGATCTACAGATTCAATGCAATTCCAATCAAAATTCCAGCAACCTACTTTGCAGATTTGGAAAAGTTAGTTATCAAATTTATTTGGAAGGGAAAGGAGACTTGAATTGCCAAAAGCATTCTAAAAAAGAACAAAGTAGGAGGACTTACACTTCCAGACTTTGAAGCCTACTTCCAGACTTTAAAGCTACAGTGGTCAAAACAGCATAGTAGGGAAAGCCATATGGACCGCAAGCCCCTTTGTCCAGCATATGGACAAATAAGTAGAAAAATGGCGGGGGGAGGGGAGGCACTCAGTGTTCTTTTTTACTTTAATTGTTCTTTTTCGCTTTAATTTTTGTTCTTATCATTTTTGTGTGTGTGGTAATGAAAATGTTCAAAAATTAATTTTGGTGATGAACACACAACTATATAACTGTACTATGAACAACTGAAAGAAAATAGCATAATATTGGCATAAAGATAGCTATATTGATCAATGGAATTGAATTGACAGTTCGAAAATAGACCCCCAGGTATATGGCTGACTGATTTTTGATAAGGCCTCCAAATCCATTTCCATGTTTTAACCCCCAACTTTCCTTCTGCTGACATACATGACTCTAAAGTTCCCCTTTCCACATTTACACACCATTCAGTACTGTTAATTATTCTCACAATAATGTGCTAACGTCTATCCATTTCCAAACGTTTAAGTTCAATCTAGTTAAACATTCTGCACATATTAAGAAACTATGACTCATTCTTTAGCCCCATTCTATATCCTGGTAAACTATATTCTATTTTATGTCTATGAGTGTACATATTATAATTAGTTCATATCAGTGAGATCACACAATATTTGTCCTTTTGTGTCTGGCTTATTTCACTTAACATTATCCTGAAGTTTCATCCACATTTTTGTGTACTTCAGGACTGCATTCCTTCTTACTGCTGACTAATATTCCATCATATGTATATACCACATTTTGTTTATCCACTCATCTGTTGATGGACATTTGGGTTGTTTCCAGCTTTCGGAAATTGTGAATAATGCCACTATGAACATTGCTGTGAAAATGCCTGTTCATGTCCCTGCTTCAAGGGGTATCCCGAAGAGCAGGATTGCGGGGTCATGAGGCAGCTCTATACTTGGCTTCCTGTGGAATCATCCTCCACAGCAGCTGTACCATTTTACAATCCCACTAGTAGTGAATAAGTGTTCCAATTTCCCCACATCCTCTCCAACACCTGTAGCTTTCTGTTTGTTTAATAGCAGCCATTCTAGTACGTGTGAGACGATATCTCATTGTGGTTTTGATTTCCATTATCCTAATAGCTGGTGAAGTTGAGCATCTTTTCATGTGCTCTTTAGCCATCTGTATTTCCTCTTTGGAAAAATGTCTATTCATGCCTTTTGCCCATTTTTTAATTGGGTTGTTTGTCTTTTTATGATTGAGTCATAGGATTTCTTTATATATTCTGGATATCAAACCCTTATCAGATATGAGGTTTCCAAATATTTTCTCCCATTAAGTCGGTTGTAGGGAAACATTTCAAGATCTAGTGATAGGGGGTGGTTTCTTAGACTTTACACCCAAAGCACAAACAACAAAAGAAAAAATAGTTAAATGAGAACTGCTCTTTGCTGATTTTTGAATACCAGTTATGAAGTATCTTGACATCTTTTCTTCTCAGAATGCACTATTCCCAAAATTGGGTTCCTCTATTATTAAATCTATAAAATATACTACATCCTGCAACTCCAGTCAAAATTACAATAGAACACTCTTTAAAGAAAGCGTGCTTAATATCCCAGAGAATAATATATAGTGAGAAATAGAGATTCTAAGAGAGAGTTGGGGCAAACTTGACTGGGCTCCCAAAGGGTGAGGAACAAGCAGGTGCTGCCATTTGCTACATGTCTCTGCCAGGTCAGGCGGAGATATTTTAAATCTCACTGTCATTAAACAAACCAAAATATGTTGATCAAAAATAGTCTCATTATTTACTATGAATAGAGGAAACCCCAGCCTGGGAGTCTTTTGTATTCAACTTATAACTAACATCACATGCTGTACCTAAGAACATCACATAAAAGGAGTAAATAAGTCAGGGGAAGGGCCATTTTAGAGAAGTTGAAAAACCATCAGGAAAATAATTGCCACCTAGAATCACAGTACAAATAAAATTTCTACAAGGAGTACTATGAAATTCCTGCAAGGATGTTTTTAAAATGATTACCAACTTACCCATCAAATCTTACCCAGCTGAAGAGAATAGAATAATGCAAAACATAACAGGCATGTGCCATGCATAGCTATCACTTGTCCTACTTCCTAGATTGTCCTTGAATTCACAGGACTGGATGGTTGATGTGTACATTTTTAGATCAGAACTCATAAAAAGACCACCATGTTATCTTTTTAATATTTTTGGTTGTCCTATGATAGGTCTTGTTCCATATTTGTGTCTGTTCTACAACTTGCTGAGGTAAATTTGTGACAGGGAAATGTGCTGACAGTTTGAATGTCCACATGTGTCAGCTTCCATGATATGAGCTTTAAATACATGATTTATTTCATCCTCAAAGACGACCTAGGAATATTACTACCTCCATGCACAAGTGAGAAAACTAAAGTTCAAGAGTTTTGTCTGAAGCCACAATTTGTACTCTTTTCACTCCCTATGTGTATTTCTGAGGTCCCAGTTATGACCCGGCTGTTACTGATCTCCTCACAGTTCACCCAGTATCTGTTCTCCTGGTAAGGATGTGTGTTTCCTGATGACTTCTGCAATCACCCTCTCCTACACGGCTTCTGGCCCTGTCCTCTGCCTACTCTGGCTGTTCTTCTTTGCTCCATTCCAATTCCCTGTTTCCTGAAACTAAAGCCATGTTTCTTGCAATAAGCCTCTTATCAAGCACTATTCAATTTTAAATAGACTGTGGAAGGAACCAAAGAAGATGAGGAAAATTATACACTAAAACTCTTTTGAAGGAAACTTTCTCAATTATACTCAAAAAGAAAATTTTGAATTTTGCAATTAATTTTTACATTGAACTCAGGAATTTTTAAGAGCTCCCCATTCATTCCTCTCCAAACAGGTTCTGAAAGTCAGAAACTCAGACACAACAGGAAATTTTAGTTAAATTCACTATTAGACAAATAATGGTTCTAGGAAGTTTTCTTAGAGGATGGTCAACACTTTGTTCAATCTATTTTCTCACTCCCTGCACTAACTATGTAAGTCTCAATACATATACATACCATTTTGCTAGCTTTTGTGCCCATTTATAATTAGGTGATATAGTACAGTAATTTAAAACAACAACACAGGAATTTTAGAATCAGACCTGAGGTCAAATCCAGGCTCAGCCATTTGACAGGTGATCTTTCAAAAAACACTTAATTTCTCTGAATTTCAGCTCCTTCACTTCTAAAATGTTGGTAACAATTACCTCATAGAGCTACTGTGAGAATAAAATAGGCAAAGGCTATGGAATCTTAACACAATTGCCTAGTCCATTGCAGATGGTCAAAAGAAAAAAGAGCAAATGAATTCCCTTTATCATCATTTTCTCCATGAGAACACAATAATCATAAGCACCTGATTTGTATAAGCTTCCTCCATTATTCTTCATCCTCTCATAAACACACATGCTAACAAAATTTTACATAAACTAACAAATCTATAATCTACATTTTGGGTGATGAAAATTTTCTTGTGAACAAAACCTATCTACACAATTATATTTTGTTGAACCCCAAACAAAATAATCCCTTAAAAAAGCATAAAATCATTAGTTCATTCAGTATCAGATGCTAGGATATAGTAGTGAATAAAACATACATATGTTTTGCCCTCAGAGATCATAATGTGGAAACAGGAAATAAAAGTTAACAAAACACCTATATTTCAAATTATGGTAAGTACTAGGAAGGGAAAGAGCAGGTTGTCACTGGAGAGAACAATGGGGGTAGGGTGCATTTTAAATTGGGAAATATCTGATGAAGCATATTTGAGCTAAGACCTAGAAGGTTACCAGGCAGAGCAGCGGAAGAATTTTCCAAGTAAATAGTGCATGAAAAGGCCTTGAGGGAGAGTGTTCAGTGCACTGAAGCAAATTAAAGGATGAACATGTGTTGAAACAAAGTTATAGGGTGGGCAGGAAGAAATGGGTGGGAGGTTTAGAGGTAAACTGGAGAGGAAAAGATAATGAAAGAATGACAGAATTCACAAGACGGAATTTATAAGAGAGAATTTACAATAAAGAACTATATTCACCATTCAACTCTATGAATATATCTGAGTGTTTAAGGGTAAATGGGAGAAATGAATCTATTATTCCTTCCATTGGTCTAAGTTCCCACATGGCTCTCTCACATTGTGCATAGAGCTTACCAATCGAAGTATGATTTTAGTATTTAAAGATTAGCATTTTTTTTTTAAAGACATGGTTCCTAGAACCCATCATTCACCTGCTTTGTCTGCTGGCCAACCCAAGAAAAGGCAGTCTTTTCAATGCTAGAGGTCAAATTTTCTGTGTTGAACTTAAATAACTTATAGATCCAGTTCATTGTGGGGGATTGGATAAATTTTCAATGGTAATTTGAGCTATACATAATTTTTGCTTTCTATATTGACTTTAGAACTTAATCCCTATATAAGATGCAGCTCCACTCTACAAGTATGGGCCTCTGAAGAGAGCTCAGGGTTGCAGGTTGCAGGTTGATTTTGTGAGTTATTTGTATCATAGAGGTGATTTAAAGTTACATGAAATATCTTAGGTGAGAGCATAGAGTAAGGTGAGAAAAAGACCCAGGGCCAAGCAACTAAACACTCAATTTTTTAGAGTTTAGGTAGAGGAGGAATAGGCAAAAAGTGAGAAAGTATAGCCAGAGTCATGGAAACCAAGAGAAGAGAAAATTTAAAGGAATGATTGACACAAAGTGTCAAAAATTTATGAAGTATCAGTTAGGATGAGGTTTGTATTTGTCAATATGTCTCTTGCTGATGACCTTAATAATTTTTGTTGAAATGATGAGGCAGAAATTTGATTGTAAGTGGGTTAAATAGTGAATGTAAAGGAAGAAAGTGGAAAAACTGAACATGAATTACTTTTTAGGAAGCTTGGCTAAGAAGAAAAGTTGATAGTAGCTAAAGAGACATGGATATGAAGGAAGATTTTATTGATTTAAATGAATAAGTAATATAACAACAATGCTTAAATGCTGAAAAAATGATCTAAAGAAAGATATTTACAATATACCCAATAAAAGAGAAAACCAGAGATGCAAGTTCTATGAGAAGGCAGGCAAGGATGGAACACATTACACATGACCAAGGATTAGTCTTTGACAGGAGGAGGGACAAACTCTCCATTGTAGGAAGAGGGAAGAAGACAGGATGGCTGCAGATAGAGGCAAATTTTTGAGACTAATATGATAAGAAAATTCAAATCTGATAGCTATTGTTTTCTCGATAAATTTTGAAGTAGGAGAGGGGGCAAGCAGGTGTGGATTTGAGGGATTTGAGAAAGGTGGAGAAGAAAGGAAGCAGTAAATGCAGAGGAGGTGGGTGAGCATGACAGAGAAATACAGTAAAGTTCCTGGGCACTGAGGAGGGTCTATTTAAGGCAGGTGATCTTGAAGGAAACTGAATAAAGAGGCCTTACTGCTTTACATGTTAGTTTTGGCCTTCCATTTTCACTTCTATTCCTACTGCTGTTGCCATCATCCTTAGATCCAGAACCAGAGGCTCTCCCTAGCCTCTTCAAAGGGCCCTTCTCTGGACCTCTTTCTATAGGACCATTCCCACTGGGTTGAGAAATCTGTAGGGCAAAGGATACTTTCTCACCCAAATCCCGTGCTCTCCCTTCTAGCCATCTCCTCCTCCATTAAGCCACTGTATTGGATTCCTACTGCTGCAGTAACAAATTACCACAAAGTTAGTAGCTTAAAACAACACAACTTTATTATCTTATAGTTCTGGAGACCTGAAGTTTAAAATGTGTTTCATGGGGGTTAGCAGGACTGTGCTTACTTCTGCAGACTCTAAGGGAGTCCATTTCCTTTCATCTTCCGGTTTCCAGAGGCTGGCTGTGTTCCTAGGCACAAGCATTCCCTCCGTCTTCAAAGCCAGCATTGGCACATAGGTTCTTCCTCAAATGCCTTCAGTCTGATACAGACTCTTCTTCTATTTCCTGTCTCTGTTTTATAAGGACCTTTGTGATTATATTGAGCTCACCTGGATAATCCAGGGTAACCCAGGGTAATCTCCCTATTTTAAAGTCAGTTCATTAGCAACCTTAATTCCATTTGCAATTTAACTCAAGTTGCTCATATTCACAGGAATTCCACATAATTCCAGGAATTACAGTGTAGACATCTCTGGGGGCCATTATTCTAACTCTATAACCAAGTTTCTGTGCTCAAGGCCTGGGAATTCCCTGCCCAGATGACCCTATACCCACTTCCCCAGAGCAATGATTCCTAGAGCAGGCTGCATTACCACTGGCTCACCTCAGCCTAGAGGACTTGCTCTGGAGGTCTCATATGTTCTCTTAAGTTCAAACCCCAGGTTAAGGGTGGGCCTGACCATCATCACCCAAAAAGGTAGCTGCCCCTACCTTCTGTTCCAGTTTGTTAATGCTGCTGTTATGCAAAATACCAGAAATGGATTGGCTTTCATAAAGGGGGTTTATTTGGTTACAAAGTTACAATATTAAGGCCATAAAGTGTCCATGGTAAGGCATCAACAATAGGGTACCTTCACTGAAGAGCACCAATGGCATCTGGAAAACCTCTGTTAGCTCAGAAGGCACGTGGCTTCTGTCTGATTGCTCCCAGGTTATGTTTCAAAATGGTGTTCTCCAAAATGTCAGTGTCGGCTTCAAAATGTGCCTCTCAGCTGCAGCTAGCTGTGAGCACCTTCTGTCTGAGCTTTTATAGGGCTCCAGTGAACTAATCAAGGCCCACACAGGATCACATCTCCATGGAAACACTCAGTCAGAAGGGTCCAACCTAATCAACACTAATACATCTGCCCCCACAAGATCCCACTAAAGACTATGGCTTTTTCTGGGGGAATATAATATTTACAAACCAACACACTCTCCAAACTGCTTTTGCCCCTATCCTATCCCAAGAGATATTAGCAAAACTGTCGGGAGCCAAATTGCCACATCCTAAACCGACCCCCACTTTAGGACCCTGTCACGTTTGCTGAGGCAGGACCTCGGCACAAAACCATTTCAATTACCCCTCCAAATAAAACATAATTTTGGAGGTTCAACTCACTGAATTTCAGTTGTAACTGTGTGTTCTAGTTTGCTAATGCTGCCGGAATGCAAAACACCATAGATGGATTGGCTTTTATAAAAGGGGGTTTATTTGGTTACACAGTTACAGTCTTAAGGCCATAAAGTGTCCAAGGTAATGCATCAGCAATCAGATACCTTCACTGGAGGATGGCCAATGGTGTCCGGAAAACCTCTGTTAGCTGCGAAGGCACGTGGCTGGCATCTGCTCCAAAATTCTGCTTTCAAAATGGCTTTCTCCCAGGACGTTCCTCTCTAGGCTGCAGTTTCTCAAAAATGTCACTCTTAGTTGCACTTGGGGTATTTGTCCTCTCTTAGCTTCCCTGGAGCAAGTCTGCTTTCAACAGCCATCTTCAAATGTCTCTCATCTGCAGCTCCTGTGCTTTCTTCAAAGCATCCCTCTTGGCTGTGGCTCTTCTTCAAAATGTCACTCACAGCTGCACTAAATTCCCTCTGCCATCAGCTCATTTATATGGCTCCACTGATCAAGGCCCACCCTGAATGGGTGGGGCCACACCTCCCTGAAAATTATCTCATCAGAGTTATCACCTACAGTTGGGTGGGTCACATCTCCATGAAAACACCCAAAGGATTCCAATCTAATCAGCACTAAAATGTCTGCCCCACAAGATTGCATCAAAGAATATGGCTTTTTCTGGGAGACATAATACATTCAAACTGGCACACTGTGTAATCAAATAAACCCCTTTTTATAAAAGCTGATCTGTCTCTGGTGTTTTGCATTCTGGCAGCATTAGCAAACTAGAACACATGCTAATATAAATATGTATTTATTTGTATATCTTTATCATGGGGTGATAGAAAGAGACTTGGGTTTGGTTTTGGCTCTGTCACAAATTCCATAGGAGATGACTCACACTAAATGTTTGTTTATCTATGAAAGAAGCTGCTTTAGATGAGATGACCCTTTCAATTGTTTTTCATTCTTTAATTCTAAAAATCTACCCAGGGAAGTCAGGTGAATCTGCTCTCCTAACAGAACTCCACCTAAGTTCTCCCCCAATTTTTTATTAACCAGCAAATGATGACTCCAGCCTTTGACAAGTTATTTTTTCTCTCTGATCTGTCCATTCTTCTTCTGGATTCTAATTTATCTTTGCTCTTTCATTTGCATTCATCAGTAAAATATAGAAACAAAGGAAGATATTGAAACGAAGATATTGCATTGTAAAAAGATTTTGTCAACCTCTCTTGACTTTGTGTTCTTAATTTATTAGTACCCAAGAGCCACATCTTTGTCATGTACTAAATATTTGCACCAGGCATAGCACAAAGATGATGTAGCAATTGGGATCTGGACATGTTAGATCTGGTTCTGCAATTATTTACTCAGTCAACAAATATATACTATGCACCTTCTAAATGTTAAATTCAAACGAAGAGTGGGGAGAGAGAACAGCCGTTTCTATATCAGGAAACAAGCGAGTAACATATTGTGAATCAGAATAGAGATTGAATGGTTGCTCTTTGAGGAGGTGAAAAACACGCAGCACCTCAAATAACTCTGTCCTCTGTGCACTAGTCTCGAGGGTTTTAGTTTTTTCTATCTTCCCATCAATCACTGCAACCGCAGTCCCATTAGAGGATCCGTTTGTAAAAACTAGAGCAGCGTTAGTTAAAGGTTTTATTGAGAAATGTTTGGGGAAAATGAACTTATTTCTAGCCAGGAAAGACAAAATAGGGTGTGATAAAATGTGATATGAAACTTCTCCGGTAAAGGCAGCGAGGGCAGTCTGCCAATTTGCATCCACTTGAAAAAGGAAATTTAACTGTTCCTTGGTAAGGGGAAGCTGGACGGTGTCTGCCTCCTTACTGAAGAGTTCAATGCTACGCTGCCGTCCCTTAATTAATAACAGAGCCAATAGTGTAGAATAAGCAACTACGGCTTTTTTAGGGGTGGAAGGCAAATGCAACCACTCCAAGGGACCATCCTGCCACAAAACCAATGTAGGTGTATGAGTAGTGGGCAGAAGTATCAAGGTCAGCAGAGATGACGGGTTAAAGCGCAGAATCTGTGAGGCAGAAGTTGCATTCTTCACTAGGGAGAGAGCTGACCGTCTTTCAGGGGTTAATTAAATGAAGGTGAACAAGATATAATGTTCTCATCACCCATGTGGCTTATAGTCTAATGGAGAAGATGGATATTTAACATGCAATTGTGTCAAAATTAATTAACTACAGATACATTAAGTTTTTTGAGGAAAAAGTTGGAGATACTGATTTTTTATAACAGGAGGCCCTAATGTATTCTGATGTTGCAGAAAGCCTGCCTTCACAAACTAGCTTTGTGGCCTTATTCAGTCACTTTACACTCCAGGTCTCACATCACAAGGACCTTGTCATTCTATCATACGATGAAAAGCCTAATACTGATTCTGCAACCATGTTCCACATTCTAAATCTCACTGATTGCGTATGTGCTTTAGCTCCTCCACAAGCTTTTAAGCGCCTCTAAGATGTCATGTATTTATACGTTACTCCACTTCTAAAACTTATTTATTCAATGAATGTTTATTAATCCAGGCATGATATGAAGTGATGGAGAGTCAAAGCTAAAAGTCACAGTCTCTGGTTTCAAAAACCATAGAGCTATGGTCCTGTAGGGGAAATAAGCAAACAAGCAACTCCAAGTAGTTGGTCATTAGTATTAGAGCCAAATGCATGGAGTTCAGGAGTTGCAGAGCAGAAGCATTAGAGTTGGTCTTCAGGACCTGTCTTGGAAGATGATTCCTCCAAGAACAAAGAGTTAACAAGTGAAGAAGATAGGTATTGGTGCAGATGTTCTGTGCATGTGTAAAAAGGCATCGTGGTAGGAGGGACTCCTTTCCAGAATGGAAGGTTATGAGATCATGACATAGGCAGGGGCCAGATTTTGAACGGGGGTGCAGGAAGAGGATATCATTACTCTGTTGGCTTTGTTGTGTCTGAGGCAAAAAAAGTAGAAGGATAAACTGAAAAGAATGGGCCAGAAGTGGGTAAAACTCGAGGACTGAGGATTGCCTAGAATCTTCTTGCAGGAGTCTGGGAGACAAATGCTAAGTCAACTAAGGATTATAGTAGCAGAGATAAAGAGATGAGTAAAGAGAGTCAGTAGAAATGCAAAACTTGGAATAATCCGGACTCCATGACCAGATGTGGGGACTGTGAGGAGAAGAAAGGAAGGTTGAATGATTCCAGGTTTCTAACTGGGGCAGCTGGTGGGTGGAAGTTTCACTATCTGCGATGGAATTTAAAAGAAGAGGATGGAGATGGGGCTGCGGGGAGAAGATTAGTGTTATTAAGGTCCAAGGTTCCTTTGTTTGTATGTATCCATGAAGTGCTATCCAGAAAGAAGCCAAACAGATGAGTCTGGAACTCAAGAAAGAGGATGTAGAGTTGGAAAAAGGCAGCAATGAACATTTAAAATCAATTCTTAATATTTTATTGATAGACATATTCCCCATAACAAAATGTGCAGTTTAAAGTAGTTGTGTAAATCCTCGCTACGTTTATTTTTAATGACCAATAGATGAAAAAAAGTAAGAGCTGTATAAATTAGCAGAGTTGCTATTAAGTTATCATAGTTTGTGTGAGTGTGTGTGTGTGAGTGTATATGTATGAATGTGTCTGTTTATTCACAGTCTCATACTCACACACGTGCATAAAGGATTACAATACATTAGCATTGCAGACCAGAAGAAGAATTAGACATCCAGATTCTGACTTTTTCTCTGACAAAGAATAGATTGCTCAAATAAGACTTTTTCAGTATCATGAAAGGGTGTATCTATTTAAAGAGAGTTATTTGTTAAAGGTCAGAGCTAGAGTTTGCTCATTTATAAAGTAAGTATAATTTTTTTTTTTCTTTATCATGTGGAAATACAAAGATATTGCTACAGATAGATTTTTGTTTCACTTTGGAGAGGCTTACAAGCCACTAGCCAATGGATAAACTTTTAAATAGTAGCTGAATGAATTTAATCAATCATTATTTTCTATGGAAACCAGACTGAAACACCCAGAAAGGGTTGACGTCCCACAAGGACGTCATACCATGAGACTTAAAGCGGAGATTCCTTGAGGAAAATTGTGTTGCATTCTTGGCGTGTGCGCACTTGCAATAATGTTAACTTTCACTTATGGTTATACTTAATGTAGGAGCTAATCCCCGTTTATTTTACGCCTTCTCTGTTCTCTGTTTTTCCTCTTTGCACATCAGGCCTTCGTTTGGCCCTGGTTCGGAGTCAGTGCTCCCTGTAAAAGCTCCTTGGAGTCAGGAAGCCCTTGTCCTGGCCGCCAGGTGACAGAGAGAGGGTGGAAACCCACGGATCTCTGAGAGCGCGGAGCCTCTCACATACCATTCCCCTCCCATCGCCCTCGCACTGTTGGGAGGCGGAAAGGGCTTCAAACTTCGCTCCAATCCGCAGCTGGCCCTCCCCAGGGTCCCCCTGCTGGGCTACACGCCCGCCGCGGACCAAGTTGGAGAAACTTTGCACAGCTCCTCGTCGGAGCCTGGGGAAACGAAGTTGCACCCCTCCTCCTTCCCCAAGTTCCCCCCTTCCCCTTACTCCCACCCCCGATTCTCGCCCAGCCGGGAGCGCTGGTGATAGGACGAGCTCCCGACGCGCATTGTGTATATGCAAACCAAAGCCGCGGCTACCCAGTTCTGGCCGACCCGGGCCGGGGCTTGGGGCTGCGGCTGGCGCTGCAGTGGGCGCCGCTGCCCTCCCTGGAGCCGGGCACTATCCTGCCCCTGCGGCGCGGCGGGCGGCGGAGACCCTAAGCTGCTATAAAAGCGCGGGCAAGGGAACACCCTGAGGGGCTGAAGATGAAGGTGCCCGCGCATGGGCCCCCGCTGATTGCCAGCCCCTCCCGAGCCCGCGCCCCGCGCGGAGCCCGAGGCTGCCGAGGACCCGCCTTCGCCGCAGTAGCAGCTGGAGCAGCGACAGAGGCGGCAGCTGTGGCAGCTGCGGCGGCGGCTGCGGCGCCCCTCGCGCTAGCGCGTAGAGCGGCGGCGGCAGCTCGGGGACCGCCGCTGCCCCGGCTGCCATGAGTTGTGCGGAGGTGATGTATCACCCCCAGCCGTATGGAGCTCCCCAGTATCTGTCCAACCCTGTGGCAGCTGCAACCTGCCCCACAGCCTACTACCATCCGGCGCCCCAACCTGGCCAGCAGGTGAGTCACCGACCAGGCAGTCTGGCGGGGGCGGGGGCGAGGGGCACCGGGAGTATCGGTCTGGGGCTCCGGGGACGTCACGCCGGGACTGGTGGCACGGAGGATGCTCTGGGACCTGCGGGAGTGCCCTGGAGCAGAAAGCCATCAGCAGAGAGGAGAGGAGGCTTCGGGAAGGGAAGAGAAGCAGGGGTGGAAGAGTGGGGATTCGAGGCTTTACCTGGCTGGGGGCTTTACTGAGCGTCGTCACCGAAGCTCAGAGGCTGCTCCTCATACCTAGCTGTTAGGGTTCAGTTCCCTGAAGCTCATCAAGGGCATCTGTCTTAGGAGTATGTGAGTAAACTTCCTTTAAACCCAATACTTTGTTTCCTTTGGAGAGGTGCAATGTTTCAGAGTTTTCTTGATTAAGGGGGTGAAGAGTTTCCACTGCGATAGGGGAGGCTACAAGGACAGTTGAGTTTATGGAAAGACCTTTCTTGGACTTTTTGGTGGAACATGGCTCTAGTGTACAGTTTATCACGGCTACTAGACCTTCTCACTGGAGTCTATTTTCTCTCCACTGCGGTGATGTAGAAGGAAGGGACCCATCCCGTGGTTCCTCATTCATTTTCTGATCCCATCAGCATCACAGAGCTTGTTTCAGTACTGTTTAGTTTGTTGAAAGTGTGTCCCCCAGCCAAGGGGCAACCTTGGAATCTCTGAGTGTTGGGTCTCCACCATGCCAAGAGTGACTGAGAATACTGTGGGTAAAATTTAAAAAAAAAGGGGGGGGGGGGTGAAATTTGACCCTGATGCCCCTGAACATTCCTTGTCCACAGAGAAAGTGTATGAAGTCTTAGTTAGCTCTACAGAAAATAAATATGTATTTGGCAAGGAACTGGACTGAAAAAGCATACTCCCACTCTGGGAATCAGAATGAGTTGACTTGATGTGACATAAAAAAATGCAATTTATACACTCCAAGGTGGAGACTCCTATCAAGAAGCTAGATATGGTTAGGAAATTTCATCCACAGAAATTTTTTATTTATTATTCTAGTTTCTTAGGAATCATAAGTCTTATTGTGGCCTTATGGGTTTGGCCCTTTAATTAATCTTGTCTTTTAAAAAATTCCTATATTTTTTCTACGAATGTCTTTTTGCTAGATTTATAGCCCCACTGTATGAAAAGGAATCATAACTTTTGTTTAGAATTTAGGAAAGGCAAAATTCAGATGATTTTGGAGGGTTATGTGCCCCAGATTCATTTCCTAAAAGGTGTAAGTTTGACCAGGGCCAATTAGGGAAAAAAAGAGAAGACCCCACTTTCTCATAATAGCTTAAAAAAAAAAAAAAAATCTTCAGCTGTGTTAGCCTTTCAAAGCAAGCTTATTTAAGCTGTTTGTTTTTCTTTGGCTTTAAATGTAAAAAATATCACAAGTAATGGAGAAAACCAATTAGGTACAAGACAGACAAATAAGGTGAAGAAATCCTGGTTATAAATTCTGTGTATTTTATAAACACTCAGTTTCATGTGAACCACTTTTTCCTCCTTTCCTGTCTCAGAGACCATAGAGGCCATAGCCATCAATTGGAATCTGGTCCAGTGACAGACTCAAAATTAGCTAAATATTCAGAAAGGTACTTTCTCCCTTAAAAACTGACTTGAACTAGTAGAAATTCAAGTTCAAGAATAAGGTTTTATTTTCAAAGATTTATTTTCTAGGATTGTGCAGTTAACTCCATTAAATATGAATCAATGGGGGGTTAGTGTTGAAATACTTTTTTTGAGCTGGAAAATAAGCCAAATGTATATATATTACCAATCGTCAAACTTAGTTTACATAAAAAATGACCCAAATACTTTAACTTTTGCAATAGCCCTGAGACTCTGTTCCCAAATTCTATTCTTCTGTTGAAACCACCAACAAACTGAAGAATGAGCTTTTTTTTTTTTTTAAGTGAATTGTCCATATTGATGAATGTTGTTCATATTGGCAACTAATAATCTACTTCTGCTACACTTTACACTTTGGGCTTCTGTAGAGATGGCTTAAGTAGTTGTTAGGCTGTAGTTGAGAAGTGTGCTTAGAAATTTTCATGTTGCTTATACTAAAATGGCTTGTTTGAGATGATGTGGGGTTTTTTTTTTGTTTTTTGAAGTAAAGAAACTCTTTGACCATAACTGAACAGAGAAATGAAAAGAGACTTGACAGTGTAACTACTGTTCTTTTATTCTCAGGAGTTTATTTTGATGACCTATATTTTCTACTGGAAAAAAGAGTAAATCAGGAAATTCTTATCAGGCTGACAACATTTTTAGACTATGTGGTGCGTGGGTGAAGTGGGACTAATATTGACTTGGCCCTAATGCAGTCATCTGAGAATACATATTTTGGTTGTTTTTGCATTCCATAAGGTTTTATCATTATTATCCATGAAGATTGTTTTCACCGTACATGGGAAGTGACCCTTAATAGCATCCTGTCTGAGAGACAAAAATATGGGCTACAATGTCTAATTTGAAAATGTTCTTTGTTGGATAGAGAAAAAAAGGAAAGAAGTAGAGAGAGTGATAGATTAATCAGGACAGTTTAATGATCATTTATAAAATGTTAGAAAAGAGAGCAATAAAGTTTTGTATAACTTCTATATTCAACCTTAGCAATTGTCTTTGAACTGATTTTGGTTTTCAAATCTATATAGCCCTGAAGTCCTTGTAAATTAGTATAACAAAGTGGTTCATTATGATGGATTTTCAGCACAGGTATATTTTTTCTCTTAACTTGGAAAAAATCTTTTTGAAATACTAGAATTCCATACTCCAGGCATGTACACTTTCAGCTTTTTTCCCTAAAATCACACATTTATGCTTGAAATCTTAAATTCAGTTTTCATCAAACATATTTTATCTAATAGGTGGGTAACAGGTGAGTGCCATAAAAGCACAGTTAACTGTATATATATATCAGGCTATACTGTTGTACTGTGGGTGTACTAGGCATACAGGAGGCTGTATCTGTAAAAGCATCTCAAGAGAGAATATTTTACAATTTCAGATTTTAATTCTTAGAAATTGTGTGGCTGTGCATACATCTTACAGTGTTCTTCAGAGAGCACAGGCATTTTGAGGAGTGCTAAGCTCCCTGTTATCCATGCCCACTGTCTCGTCGTTGCTTTCGTATTCCAATCCTTAACATCTCCATCAGGAGAACTCTTGACTCAATCCCTAGCACATGCTCTGAAGGCATGAAGACAGTATAGAATGTGTGCAGGAAGGAGAGCACTCATATTTTAGCAGCAACATCAAGTACCAATAGAAAATTTCAAAATAGGTATCAGGAAAAAACTGAGAGAAATAATATGATAAGAGATTCCCTTCCTACCCAGTGGACTTGTCATCTTAAATACAGATAGTCTCTTGTCAAAACCTCCCACCCCTATATTCATAATGGTAATGTTAGGAATATACATATAGCAACACTTTCAGAATTACGCAGTTTATAGATGAGGTGGTGAAGCAGAGAACAATCGCCACTTTTGTAATTGTGCAAAGGTTTTCCAAACAATCACCCTCTGGGCTTCACATACATCAGGCCAGGAATATTTACTCTGTCCTCTTCAAGGGTGACAACTGGGTGAATATGTGTGCATGCTTTCACTTACAAGAATTAAATCCCCTTGGGAGGCAGTAGTTCAGTTTTAAGTTTGTAAGGAGTTTTGTTTTGTTTTGGTTTGGTTGGTTGGTTGGTTGTTTTCAAATTCTTTCTTAGGGCCCTGCCACCTTGGTTAAGTCATAAACCATTCTGAAATTGTGTTTGTCAGGAAAATCCCTGGAAAAGCATAGTTCAATCCCCTTTACAAGTGGGAAAATGGATGCTCATAGAGCTGAAATGTCTGGCTAAAAATTTCACAGCTAACTGGTGACAAAATTGAGACTACCATATCTTCCACTCCTCAGTGTACCACCTTTTCACAACTCCTATCAGCTCCCAGACTTTTTCATTGGTATTGCACAATAGACTTATTTTTGTCTTTAGTGTCCTAAATCAACTTTTTTTTTTTTTTTTTTTTTTGATAAAGAAGATTAATATGCAGTAGATTCTTTGGCCTTGGAGCTTGAAATTCTTTCCAAGTCCTTGGTAGTGTACTTTTTAAGTTTAAGCATTCCAAAGGCCTTTTACAAATATTTGTATTATGCTAATGACTTTTGCTATCCATGTTGCATCCTTTGTTGATGAGGCAGACTATCCACTTAGCAAATGAGCATTTATTTATTTTTTTAATAAGTAGAGAAAGTGGTATTAACAGTGAGTTTTAAGTGTCCCATATATCATTGCTATTCCAACATAAGTTTGGATTCATTAAGAGGAAAGAACACAATTATACCCTAAATAGTTTGAAATCACAGTCAGCTTCCTTAAGGCAGAGGATCCAACTTGCTTGCAATTGTAAGCAAGGACTTAAGCGGATTTATAAAAATCTTTAAGAACAGCCTCTGTAATTCCACACTAGACAGATTAACTTGACTACAGAGACTTAGAAGCTTAAAGTACTCCAGAGTTTCATGCCCCTAATAACTTTTCAGCCAGAAAAGTCAAAGGTAGAGGAAAAATCAAACATTAAAATAATAAACTAAACTATTGCCTCTTGCAACCAATCAGAATTGAAATTACAATAATGATGGTAGGGACAGGATTGAAATCTGTAAATCAGGCATAGTGACTATAGGTTTACCAAGATCCCAAATGTCAGGACAAGATACCCTTTGGAAATTTAAGTGAAGGGTATTTTGGTAAATGAAAGGAAGTACTACTTCACCTAGCACTTAATAAAATCTCACAACTCATGTGATTAGAAATGCCAGGGACATAACCCATACAAGGGAAAAAGAATGTTTGGGGTGTAGAATCTTGCCCTCCAGGGCAGCATCTCTTGGGGCCTCTGCAGAAGAGATGCTGAGCTGACCTCTTTGGGCAATATGTGTATTTCTGTCTTATTTCTATCAGTGTAAAGGGAATTTTCAATGAGAATAAAAACATTATGCTCTTGATGCCTAACAGAAATCCTAAAGCAAACTTGTAAGTAGGAGACCAACATTTTAAAATGTGGGTGCCTATTTTGGATCCCATACCTAGAGGATTTATTTAAAGCCAGCTTTGAAAAATTCCCAAATCTAATATATTCAGTAATCAATAATAATTTAAGGTGCTAACTACAAAAAATAAAAATAAAAAAACAAAACATTTTTGTTCAACTCTCTAATAGTGGTATTTTAGACTCCAGTGGAGATAGTGAAGGAAATAATTTGGGGTAGAACTCAAATCTGAGCCTTTCAAGCTCACCTCTGTAAGCAGCTAGTTTCCTGCCTTGACTGCTTATTAAGGGGAACTCAAATTGTTCCATGAACCATTAGACACAAACAGCTGCTGGTAGACAACTCGTACATGCCATATTTATAGATATTTCAGTAGATACCAGATTTATGCCAGTAATTTACAATTATTCTCTGAACTGGGGTAACTGAATTATTCTTCGCTTGTCTCCCACATTAGAAGAGAGAGAAAAAATAAAGGATGACCTAACTGAACAGGTGTCCTTCCCCTGTAAAACTGTATCGTTTTAATGTGTGGCACACTTGTCTTTGGGAGATGGAATGGGAGATTGAAAGGATATGTCTTTTCTTGTCAATGTGGAAGACAGAAAAAGGAAGTACCATAACTAATTCCTAGGAACTGGGCTAGGTGACCCATGTCTGGAAATGAATTAGTCTTCACTGGTCTGCAGGGGAATTTTTGGCTAGGGCCCTGCAGAATCAGAATAGGTGACCAGTGTAGGAAACAAAACCGTGTGAATTTGTCTAGAGCTCCGGCATATTATTTATTAGGTTATAAAGTTGGAAGTGACCTCAGAGATAACCAAGTCAAAATTATTCATTTTCAGAAAAGGAAACTCGGGCCTGAAAGGTTCAGTGACTTACCCAGACTCGTGGAAAGCTAGTTTTGGTCAAATCCTCTTTCCTTCCTTCTACTGTGTTACCTTCCATGTGGGCTTCCTTGAAAATACGAAAACAATTAGTGATTCATCTAATGTTATCTTCATACTCTTCTTATTTTTTAATTTGGGAATATTAGCTCTTTGGAGAAGTAATGCAGTTAGCCACATAAATAGAACAATGCGTCTCTATTTACCAGTGCACTTAAAATGCTTTCTCAACTGACTATGAGCGGTTTGAGTTTAGGAACTGGCTACACCCTTCATCTTTGTGTCTCCAAGTCATTTCACAATCACTGACACAAAATAGGAATTGATTGAGCATTTGAAGGATGAATGGATAATAGATTAATTTTTAAAAAATGAAATCATACCCTAAGTTTAGAATTAGAATTATACAAACAAAACAGAAATTTATACATCAGAAACTGTTGTACAGTCAGAGTAGTCTGTTTGAGAGATGTCTTCATACATACCCTAATGATGTGATCATAGCTTAAAACATTTTGGGAATGCAAATTTTGAAACTGCCTCTAAGCCTGTGGCACATTTTTTTGAACGTCCTCAAAAACAGGAAAATTTTCATCCCTCTAGTGGGTGGGTTTGATTTTTGATAGTAATCACAATCGATGAGAAGCAAGTGTGCTCAAAAATAGCTGATCATATTAAGTAATATTGCTTTGGGTTTGCTCCTCCCTTCTGTTAAAAACAACAACAAAACAAACAAACACAAAAACAAACACAAAATCTTGAACAAGTGTGACTAATAGTGTCTCAGAGATTGGCTCTACTCACATATCCTAAATAGGATTTCCAGAAAATTTGTAGGCAATTGTATTATGTATCTGGCTTGCCAAGGGGACAATACTTTTTTACATATAGAAGTTCAGTTTCTTATCTATCTATCTATCTATCTATCTATCTATCTATCTATCTGTCTATCTGTCTGTGTATCTGTCAGCACTGCATTATTTAATAGCTATACCTCTGATATATGTTTATATCACTAGAAAGTTTTTGTTATCAATAATTTTAGACTGTCATTAATATGTGCTGCCATGCTGACTGTGGGCTCATGTTCATTTATTCAGTTAAAAAAATATCATATGGAGGCTCATTCCCTTTAGTCTACCTCCTTCACACATGCTTTGTAGTCGGACAGAAATAGGTTCTAATTCCACCTCTACCATTTACTAGTGATAAATAAAATCAAATAGGCCCAACATGGAGGTGCCCATGCTAAGTCCCAATTCAGAAAAACAAAAAACCTAAGCTAGTTTCTATTTCCCATAAATGTCCCGCTCATCAGAAAACTTAATTTAAATGCAGCCGATCAGTTATTGCCAGCTAACCTCCTCATTCCTAAGCAACCAACTGCTCCCTACTTTGCCCACCCCCCCCCACCAAATAAACTGGAAACTTAATGTCAGCCAGTCAGAATATTTCCTCAGTTGCTTGCACATTCACACTACGTGAGCTTCTCTTTTCCAACCCCTCTGTTAAGCCCCCTTCTACTTTCTGAATGGGATGCTGCCTGGTTCATGAATCACTTGATAAAACTGTAAGATCCTAAATTGTATGAAAAGTTTTTCTTTTATCATTACTTAGGTGATCTTGGGCAAGTACATCAGTTTTTGCATATGTACATTGGAAATAATTATTGTGACAAAATACTGTTGTGTGCGTGAGAGTTGTGTAATATAATCTATAAAAGGACTATGGCGAATCTCCCTGATTCAGCTTTCCCCTCTATCCCTCTCCAAATAAGCTAAGAACCAAAGTGTCAAATCTCTGAGCTGTTTTTAAAAATCTGTTATGCAAATAAATTAAGGAAAAATATGATTAAAGAGTAATGTTTTGCTTTATAATTTTGAAACATTTGGGTTAGTGGTTCTTTCATTGCGTTTAGAGAAGATAGCCAATAGAAATTAAAAAACAAAAAACAAAAAACATAAAGCTAGAAAACAATATCTAGTGATTCATTAAAATACTTTTTTATTTTCCTTAGGAAAAAAGTTTCCAAATATGCACAGTAATCATTTGGCATTTTGTCAGCTTAAGCCTTGGGGAGTTAGTGGTATTTGGCTCCTGATGTGGAAGTTTTCTCTTGTCAGACAAATCCTTTCCCCGACACATTCCAGTTAAAGTCTGTTCTGTTACGCCTAATGGCAGGCTCTGAGGTAGTTGGGGATATTTTGCACAGCCTAGGCTGAATTTTTCACACAGCTGCTTCAACCTCTTCAGGAGTGAGCTTCAGCTCTGTGGCTATAAACTAGTTCTTTGTTTCGCCTTACTTGAGGGTCATTCTACCTGAGGAAAAATTGCCCTTATTCTGGTTACATAGGATGAGCCAGTTAACGAGCATTAAATAACCAACTTGTATTCTTTGAAATTCCTTTTGATGACCTCTTTATTTTTGGTTAGTAATCCTTCAGCCTCCTAAGAAAAACATGAATATTTCTAAGGGATTAGGATATTTTTAGGAAGTGAATTAGCACCTTGAGAAAAATATGAACAAGATTACATTTTGACCTTGATTCAGGAAAGATAGATTTTAGTGATTTGAATTTAATCTCAGTATTTTGATTTTTACATATTATCCCCAAGAAAAAATGTAGCACTAGGGAAATTTCATTTCAAGGAGCAAACACCAACTGAATACAGAATATGGGAAAAGTGTACATCAGTAATATACTTAGTTTAACAAAAAAAGGTAAAGAATTGATTTACAGTCACGAAAGTTAGAAAGTAGTTGAAGCTTAAGAGTCTAGGGAGAAAAAATTAGGATGGTGTGAATGTCATCATATGAATCAATTGCTGCTTAAATTCTGTGTTCCTGTTTTCTTGATGCTCAAACTTAATGGTAAAGATTGTATGCGAATTCAGTCGTAGCATTTTAGGTAGCTATCAGGCCTTTTGGATATTTTGGAATTCTAATCAGGGTTGTTGATGGTGAGGCTAGAAATATGCATGAGTGTGTGTGTGTGTGTGTGTGTGTGTGCATGCTAAGATGTTTTAAATGATGAATCTCTCTCTGCCTGCAGAGACACTTTTACATATTTAAATTGGTTCACAATTTGCAATTTGTTAAAATTGACCCAACTTTATCTGAATAAATTGTGAATGGAAATGATAGATATGCCTTATGTCCTACCTATTAATAGGTATATCATAGGCTTCTTTTTCATTTTATTTTTTATAATCTCCAAGCAAATTTATTTAATTAGTAGAAGACATGCCTTAAAGAGCTGGGAGAGAATAAAAACAGAAGTACCCTTTTTATTCATTTTAAATATATATATATATATTTTTTTTTAAATAGGAGAGGCAATGGATTTTTTTTAGAACTTCAGGTGTTATGATGCCATAAAGGAGGGTTTTGTTATAAAAATTTATATATATATATAATGTATTTATAAAAATCATAAAGAAGATAAAGAATCAATGCATATATTGATGGAAGAATGATAATTAGGAAAAAGATTAATGATAGATGTTTTGTAACAAAGGCAGATCTTGCATATCGAGAAGTGTGTAACTTTTAGATTAATTTACTTGTATCCATTCAGCAATCAGTAGAAAAAGGATAACACAAAATTATGTAGCATTTGGAAATATTGTATAGTATTAAATACGTTGAAAATGTATACAGTAGTTGAATTCAATTTCTATCAAGAATGTAAGATATTTTATTACTGCTATTATTGATCATAATACTATTTTACATTTATAACAGTTGTAGTTTTCAAATATTTATATATACCTATAGTCTTGATTTTATTTAATCTAAGAGTTAATTGCTTTCAAATGTGGGTAAAATAAAATATTGCCTTTGTTTGGACAAGTAACACAGCCAGGGCTATTTCATTTAAAGGATAAATGTAAAACCAATTAACAAATGAAACAATTATATGCAAAGCCTAACTCTCAGAAACTGACACATGAGCTGGACATTAATGAGAAAAGGAATCAGTTTCACACTCTGTAGATCAGTTTTAATTTTTTTCCTTATAAAAGCCAAACTACATTGCAGAGAGTGTGTGCATATGCTTAAAACAGTATATATTTAGGGTATATATGAAAACACACAGAGAAATAATACTGTGATTTGACTAAAAAAATTGTATTATTAATTTAATTTTATAGTGGATTTTAAAACTAGGAATTACTTTACATGTATTTTAGTTCAATCCCTTCATTATACATAACTTATATTATTGTAGTGTTTTTAGTATAAAAGTTAAATAGAAACATGTTAAAATATGTGCAAAAGCAGGCTGTAAGACATATAACCACTTAGTCATTACAATGACCTTTCATCAGCAAGCTATATTCATTCACAAGATATGATTGTTTATTTTTCAGCGAGTGATAAACATAATAACTTTAAAATAAAAAGCCATATGTATATGTATAAATAATGCTTCCTAAATAATAACCGAAGCTTATAACATGCCTAAGCATTTCAGAACACATCTTACATAAGAACAACATATTCATTGCTAGGGGAAAAGTGTTCAATTTATTGAATGATGCAGTTATAGTTTTTACAGCCATTAAATACATTAGAAACATAAAGTTGGGTTGTGTATTTTGATAATATTTGCAAGACTATGTGTTTACTGCATATTTTGGAATGATTTATTTTTCTCTACTCACATTCATTTTCCAATATGCATTGTTTCTGAAATAAAGAAAAAAGATATGAAAAGGATCAGCCTTTGCACTTGTACAGATGATATAGAAAACTCTTTTGGTCAGTAGAATAATGAGTTTTATAACCTTTTGACTATTTTCATATATATAATTCACATTGAAGCTATTGATAATAAAAGTATTATGAGCTCAATGAAAAAATTTGGAAATATTGAAAAGCAGGAATAAGAATATAGCAATTAACTGCAAATCTATCACCCAGAAAAACAATACAAACCACAATAGTTCTGTGTTTTTTTTTTTTTCCATGCCAAATATATCTCCTTCCCCATCCCCTTTCCACAACACACCTCATTTTTGTACAAGCATATATACACCTGCATATTTTTATTATGACTTCTGTTGCCTTTGGCAAGTTACTTAACTTCTCTATGCTTTAGTTTCTTTGTCTTGAAAATATGGATATTAATAATAACTGTAGAATTGTAAAGATTAAATGATGTGACAAATATAAAGTTCTTAGAAGTGTGTCTGGCTTAATATAAACTATTATTAGAGTTATGATCAGATGTTTCAAAATATTTTAAGTGATCATACCTTTCTCATTTTTATTTAAAAAATTAGTCATTGCTATGATCTACTGGTATCATTTTCAGTAAGCCATAGTAATAACTTACAGTTTTCCTTTATCATAATGGTGGTAAATGAAACATCTGAAAAATATGTTCCATGCAAAATGAATCTTCATACACACATATTTTATCATTTTAGTTTCATTTTTGAGAAATGAGTTTGGCGTATCTGCCAAATCCCTTTACAAGATGCTATATTCCTGTTTTTATTTTAGTTTATTTCATTTATGAAAAGCTTTTCTCCCTCCATCCTTCCCCTAGACACTTGAGTCTTCTGGTCCCCATGCTTCCCTATCCTGAATTACAATGTTGCTGTATATTAAATTTTCAAAAGTAAATAGAAAAGGGGAAGACAAATAGAAGCAGTTGGTCATTAATAATAATTAAAAAGTCATTCTTTTAATATGTATGGATTAAGAAAACTTGTCTTACACATTCTGAAAGTACACCATTTGATAATGGACTGTTTTTTCCCCCAAATGTGGAATAACAGACTTTTTTTTCCCCAAAGTATGAGAAAGAGAAGGCTGGTTTGGGGAGGGAAAAAAAAATGGAGTAAAACAGAGGAAGAAGAATCAGCTTGCAAACATATGATAATATTTAGATTCATTTTTAAAAGTTAGAATTTAATAGCTAACGCCTTTGTACAAACGTCTTTGATACTGGTTTTGTTTATTCCATCCCAGAAGAAAGTTAGCGGTATACAGCAAGATGGCAGGACTCTCTGGAAGTCACCCTTCCAGCAAACAAGAGGAGGAGGAGGAGGAGGATGGCCGGGACAAGAGGAGGAGGAGGAGGAGGAGGAGGAAGAGAAAGACCAGCCTGCCGAGATGGAGTACCTTAACTCTCGCTGTGTCCTTTTCACTTATTTCCAGGGAGACATTGGGTCAGTAGTGGATGAACACTTCTCAAGAGCTTTGGGCCAAGTCAGCACCCTCCATCCAGAATCTGCCATTTCAAAAAGCAAGATGGGGCTAACCCCCCTATGGCGAGGTAAGAATTCAAAAGCAGATGCTCTCCAGGGCACTGTCTCTGTTTTGCAACCGCCTGTACCAGGTTCCAGCTGGAAACTTGCCCCGGGAGGATGGATATCCACTTGCTTTTTAATTTTTAAGGACAGCAAGGAATTTCTTTCAGACAAACAGCTGGATCAGTTTTGTCACATGTGGAATGCAGGATTGGAAAGGAAAGGATGCAGTCACACCCCTCAAATTCCTCATGGAAAGTAGTGATACAACCGGCCTGAGTTTATAGTGGCAGGATCAAGCTGCACTCCACCAATTCTGAAGCCCCAATGGCCCAGTTTGGATCTCTATGTAACAGGCGTGCCTGCATCAGCTTTTAAAAAATTAATTTTTACTCATGCCATCAGGGGCTATGTGGTGACATAGCAGAGATCTGAGTCTGACCCAGAATACAGACTTTAAAAGCCTTCTGTGTTTTCTAGATAACTTTCTGTACTTTGCTTTGTTGTAATATTAACTCTCTGTAGTGTACAATCTAGGCACTAGTGGCTGTATCATATGATTAAACAGTTGTTTTTACCTAACTAAAGGAAAACAGTAGACTGAATATGCTCTTCATTTTTGCCTCTATATGTAACTTACAGAGGTGGTTTGAATCTGATTTCTGGCTCACTGAAAATTGTTGGTGACATTTTAATTAGAATAAATACAAGGTTAGAAGAAAGACAATGCACCATTTCAATAATAGCTTCAGAGAAATGTGTTATGGAAGTGTCTCCTGAACTCATCTGTTCATAAGTAGTATGTAGTAAAATGTTCTCAAGGTGCGGTTCCCATGGACCAGGACCTTCAGCATCACATGGGAGCTTGTTAGATTTGCAGATTCTCGGGCCCCACCCCAGACTACTGAATCAGAAACCCTGGGGTGTGGCTGGTAATCTTTGCTTTAGCCAACGCTCCCAGTGATTCAGATGCAGCTCAAGTTTGATAATCATTGATATAGTGCTCTTAAAAATATAGGTTGCAGGTCCCCTGACCTCAGACCTATTGAGTCAGAATCCCCAGAGGAAGGCCCTGTGCCCCAGACTTGGAAAGGCTGGCCACTTGTGTTAGGCCACTGGACAAAGGGGGAGAATGAGCCTTGACCTGCTCAGCCTCAGAGGAATGGTTCCTTCTTCATTGTAGGAGAGGCTCACATATGGAATTGCTGGGCTTGATCTGTAGATGCAATGCTTCCTTTTTTCCTTTTCTTTCCTCCCTCCCTCCCTCCCTTCCCCTTCCTTCCTCCCTTCCTTCCTTCCTTTCTTTCCTCCCTCCCCACCACCATCTCTCATTCTTTCTAATAAATATGAAGAACATAAAGATAAGTATTATAAAGGGGAAAGGGAAAAAAAACTCAAGTGACAGAGACCTCGATGGCGGTGAATTGGGAAGCATACTGGTGATTTGATTAGTAAATATTATTCAGTATTACAATATTATTAGTAATATTTACTAACTTCCTACAGGACCTGAGAATGTAGTCCTTGGAAGCCCAAGATGCTTATGGAATCAACCAGTATCCTACTTGAGAGCAAATGGTGAATATTCACAATAATTTGTGGAGGATGGAAGTAGGAAAGGTTCACTGAATTAGTTGTCTTTAGGAGATAATTTGATATCTCAATAATAACTCCCATCAGGATAATCAGTCCCAGGAGAATAATAAATGCTATGTCTTTTTCTTTCAGCATACTGCCATATGCAACCTAGTGATTGTTTAACCTGGAAAATAGAAACTAGACCCAAAAATTATACCTAGGTTGAGAGAGATCATCTGTACTATTATAACCAGAATAGTTTTAAATGTGGTGCTGTGTGTGTGCAAAACTCCTACAAAAATTCAGCATTTTTTCCATAATCTGCATGTTGGAATAGAGAAGATGCTTAAATAGATGTCAAATTTCAGTATTGAAAGGGCAGATAATGGTAATATAATAACTATTATTTGAGTTTCCTTGATATATTCTTAAATTTGATCCTCAAATCTGTCTCCTGTTTCTTTCTTTTACTTATGCAACAAATATTTATTAAACTCCTGCTTTGTGCTAGGCACTGTTCTAGACACTGGAAATATATCTGAATGTATTGAACATTCCAAGCCTCTATACTTATGGAATTGATACGTTAGGGGAAAAGATAGGAAGTATATGAATATATAATGCAAAGCAAGGTGCTATTTTATTTAGGGTGACAATAGAAGGCCTTTCTGGGATCATTACATTTATTTTCCCTTAGATATTCAAATGATTTCCTGAAGGAAATAAGAGTGTTCATCATTTGAATATCTAGGGGAAAATAGTTCTGGGCAAACAGTACCAACATTCTGAAGAAGGATTAAACTTTAGAGGGTTCAATGAGAAGAAAAAATGCTGGTGTAAGTGAAGTGAAATGAAGAGTGGTTGGTGGAGACCAGATATTTTAGAGCTTTGCATGCCAGTTTAGTTTATCAGAGCAGCCCACACAAACACTGAATGCCCTTCAATTTCCAATTTCCATCTCCCTGTCCCACTAAATTACATATATCATACCTAGTTCTGTCACATCATTTTCCCTGAAGCATTTCTATATGGCAAATCTGAAATAAATATGAATTAAATGATTGAATGACTGAATTAATAAGCTACATTCAAACCATGTACCTAGGAGTAGAAAACAAAAATGTCCTTAATAAAGTAGATAATTTATTGTTAATACATTGTATGAAAACTTTGGAACAATTTCTTATTTATAAAATAAGGAGGTTGAATTAAATGATTTCTGAAATCTTTTCTCCCACAAAGTTCTGTAATTCCAAATGTATTTTTTATTTTCCATTTGTGGATGGAACATTGCCATATTTTTCTCTAGTTGTGAATTAGTCAGCTTTAGAGAAATATACAAAATTTGGGTAGGATTCATGGAAGAACCATGAAATGCAATTAAAGATTTAGAAAATATTTTAAAGAAGAGGTACAATAAAATGAGATTTTTTTGGTCTAACAGAGGGTTAAGTGTAATTTACTATTAATGGTCAAGGGTACACACACTTGGAGAAATCACTGTCTTTAAAGTCAGATCATCTTGGGTTCAAGTCTGGGCTTTGTCATTTTCTGGTTGTGATGTGATCTTGGATTAATTACTTAAAAGTCTCTCTGACCTCACCTTCCTTAGCTGTAGTATATGTTTATTTTTTTATGTTTATTAATACTGATGTCCTAGGGTTATTGTGAATATTTTTTTGATAATGAATATAAAGAATTTGGCACAGGACTTGCTGCAAAGTGCTAAACCTAGGTCACATGCCTTTTATTTAAGTACATTTCTCACTTGTCTCATAGAAAACAAACCTTGGGCCTTTATCCAAAACATTGTTTTCTAGGAGTTTGCATTTCTGGCACACAACACAATGCCTTGGTCATAGTAAGCACTCAAAGCTACTGCAGATCTTGGTGAAGATAGCAGTAATACTTTATACAGAAGCTGTGGGCCAGCTGTATTAAAGGAAAGGGTTTAATTTATGGCTGTGCTACAACAACTGCTACAAAAGAGTTCAGAACTGAATTATGTTTGATTGCAAAATACATTTCCACTATAAATCTTTAAACAAAGCCTAGTGTGTCAACTAATGGTCATATTTTGTGTATGTATCTCTTTGATGGAACTAGGAAAGTTCTATTTAGATGTTTTGTAGCTGCTAGGTCCATAGTTTATGACAGGAAATATTTGTACTTTATTTGACACATCTCATCAATTGTCGCTAATCCCACGTTTACCTTGCATTCCAATGGGGATTGAATAGGGTTTCTTGGATAAGAAATCCTAATGAATCTGACAGTATATCTACACATCGATTTCAGGGTCCAAATATTATTATAGAAAGTGTGTGTGTTTGTGTGTGTGTGCATGTAGCAAAGGGGAGTAGTCAAGGCAAAATAAAATATATCACTGACTTAAAAAAATGTACAGAATGGTAACGTTACTGATATTGTTTTTCTTGTTGTAGTTGCAAAGTAAATATTTGTTGGTTGATTGATCAACTTAGTCTGGGGCAATTAATTCTTATAGGAAAAAGTCTCAAAATGAGTATTAACCTTAAACAGCCAAAGGGAGAGAAGGAAAGAAGGAGGATCTGTTTCATGAGCTGGATAAGATTGGGAAGGAGAAAGTGGAATAGAATCTGCAGGACTCACTGGAAATTATCCCTGCTAGAAAGTTTAGGAGAAATAAATGCGTGGGAGAAAAGTGAGGCCTGACTTATAGCACCCTTCTGCCTCCAAAGTGTATGGGCATCTGACATTGCCCTTTGAAGCTCTGATTTTAGAGTCCTGAGGCCCGTTTTAAGTAACTCTAGCACAAGTAACTAGAGGGCAATCTTTTCACATAATAGCAAAGCATTATTCTTAAATGGCAGAAAAAGTTGGGACTCAAATGATTTCACGTACCATCCAACAATTTATTTTCACAGGAAGCAGAACAAGAGGATGGGAATTAAGGCACCCATCCTTTAGATTGATTAGTGAGTAGAATTTTTTTTTACTGAGGTTAGTAAAAAAGATAAATGTTATCTTTTAAAATTGTTTTTTATTAGTATTTATTCTAAGAATGTCTTTTCTGGAGATTTTTAAAATGACTTAACACAGAGGTTCTTAAACATTTTATTGTCCCATTTTTCTTTTTGATATATTTTTCACTTTTTTTTCAAAATTTATTAGTGAAATATTAAATTTTTAAGTTAAATTGTGGATTTTCTCTTGATTAAATAGTTTTCCCTCAGATTTGCTCAAAGAAACATTTTGGGTAAATATAAATTCTATCCTAGTTACTATGAAATTGAATGAACCATTTGATGTTTTATGACAGACTCTACCATGTCTGTAAGATATATTTCTGGTATAAATCAGATGTTTTAGGTATGCTTTGGGTTGTGTCAGGCAATGTATCAGCTTTGCAGTTTTGTTATTGTTTGTAAATAAAGCTGGTGTGTATGTGTGATATTTTTAAATCCCAAATACAAACTGAAACAAAGTATATTTAGAGTTTTTATAGGTTTTAGAAGGTCAGTGTTAAGATCATCCAAAAATTGAGTACCGTTGGGCCCATGGCACCATGGAGTGTTAAGATCATTCCATTCTGAATTGCCTCCTAACTTGAAAAGTAATATTGCATGAAATATCTCATGCAGTTTTTCATATGCTTTTTCATCCAACAAATATGGCTGTGATTAAGTTCTCGTAAGCAAGGAGTCGTGTAATGAAAAAATTTACATACATATGAAATAAGTGCACTGATTCCCAGGCTTGCAGCAAAGCATATCATCTGTTTCTTTGTATCAAGATTTTTTTTAAACTATCAAGATACCAAATAGTGGTTTTGAAGTATAGAGTTGTTCATAAACATATTTGCTATTCAATATTGTTTCAGTTACTTGTAACATGCAGCAGTGGTTTTTGAAAAGGGCTGTAGAGATTTCTACAAACTTTATATTACTCTCAGGGGACATACTGACTGGGAAATATTAAGTTGCTTCTAATTTTGTTTTTCTCTGGAGTATTTTGAAGCTTTGTTCCATCTTTATGAAATACATTTTTAAAAATAGATTTCCACTTTAAATGAATCACAGTACAACACCTCATAAATAAGACAATAATATTTTTGGTAAGGAATTTGTCTATTATTCACATTTGTGCGTGCATATCCAAAAAGCTTAAATATCTATACAATTCGTTCAATGTACATATAAGTGAAAGGGAATGAGGAAGGTATCCAGAGATATATGTTCTTTATACTTTCGACATTTTAATGAATTATTTTAATTAGGGGGACTCTATGTCTGGCAGAAACCTGTGGGTTGGGGTTTCACAGTTTTCATAATGGGGTTCTGGCCCTACCAGGAGATGAAAGTTATGAGCAGAAAAAGGGGTTTAGTCCCAAAGTTTGGAGGTGTGAAAGCAAAGAGGCCGTGGTTTGGTGGTGGCAAAACCATACTGTGTAATATGAGGAGCCTCTATAAACTCCTTCTATGAGCTTTAAACTTGAAATATTAACAGCTTTTATTGTGGGCATGACAGAAGTATTCTACAAATGACCATCATTTTGGGCAAATTGAATTTTCTTCTCATAGTTTATAAAATTGTCCTTTTCTGTAGCAGTCATTTTGCATATGTTAAATAAAACATATCTGCTCCCCATGGCAGTAAGTGTGCTTTAAAGTGCCATTTTCAGATAGTTTGCAGTTGTGACAGAGCAAAGTCATTCTATTAAAAGTTTGTGCAGATTGTTGGAAGATCTGAAGGACAGTGTGGACTTCCATCCATTCCCTCTTTAAGGACATCATTTCCTAGGTTTCCACAAGGGTTTTCAGATCCATGGTGATACTGTGCGGGACTCGAATGTGAGACAGTGATTTGCTGTTTGTTCACAGGATAAATGGGGTGAGTGATGATCGCTCTGGAGTAGGACTGAAGAGGATGAGAATGGAATCATCCGCAGTGTTAGTGCCACAGCCTTTAGGAAAGCTAGAGAAAGGGATGTTTGAAAACCACAATGATAGCATAACTATATTAGTCAAATGACATATGGAGTGTTTGATTCAAGTTATATAAGCTTTCCCTGAGGCAAGAAAATTTTGTCCTGGATATTTACAAAATGCAAACATGGATGTGTTAGACTTTTTGAATACTTTTATTTCAAAGTATTTCTTAGGATTTCATCATTCACTGGGAATATCTATTAAGATTCTTGTATGTGGAACCTGGTATAATGATCTAATTGTACATGTATGACTAATGACTTCAGCAACTTATCATTATCTATAGATACAAACAATCCACAGGTCACTTCACAGAATGAGAGAAGTATGGAGCTAGAAAATAATTGGAATTGAATTAGTTCAAATACCTCATTTGCTGGTTAAAGAAATAGACTCAAAAAAAATCAACAGATTCATTCAGGATCGTAAAATGAGATAGGGTAAGAGCAAGCATCATAGTCAAGTTTACTAGACTCCCAGTTTTGTCCTCATTCAGCTACACCACACTGTAGGCAGCAGGCTATGTAGCTGGAAGTATTGATCTTCTTAGCACAGATCTGATGATGCTGGGGTCATCCTCTGGAGAGAGCCCACACCCATCTGAGTGCTACTTGTTCTACAATCTCACATTTTACTACCTTCTGCTACTGAGCTCTTTTTCATTCCTAAAATGCTGCACTTTCTTTGGCATCTTTTGGCCTTTTTTTTTTTTTTTTTTCCCGCACCCTTTTCTTCTTGCCTAAAATACTGATCAATCTCTTCATAGGTCTAACCCCCACTGACCCTTTTAGCTTCAACTTAAATATCACTTTCTTAGGCTGGTATGATGCCCTCTCTCTGTGCTTCTGCTGTGACAGCACCTACCACATTGCACACATCGATTTCCCCCTCTGGCCTCCTCCAGACTGTGACTAAAACCACATCTGCCTGGTTAATCTTGAATCCCCTGTTTGGTACATAGTAAATCATCTATAAATGTTGTGATTGAGTAGAAAAATTGAATCCATGCAAAGTTGGGGAGGGTTCTCCCTCTTCTTTCCTTATTTGTTTCTAAGTGCTGTTCTTTGATACTGTCCCTCCCATCACTTCCTCAAATCCAGTGCCCCTATTTCAATCTCCTCTACTCACCTCCTACAGATTGTTTACGAAATTTTAGTGTTCAATTAGAGTTACAATTGTGCCCTCTTGTGGCAGAGTTTGAAGAGTTCTGGCCATTGGGGTATGTTACCCAGTGTATTAGTCAGGATTTTCCAGACTATTTTATTATAAGGAGTTGGCTCACACAAATGTGGGAACTGGCAAGTCTAAAGTCTAGGGAGGCTGAAAGCTGGAATCTCCAATAAAGGTGATGCTATTCCCCCAGGGAACTAGCTGGCTGGAAATTCCAGGAAGAGCTAATGCTAAAGTTGAGTCTGAATTCCTTTTCTAGCTAGAAATCTTCAGTTCTGGTTTTTAAAGACCTCCCACTGATTGAATGAGAAGATGCCCCATTTGTTGAGGGCAGTCTTCTTTGTTGATTGTAGATGCAATCAAGTGATTGTACATGAAAATCCAATTTGTGAAATACCCTTACAGTAAGAAGCAGGTCAGTGTTTGACCACAATCTGACACCATAATCTAGCCAAATGACACATGAAATTAACCATCATGCCCAGTCTAGTACTCCATAACTGTGAAGCTTTGGGCTTCTTCTCTGCTTTTATTTTATTATCTACACCATGGGGATAATAATAACAATCTAATAAGGCTGAGGTGCGGATTCAATGAGTTCATCCATGAGAAGAAGCCCCTGGCCTAGTGATGAGCATTTGGTTAGCACTCATTAAATGTTCATGAGTGTCTCAGTCTGGAGATGCTTCAGATCTCTACAGAAAAGAATGATCCATAATAGTCTTTTTGATGGAAAATGAGTTGTTGGTGAGTATAATTAAGTGCAGTGTTACTTCTATTTGTTGTTTTCAGCTTTAAAGTGTACTGTTTGAATGAAAATTATATTTGCATTTAAAAGAAGTTGGTAAAAAAAAAAAGGCAACCCTAATTTCCAACCTCTATAAACTGCATCTATGACATAAGCTTTCTTTATATTTGAAGTATGTAGCTATGACTTCTGCTCAGATTTGATGACAGCAAGATACCAAGGAGGAAATGATGCTTTTGACTCCCAGATTTTCAAACCTCAGCACAGACTGTCACTGTATAAGCCGAGTAAACAGATGGGGGACTCATTCAACACTTTGAACCCTGTGCCTTGGCTTGGCCTGGGAGCTCAGAGGCTTACCTGGTACCAGTTCACTCGTGCATGTGATGAGAAAGAGTGCCTATGAATTAGCCTGCTTGTAAACATTATTGGACAAGTAAAGGCAAGTCTATCTCAGAAGTGAATCTTATGTACATAATTTTTTTTCTGTCTTCTCAGACAGCTCAGCTCTCTCAAGTCAACGGAGTAGTTTCCCAACTTCTTTTTGGACCAGCTCCTACCAGCCCCCACCTGCATCCTGTTTGGGGGGAGTGCATCCTGACTTCCAGGTCACGGCACCCCCTGGCACCTTTACTGCAGCTGACCCTAGCCCCTGGCCAGGACATGGGCTGCATCAGACTGGCCCAGCCCCTCCTCCTCCCGTGTCTGAGTCCTGGCACTACCCTTTGGCATCTCAGGTGAGCCCATCCTACAGCCACATGCATGATGTGTACATGCGGCACCACCACCCCCACGCCCACATGCACCACCGCCATCACCACCACCATCACCACCACCACCCTTCAGCTGGCTCTGCCCTGGATGCACCCTATGGACCCCTGCTGATGCCATCAGTGCGTGCAGCCAGGATTCCTGCTCCCCAGTGTGACATCACAAAGACAGATCCAACAACAGTTACCACTGCTACCTCAGCATGGGCTGGAGCCTTCCACGGAACAGTGGATATAGTGCCAAGTGTGGGGTTTGATGCAGGTAAGCCAGTGGGTTTCCTCCTTTCTTCAAGAAGCAGGAAAAGTTAAGAATGGGGGATGTTTTGAATACTTTGAAATATTTTTCTCTTATATGTGAAGTTAAACTTTGCCAATATGCGTAGAAAATCTAACCATTTTGCAAAAATTCCTGCATTCCTGCAGAAACTGGTATGACTAGCTCATGAAGTTCAGCCTGAGAAAGGTCTCAGAATATTTCTCCCATCTCTTAGGCTAGTAATCTATTCCTCTGAACTGGAATCTCTGGTACCTTATGTTTACAAAGAATTGAGCACATTCTTTAAATCTCCCTATGTTTCTGTGCTCAATACTGGATACCTAATGGATTTCAGAAAGTGTTAGGTTTCGGCAATTTTTCTTTCTCTCCTTTTTGTGAGGTCTTATTTATGATCTACAAAACTAAGTATTTTCTGGAATATGGTCCATAGTGCACTCTTTTGAGAAAGAATTAAGGATCACATTTTAAAGGAATGGGTTTTGCGCCTCTCCCTTCCCCTTCTTTTCCTTCCCTTGTCTTCCCCTTCCCCTCCTCATCTCTTCTCCCCTCCTTCTTTCTTTCTGATTTAAATAACACCAGACTAAAACCGTTACTTTAAAGTTTACATTGAGCAGACTTAGAAAAATTAGTAAGAGAAATATTTCTTCACAGAGCATTCAGCTCCTCTCTGGAATTCACTTCTTCAGAAGGTCGTAATGTTAATTGTTTGAGTTTGGTTTTTGAACCGAATCTCAGACATCAGAGACAAGACAAATTAAGTCAGTAATTACATCCCCAGACTCTACATTCCAGAGTCACCCACCTCCAATCCCAGGTTCTTTTCCTGGAACAATTTGTATCATACTAGAACTTTCTTTCCAGACATTTAATGAAACTTTTCTGCCCCTTGGTTTTTTCGTAGCGTGGAGGAGCTTTAATCTGAATGCTGGTTTATGGCAGGGAACTCCCCCAAATAATATGTTTTTAGCACAAAGTTGCATTCACCCTGACATGAGTGGGGCATTCTTATTTTGGTTACCTGTTCTCCACTGAGCTTCCCTGTGTTGGTTATTGCCACCCATTTCATCTTCCTATAGAGTCTCTATGTTCCAAGCTGCTTTTATAAACAAAAGATCAGAGGACTTGGTTTTCCCCCTCTCTGAGAAAAGAGAGTGTGATGGAGCTAGCCATCCTAGACTTCCTTTCTTCCTTTGCCACATATTTGCAGAATGAAGACAACTCGAGTGTCCTGATTTGGTAGATGCCATCATGGGCAGCCAGACTGATTTCCATGGTACCAAGCAGTCAGAGTATAAGTGTCATAGGAGCCAACGGGGATGTCCTCTCCTCTGTGCATTCTGTCATATAATGGGTTAAATGGAGATGGTTGTTGCTCCCCCTTTCAAATTCTGTCACTTTTTTACCTACAATTGTACTTTTTTTTTTTAATTTTATTTTGAAATAAATTCAAAGTTATAGGCACAGTTGCAAAAACGATACAAACCCCATACACAGAACTCCAGCATACCCTGAGCCCCCTCCCCTGATACTCCAATCCACCAACTTTAACATGCTGTCACACCGCTATTTCTTTCCCTCCTTCCCTCCCTCACTCCCTATCTATCATACATCATCTATTGCTGTCTTCTGAACATATGAGAGCTAGCTGCACACATCCTTGAACAAACACTATAATTCACATATACAAGTCCCATGAACAAGAACATTCTTTTATGCAATCCCATTAAACGCAGCTAAGAAGTACAAGAGATTCAACATTGATACAAAGCTTACATTCTATATTTCCTTTTTTTTTTTTTCCCTTATGTCTCAACTGTGTCCCTTTGAGCCTCCTGTCGTCCATCCTTAGGTCCCATCCAGGGTCATCTTTGGCATTAAATTGTCATTTATTTAGACTGTCTTTTTTTTTTTTTTTCCTCAATTGTGGAAACATATATACAGCCTTAATCTTCCCATTCCTCCCCCTCCCTAGCATTCCATTAGTGGGATTAGTCACATTTAGAATGTTGTAATGCTATCTCTTTCCCGCCATCCATTACTGGAAATTTCCCTTCACCTCAAACAGCAACCCTACACTCATTTCTTAACTCCCCATTGCCTCTTCCCCCATTTCTCTTAACCCATACTCTACTTTTCATCTCTATGGTCATATTCTCCAATAATTTCTTTGTGTTTACTGTGGGGCTTAAAATTAACCTCTTAAATCCATAACTGTCTTGTTTTTCTTTTATACCAACTTAACTTCAATAGAACACATAAACCATATTCCTATACTCCTCCATTCCTCCACCTTTATATAGTTATTGTCAAAAATTACGTATTTTACATTGAGTTCAAAACCACTGATTTGTCATTAGAGTTTGTGTATTCTGTATCATGTAGGAAGTAAATAGTGGAGTTACAATTCAAAAATTATTGACTTCTATTTGTATTCCATTGTGGTCAGAGAATGTGCTTTGAATATATTCAATTTTTTTTTTTTTTTAAAGGTATTGAGGCTTGTTTTATGTCCCAGCATATGGTCCATTCTGGAGAAAGATCCATGATCACTAGAGAAAGATGAGTGTCCTGGTGATTTGGGATCTAAGGTTCTATATATGTCTGTTAAAATTCTCTATATCTCTTTCTCCTTTCTTTGTTTCTCTGTCAGTAGGCCTCCCTTTAGTATCTGAAGTAGGGCAGGTCTTTTATTGGCAAACTCTCAGCATTTGTTTGTCTGAAAAATTTAAGCTCTCCCTCAAATTTGAAGGAGAGTTTTGCTGGATAAAGTATTCTTGGTTGGAAATTTTTCTCTCTCAGTATTTTAAATATGTCATGCCACTGCCTTCTTGCCTCCATGGTGGCCACTGAGTAGTCACAACTTAGTCTTATGTTGTTTCCTTTGTAGATGGTGAATTGCTTTTCTCTTGCTGCTTTCAGAACTTGCTCCTTCTCTTCAGTACTTGACAGTCTGATCAGAATATGTCTCTGAGTGGGTTTATTTGGATTTATGCTATTTGGAGTTCACTGGGCATTTATGCTTTGTGTATTTATATTGTGTAGAAGGCTGTGGAAGTTTTCCCCAACAATTTCTTTGAGTACTTTTTGTAGACCTTCACCCTTCTCTTCCCCTTCTGGGACAACAATGAGTCTTAAGTTTGGAAGTTTTATTTTATCTTTTGTATCCCTGAGATCCATTTCAATTTTTTTCAATTTTTTTCTCCATTCTTTCTTTTGTAATTTCATTTTCTGTTCTGTGGACTTCTAGGACATTGAGATATTGTTCAGCTTCCTCTAGCCTTGTATTGTGAATACCCAGAGTCTTTTTAATTTGGCCAACAGTTTCTTTTCTTTCCATAATAGCTTCTATTTTTTATTTACTCTTGCAATGTCTTCTTTATGCTCTTCTAGGGTCTTCTTTATGTCCCTTATATCCTGTGCCAGGGTCTTCTTCATGTCCTTTATATCCTTTGCCATGTTTTTTTTCCTTGATTGTAGTTCTTTGATTAATTGTGCCAAGTACTGTGTCTCTTCTGATATTTTGATTTGGGTGTTTGGAATTGGGTTCTCCATATCATCTGGTTTTGTCATATGCATTAAGATTTTCTGTTGTTTTTGGCCTCTTAGCATTTGCTTTACTTGATAGGGTTCTTTCACATTCTAAAAAAATATGTCAATCTAATTTTTCAGAAATACAAGTTGGTGGCTTACACTTTCTCTAACTAACCAACAGATGGCATCTGCGAGTCACCTATACCCCTCAAGTCAGTTCTCCTCAACTTTGTCCTTGTGGTGTGTGGGGAAATGATTCTTGTGGTGTTCAGCTGGTGAACTCAGTGTGGGTGTGCTGCTGGAGCCGTCTGCCCTGAATATGAGGCATGTGTCCGGGTGGCTAGGGAGGCAGGGCAGCTTTAATATTCAAACCCCCCAGGTGTTCCCAGAGATTCAAGGCCACTGCAAAAGTCTAAGCTTTCATTTCAGTTCTGCCCCAGACCCTCTCTGTTGCTGACCCACAAACCACCGGCATTGATGTAGCGTCCCTGGGTTTTCCAAGCGGGCCCTGCTTCTCAGCTGTGATCTTCCAGGACCTCTGCTGAGGGAATGCTGTGCTACATCACAAGTGCATGCCGCCCCTCAAGGGAAACCCTGGGCCACCGGGCCGTGCAGGGGTGCTCTCAGCCTGATACAAAGATGGCTGAACGGGGCGTCTCAACCCCCCATCCTTGCACAGTTCCTCCTTCCCAGCTCCAGGACAACTGGCGTGGCTCTGGGCTGTGGGCACAGCCCCAGGCAGGAGTGTCTCCAGCCCACCAGGGAGCCAGCTGCAAGCAGCAGGGTTTCGTTCTCCTTCCAGCTCTCCCCTGCACTTGCCTGGCCTTGAGGGAATCTGCAGTGGGCTATCCTCCATGCCAGACACCGAGAGGCTGGCTCAGCCCACTTCTGCTGTGCTTCACTGCGCAGTTCCCACCATCGCAACTGCAGCCGCTCCTGGGTTTTCCCCTTTATTTATTTATTTATTTTTAAAAGAACCAGTCCATCTCCAAACGCCAACTCCCAGCTTCCCCACACCACAGCTTGGCCACGGGTCTTTCAGCTGGCTTACTCACTCGTTTCAGAATGCAGACTCCCGGTTTCACCAAGTGTACAGCCTCTGTGGTTCTAGCAGACTTGTCCAGCTGATGCATCACTGAAACCAGTATTCTGGGTCACCTTCTGGTTTTTATCTAGTATTTTTCACAGAGGTGTTTTTTTGCCCTGTCTCACCTAGCTGCCATCTTAGGTTCATGACAATTGTACTTTGAACTTTGGTGTGAGCCTGCCTCACTGACTCATTGTTCACAATTTTGACTGGAAATAGTCCAATGGGAATGAGAAGTCATTATCCCCATTTTGGAAGTGGTCATGAGGATTTTTGTTCTATTATCTCTGAAAATCCTAGTGAAGACCCATTTGGGTAGTACCTTTGTTTCCCAGGGCTTTAACAAATACCACAGAGTGGGTTGGGTTGAGCAACAGGAATTTATTATTTCACAATTTTGGAGGCTAGAAGTCCAACATCAAGGAATCAGAAGGCCATGTTTGCTCTGAAGTCTTGAACATCCTTGTGGTGGCTCAATCTCTGCCTCAAGCACATAGCTATCTGTCTCTTTCTGTCTCCTCGTCTAGTTTCTACTTTTCCTGCTCAGTCATCTCCTTATAAGGACTTCAGTCATAATGGATTAAGACCCTCCCTCATTCAGTTTGGCCGCAGCGTAAATAATAACATATACAGAGTTCCTATTTACAAATGGGTTTATAGCCACAAGACTGGGGTTAGGACCTGAGCATGTCTTCTGTGGGGGTTGTGATTCAATCCCCAACTGGTATACTATAAAATGGTATTTGATACTTCCTGAGCTATGAATTAACATTTACTGTGTACCCACTTTATAAGTCATTGTCTGAAGTATGTGTTCTTGCTGTTAATTCTTAAATTACATCTGAGATTGGTCTTGTGAGATTCATTTACAAATAAATTGAAGCTCAGTTTCCTTATCTGAAACCTACTTGCCTAAATTGCATTAATTGCTCAGTTCCAGTTTGAACTGAGATTAGATAAGACCTGCCTCTCTCTAAGGGATTGCTGAGGTAGCATATCCCCATGTATATAGGTAAATGAAGCTAATAGTATATAGGTAAATGGCTTATAGTGGGAAGTGAGGATTCACCTATTTGATGAATATAGTGCTACTTTGTGTCAGTTCAGAATAATTTTCACACTTTATCCCTATTCAATGAATTTTAACCCCATTGAGAAAACTAAGACAAAAAAATCTAGCAGATAGAGATAAAATTATTAGCATGATCATTGATCAGGCAGAATTGGAGATTGTAGATTAGGCTTAATGATACGATTGGACTTTCTCAATACCTTCAGCTAAATTTAGATTCTGGGAGGTCCAATCCAAGGGAAAATCTGGACTTCAGAGAAGATTCCCATAGACATCTTTCTCATCCTTTAGATCCTCCATTACAGTAAAAAGAGTTGGATGATTGCTCAGATTTGCCTCTGAAAAGTGTAACTTGAAGTACCACCCTGCTGTGCTTTCTCTAGAGAGGTCAGGAGCAGGAGAAGCATAGCCCAAAAAAGAGTTAGTAGAAGGGCTGAGCCATATGTGCCCATTTCCTTCTTCTAAACTCAGGAATTGCATCCAATATCATATCTCCATCCCTTTGGGGACAGTTAGAGAGGGATATTGTAGTTCGGATTTCCCAGGAAACAGACTCTAAGACTATAGATTTGCTTGTAGATGGTTGATTGCGGGGTGTCATGGTTACATTTTTGAAGCAAGAAAGAAGAATTGGACAGAAGCCTCACTGTGATGAAGTTGCAACATAGGCCTTGTTTGATTCTCCAGAGAGCTCTGGAGTTTGTATGGTCCTCTACAATTTTCCTGCCTTGATTCAAAGTGGTTGAGCTTCTATGTCCCTGCAATTACCCAGTTATTGGGTATTATGCGAGACTGGGGAGGGGACATGACTTTGGACAAAGTGGCTTTCTTAATCTAAATGTCAGCTATAAAAAGAGAAACAGCTGAAAGTCATGAGCTGCCAACCACTGGGAGAATGTATATCCCAATCCTGAACGGGAAAGGCTCTGGTGGCATAACACAGCATCTACACAGGAAAGCAAAGAGAAGGGCAATAGCTACTCTTCCATTCTTCCAACTACTTGTACACTGACAAAAGTTCCTGTTAAATAGGTCAAGGCTAGGAAAGGATAGGTAGTTGAGAGGAGCAAGAGATAGGTTCTTCTACACAGCCTATGCCACATTTCCCTGACTATGGAACCCAGAACAGCTACCATGTCCAGACTCAGAATCAATGTTGGGTGGCTACTGAGCAGCCAAAGAGAGTCTTCATTCAGGTGAGACAGGCATAAAACTTCTTAAAGTCCAGTACTTGGGCCAACATCAGGATGGTCATTTCCACGTACAATTGGAAATAATCCAACCAATTTGAGAGCAATTTGAAATTTTCACCAGTGGAGGAATGGTTAAATAATTTTGCAGCCATTTAAAGAAAGTAATGAAATCTGATGGAAATCTGTAAGGTTTAACAATATAGTGTTTAGTGACAAAAGAAAATTTTAGAAAATCATGTGTGGTATAAAACAGGGGTTGGGAAATTTTTTTCTGTAAAGGGCCGGATAGGAATATTTTAGGCTTTGAGGGTTCATGTGGTCTCTGTCACAACTACCATGATCTGCTCTTGTAGTATAGAAACAGCCATAGACAACACTTGAATAAATGAGCATGGTTGTGTTTCAATAAAACTTGATTTGTGGACACTCAAATTTGAATTTTATGAACTTTTCATGTATCATAAATACTACTCTTGCTTTTGTTTTTCAGCCATTTAAAAATGTTAAACAATTCTTAGCTCATGGGCTGTACAAAAATAGGTGGTGAACAAAATTCAGCCTGTGGGTGGTAGTTTTCTGACCCTTGGTACAGTCCCATGTATGTGATCTCTAACTATCTACACACATACACAAACACTCACTGAAATTACCTGGAAGTATATGCCACCAACTCTTACTGGTAGTTACTCCTGGTAAGTTAGTGGGTGATCTGAGCTTTGAAGCCAGACCACCTGTATTTATAATTCCAGCTCTGTCAGTTACTGCTGCAGGACTTTGGTCAAGTTATATAATCTCTCTTCTTTTTTACTGGGAAAGATGGGTTATTAAGTTGTTCTGATGATTAAATGAGTTAATTAAGTACAACAGAAATGTGCCTGGCATATAATAGATGCTATATAAATACTAACTTTTTAAGTGAAGGTAGACAGACCTTCACTTTTTTTTAAACCTAAAAAATATTATTACTGCAATATAATTCACGTGATGATTGTCATCATTTCAGTGTGTACAATTCAGTGGTTTATAGTATTTTCAAAATGTGGAACCACCTCCTCTGGCTAATTTCAGAACATTTTCATCACCCCAGTGAGAAACCCCATCTTTGTTAGGAATCACCTCCCAGTTCCACCTCTCCCCCCACCCCACACCCCCTTCCCTTGCCCTGGCAACACTAATCTGTTTTTTTTTTTTTCTCTCTTTCTCTATTATTTTCCTATTTCTATTTTCTTATTTTCCCAAGTAGCCCTTTGGGTCTGACTTATTTCACGTAGCATAATATATATAAGATTTACCCATGTTGGGTGCATCAGAACTTCATTCCTTTTTGTATGGATATACCACATTTGTCTAACCATTTGTCAGTTGATGGACATTGACTTGTTCTTACTTTATGCTCTTATGAATAGTGCTGCTATGAATAATTGTACACACATTTTTGGTTCAGCTTGTTTTCAGTTCTTTTGATCATATACCTATGAGTGGAATTGCTCACTTTCTATATTCTCTGAATGTTATTCAAAACATATTTACTATAGTTATAATTAATTTTTAAAATAAAAATAAAGTTTTGAGGTTTAATAGGCAACAATATTCCTTAAGAATGAAATGAGATGGTCTATCTTTTCTAAAGGGCTAAAACTGGAGCCACTGAAGTGCCAAGGGCCTAAGATTTTAAAGAGGTGCTCATTGTCAGGGTCTTGTCTCCTTAAATTTTGCATGTTGGGTGCCTTACTCACCTTGCCCTCATCCTGGCCATACTTTTCTATCATCATGCCTGCGTCACTGTCACTTATTGCTCCCTCTGTTGAACAGGTATTGCATACAGACACCTTGGAATGATCACTATGTTGATGTGATCTCAGGGCATCTGTACCTGCCCTCCACCTGAAAATGCCTGTCTGCACCAAGAGGCTAACACAAATCCTACCTTAGGCTTCCTCCCTTTCCTTCAGCAGACTTCAAACTGGGTTCCGTGGGTTCCATGGAATGTAAATTCCTCAAGGTGGTAATAGGGGCTAGATTGAATAAAGAAAAGATCTATGGTAAAATGAATTTGTTAACATTGCCTATTGTATACTTTTCTTGGAAATTACAGTTTGAGTTAACATATAAAAGGATTTTGTACATTTTTTCAGGAAAGAAACATGCTAAATTTTGTTCGGCAGAAGTTTTCTAAACTGATTTTCTTATGGGCACATTTTGTTATAGCATACTTGTTAAGATTTCCTGGAATTCTCTTTGGAAAATGCTATTTCACTTAGAATTTTTCCTAGCAATAAAAGACAAAGCCTTTTTAATATAACTGTCATTAGTAACTTTTTACCATGCATTAAGCTGTAGTGAACTGGTATAGGTTAGGAAGGATGCGTGAGACTGAAGATAATACCAACGGTAATACACTGAATGGGGAGATGTTGAAGGGACAGTCATAGACATGGGGAACAGACTACAGCACCTCAGAGTATTGCACTAGGCCCCTTTGTGTGTCCTGAGGAAGGGGAAGGGAGTTTAAGTGAAAATATTTGTTTGTGATTGTGATACAAAGTATTGTTAGTCATGCATATGTGAATGCAAGAATATGCCCCTTCTTACCATTCACAGAGTTTTTTGTGGTGACATTAAGTAAATGCTGACCTAGTATTCACCTTTCTGTGGTCATATCCATAGAATGCGTTTCACTGAAATGCTGAGTCATTCATATTTTCTGTTATGCCAATAATTTTCCAATGTAAGACACATAATGTTGCATATCCAAGCCAGTTTGAATTAATTTTCAAGCAAAGATTTTTTGAGGAGGCCTTTCTAAGGAAATAAAAATTTGATGTTATTTATAACTTCCACTTCATCAACTATATTTAAATTCACCAAAAGAAAAAGAAGTCATGCTTTGTGGTATGACTTGTTCTCTATAAACACAATCTGCTCAGGGTTTGAGATTGTTTTCACTTCTAAATCAACAACTTTATTTTTCCTAGGATCCCTCATGTTATTTTTGTTACAATTTTGTTATAAATTTATTTTTATACTTTGAGGAATGTCCTAATAACTCAATATAAAATATACATAAACAGCTTAGAGTTGAAGTACATATATATTCTTTTTGCTAAGATACTGTTACCACTTAGGTAGCCTAAAAAATAAATACATTCTCTTCCATACCACTGATTCAGGAAATCTGAATTTAAAAGGGAATTAACATGTGTTGATGCACAGACTGGCTTCTCCAAAAGCTCATGTTATGAGCACTAATAGAACATTGTATAAGTAGCCACCTAATACTGGCTTTTATAAATGAATCATTATATGAGTCCTCCCCTACCTATGGTTATAGCCAGACATTAAACATACGTGGTTCATAACTCACCAACCAGGACATGTTTAGATACCAAGTGAAATCAAGATCGTCTGTTAAAGAAAGGGACATTTGTTTTTGCCAGATAGAGAAAAACAAAACAACAATAGCTACCAGATCCACAAAATCTTTGCTGAATGCAGATTATGAAAATTTCTCTAAATACAGGCACCTAGGTTTGTAGCATTTTTTCAAATGTTGGGGCATAAACTAGATTATTTCTGAAGAGACTTTCTTACCAATGGGCTTGATCCTCTAACCTGTGAGTAGGTTTTGAATAGGTTCAAAAACCTTGGAAAAAGTCCCCTGAGAATATAAATTATGTTATTAGATAGGGAGCACTGGCCACCACTTGAGATGCTAAGAGTAAACAAATATCCTTATTCATTCTTTTCACTTTATAGAAAATTTGGGTCTGATAGTTTCATGAAAATAGAATCATGTGAAATGGTTTTCTAAATTTTTGAATGATGTAAAACCAGTAAACTACATGCTTTTAAAATTCTGGTTTAATCTGAACATTTAGTGAAAGGGAACTCCTTCACATGTGACAAAAATTGTATTTTAATGGGATTTAAGTTGTGATTACTATTTCTCCAAATTGTTATGCAGTAATCTCCTTAAATAGACTAATTCAAATACTTCAGCGGTTAAGATAATGATGATCAGTCCTGTTCAGTACTATAAGGGTGCTTTACAATGCAGTCTAGGAGTATAAACATCAAGATTTGTCTTATCAAACACAGAAAATAAAAAAAAGCAGGGTGAAAAAGAGCCAATATACTAGAGTGGCAAATCAAGGGGCAGTTTTTCTCTCTCGGAAATAGAGGTGGACATCAAGTTTCCACTTGCTCTCCCATCCAGTCTGTGATTTTGGTGTCTTTCTGAATCACATCCCAAGACCCATGCTTCCTATTTTTTTTTTTTTTACAGATAAGCAAACATTTTTAATATGAAAAGCAAGTTGCTGAAAAATACATATATTTTGATGCCATTTATATAAAAACCAAACAAAAAAACTCCAACCCTGAAACTAACCATTGAACACATTAGTAAATATATAGGGAAAATGCCAGCAGCTGTGAACAAGTGCCAGGGGGAAGACAGGTGGAATTTTGGGTGTGGAAGAAGAAACATTTTATCTGCTTATTCTTTACATTTCTGTATTGTTTGAATTTTTCACAGTATGTCTTTATAATTCTTTCAGTATTTTAAAATGTTTTCTGAAGAGGGAGGTCATTGTAGGCAGAAAGGAAAGAGGGACCCAATGTGTCCCAAGTGCTCACACTGGATTTGTCACCCCTTTCCTCCCTCCTTCCCTTCCTTCCTTCCTTCCTTTTTATAACTGTACTGTTTTTTTAACAGTAGTTACCTTTGTTACAATTGATAAAAGATCATTAAAATAATTCTATCTTCTATATTTATATTAGACATCTTTTTCCCATATACCACTCTATTATTACCACCTCGTATTGGTGTTATACGTTTGTTATAACCAACGAAAGAACATTCTTATACTTGTACCGTTAACTATAGTACACCACCCAAAATAGGGCTCACCATGCTTTATCTTTTAATTTTTATTCTAGCAATATATACATCCTAAAGTTTCCTGTTTTAACCACATTAACCTATATAGTTCAGTTCTGTTGATTTCACACACAATAATGTGCTACCATCACCATTATCCATTTCCAAACTTTTACCATCAGCCTGAATGGATATTCTGTATAAGTTAAGCATCAACTCCCCATTCTTTAACCCCAGTCTATCTTTTGGTAACTTATAGTCTATATTCTAACTCTGTGAGCTTGCTTATTATAATTAGCTAATTGCAGTGATATCATATAATATTTGTCCTTTTGTATCTGACTTATTTCACTCAATATTATGTACTCAGGGTTCATCCATGTTGTCACATGTATCAGGACTTCATTCCTTTTTACAAGTGAATAATATTCCGTTGTATGTATATTCCACATTTTGTTTATCCATTCATTGGTTGATGGACCCTTGCGTTGCTTCCATCTTTTGGCAATTGTGAATAATGCTGCTGTGAACATTGGTGTGAAAATGTCTGATCAAGTCCTTGCTTTCAGTTCTGGGTATATACCGAATAACAGGATTGCTGGATCATATGGCAATTCTATACTTGGTTTTCTGAGGAACCGCCAAATTGTCTTCCACAACAGCTACACTATTTTACATTCCCATCAGCAATGAATGAATGTTCATATTTCTCCATATCTTCTCTCCAACTCTTGTAATTTTTCCATTGTTTTAATAGCAGCCATTATAGTGGGTGTGAAATGGTGTCTATTGCAATGGTGTCTATTGTTGAAGATTTTTGCATCTACATTCATTAGAGAAATTGGTGTGTAATCTTCCTTTTTGTAGTATCTTTATCTGGCGTTGGATTAAGGAGATGTTGGACACACAGAGTGAGTTAGGTACTGCTCCCTCCTCTTCAAGTTTTTGGAAGAGTTTGAGTAGAATTGGTATTTATTCTTCTTGGGATGATTGCTAGAATTTACCTGTGAAGCCATCTGGTCCTGGGCTTTTCTTTGTTGGGAGGTTTTTGATGACTGATTCAATCTCTTTACTCATAATTGGTCTATTGAGGTCTTTTATTTATTCCAGAGTCAGTGTAGGTTGTTCGTGTGTTTCTAGGAATTTGCCTATTTCATCTAAGTTGTCTAATTTGTTGGTGTACAATTGCTCATAGTATCTTCTTATGATCCTTTTTATTTCTGTGGGGACAGTAGTAATGTTCCCCTCTCATTTCTGATTTTATTTATTTGCATTTTCTCTTTTTTTTTTCTTTGTCTAGCTAAGGGTTTGGCAATTTTATTGATCTTCTCAAAGAACCAACTTTTGGTTTTCTTGATTCTACTGTTTTTTTGTTTTATTTTGTTTTTTTAATCTCAATTTCATTGATTTCTGCTCTAATCTTTGTCATTTCTTTCCTTCTGCTTGCTTTGGAATTAGTTAATTGTTCTTTTTCTTGTTTCTCTGGGTGTGCAATTAGGTCTTTGACTTTAGCTCTTTCTTCTTTTTTAAGGTAGACATTTATGGGCTGTAAATTTCTCTCTCAGCACTGCCTTCACTCCATCCCGTAAGTTTTGACATGTTGTGTTCTTATTTTCATTTGCCTCAAGATATTTACTGATTTCTCTTGCAATTTCTTTTACCCACTGATGTTTAAGAATGCATTGTTTAACTTTCATATATTTGCAAATTTTCCAGTTCTCCACCTGTTATTGATTTCCAGCTTCATGCCATTATGGTCAAACAAAAGACTTTGTATAATTTCATTTTTTTAAAAAATCTATTGAGACTTGTTTTGTGACCCAACATATAGTCTATCCTGGATAATGATCCATGAGCACTTGAGAAAAATATATATCTGGATCTTTTAGGGTGTCGTGTTCTGTATATGTCTGTTAGGTCTAGTTCACTTATCATATTATTCAAGTTCTCTGTTTTTTAATTGATCCTCTGTCTAGATAGTTTATCTATTGATGAGAGTGATATATTGACGTCTCTATTAGTGTAGACACAAATTATTTCTCCCTTCAGTTTTGCCAGTGTTTACCTAATGTATTTTGGGGCAGCATATTTAGGTGCATGCATATTTATGATTGTTATTTCTTCTTGGTGTCTTGGCCCTTTTATTAATACATAGTATCCTTCTTTGTCTCTTATTGTATCAGTTTTTCATTTAAAATCTATTTCTTCCAATATTAGTATGGCTACCCCAGCTATTTTTCAGTTAATTTCCATGGAATATCTTTTTCTAACCTTCCACTTCCAACCTATTTGTGTCTTTGAGTCTAAGATGAGTCTCTTGTAGACAGAATGTAGTAGGATCATACTTTTTTTATGCATTCTTCTGATCTGTGTTTTAATTGGGGAATTTAATCCATTAACATTCAATGTTTATTACTATAAAGGCAGTTCTTACTTCTGCCATTTTATCCTTTGGTTTTTATATGTCATATCTTATTTTTGTCTCCTTTTTTACCCTTTTAGTGGCCCTAACTGATAATCTTCATTTCTACAATCTACTCCAATCTCTCTTTCCTGTCTTTTCCTTTTTGGTCTACAGAACTCCCATTAGTATTTCTTGTAGGGTAGGTCTCTTGTTGATGAACTCCCTCAGTTTTGGTTTATCTGTGACTACTCTCCCTAATTTTTGAAGAACAGTTTTTCTGGATAAAGAATTATTGGTTGGCAGTTTTTCTCTTTCAGTACCTTAAATATTTCTTTTCACTGCCTCCTCACCTCCATGATTTTTGATGAGAAATCAGAACTTAGTCTTATCGTGGTCCCCTTGTATGTGCCCAATCACTTTTCTCTTGCTGCTTTCAGGATTCTCTCTTTGTCTTTGAAATTTGACATTCTGGTTAGTATGTGCCTCAAAGTAAGTCTATTGAGATTTATTCTGTTTGGAGTATGTTGCATTTCATGAACATGCATATTTATGTCTTTCATAAGAGTTTGGAAATTTTTGGCCATTATTTCCTCAGATATTCTTTCTGCCCCTTTTCCCTTCTATTCTCATTTTGGGACACCCATGACACATGTTTTTGTGCTTTGTGCTGTCATTCAAATATCTGAGACCCCGTTCAATTTTTTTTCCATTCTTTTCTATATCTATTCTTCTGTCTGTAAGATTTTGATTGTCCTGTCTTCTAGTTTAGTGATTCTTACTTCTGCCTCTTCAGTTCTTCTGTTGTACGATTTTAGTGTATTTTTAATCTTTTCTATTGTACCTTTCATTCTCATTTCTGTTATGTTTTATTTTATACTTCCAAATTCTTCTTTATGTTCACCCAGTGTCTTCTTAATGTCTTTTATCTCTTTAGCCATTTTTTCCTTCATTTCCTTGAATTGATTTAAGAGATTTGTTTGAACATCTTTGATTAGTTGTTCCAAAATCTGTGATTCCTCCAAAGTTTAAATTTGTTCCTTTGACTGTGCCATATCTTCCTGTTTCTTAGTATGGTTTGTAATTTTTGCCAATGTCCAGGCATCTGATTATCTTGATGAGTTTACTCTGAAAGTCAGTTTCTATGTCTTGCATAGAGTTTTATTGTTGATTTGTTTTGTGTTAAGGCTCTTCTCTGACACTTGATTCAACTTTTTCTAGATATTTAGAATTGCCCTTGTTTAATTGATAAGATTTTTTCTGCTCCCTTTTTATCTGATTTTTGCCCTGGATATGTGGTACAATTTTAACATTGCACAATTTGTGCACTTGTTTCACTGTCAGAAGAAAGCTGCTTTTTCTCCACTCCTGCTCCAGGAATCTTGACCTATTCTGTTTGCTTTTGGTTTTGCCTCTATTATTATTTTTTATTTTATTTTATTTTATATTCCTTTCATTGTCTCAGATGTTTTGCCTGGAAGGCAAATTCTGGGATGAGGTTCACTGTGGTGAGGGATTTCCCAAGTCAGTATTTCCCAGCCAAAAGGGCCAAGGACCCATGAAGGGGCTATAGATTGGCTCCATAGAGCCCTGGGAAGAGGATTAGGAAAGACACCAAAAGCCTTTTTGATGACTCCCTGAAGCTGTGCTTTCCTGGCCTGCCCAGCAGTTTGCACCCTTTAGCAAATGTTCCCTGCAGCTCTAAGGAGGCACTGTGTTTTTAAACCTCCATTGCTTTCACTCTTGCTGGGAGTGGGCTGAAGAAGTAGCTGTGACCAGTCCAGGGTGGGTTGAAACAGTAGCTTAGAGCCAGTCAAAACATTAACTCAGATCCAAATTTGCTGATCAGAAGCTGTGATCAGTTCTCAACCATGCCCTACACCCTTTCTTGTGGAAAAGGATTTCTATGTCCCTTTCTGTCTACAGCAGCTAGCCAAGGGCTGGATCCCAAGGTGGTCTGCCTTGTGAATGGGGGGTGGGTACCAGCAACTGCTGTGTGGAGTGAGCTACTCACAGTGCTTTACTGCAGTTTCTCAGCCTCTTCCTCCCATTCTTCCCTGGATGCTCTACAGTGTTCCTCTGCCCTCCAGAACCCCAGAACAGCTGTTTAAGTCTGTTCCTGCCCATTGCTAGCTGTTTTGGAGGAAGAAGTGAATCCTGGAGTTCCCTAGTCCACCATGTTCTCCAGAAGTTCCCCTCCATGCTTTCGTATAGGTAGTCTGGCGTTGACAAATCTGTCTCAAAATGTGATTGCATGAAAGGCTACAGAATAAGTTTGCTAAGATATTGTAACATCTATTTTTAAAATGTTACTGATTTTTAAATTCCATTGATGTGAAAGTGTTTTGGTTTGCTAAAGCTGCTGGAATGCAATATACCAGAAATAGATTGGCTTTTACCATGGGAGTTTATTAGTTCACAAATTTACAGTTCTAAGATCATGAAAATGTCTAAATTAAGGCATCAACATTATAATACCTTATCTGAGGAAAAGCAGCTGGCATTCAGGGTTCCTTTGTCACATGGGAAGGCACATGGCCAGAGTCTGCTGGTCCTCTCCTGAGTTTAGCTTCTGGTTTCCATGGCTTTCTCCAAAATGTTTCTGGGCTTCTGTCTTAGCTTCTCCCTTGGCTTCTACCAGGGTCAAACTCTGGAGTACATATCTTAGCTTCTCTGAGCTGTCTCTGTCTGTGAGCTCTCTTAAAGGACTCCAGTAATGGATTAAGACCCACCTTGAATTGTGTGGGTCACATCTCCCTGTAAACAACCTAATTAAAAGGTCCCACCAACAATAGGTCTGCCCCTACAAGATTGGATTAAAAAAACATAGTCTTTTCTGGGTTACATAACAGATCCAAAGCATCAGATAAAGGGATTAAAATTAAGGCACTTTATATTCAATAACTTCTTGGAAATCATTTCTCTCTCTAAACATTTGCATTTACAAAGGGACTAAAGCAAACCAGGAGTTACTAATACAAGATCTTCTAATATTTACTTGATGTCATAATGCTCCAATTCTAGTCTTTACAATGAAAAAGGAATATAGTAAATTTGGAAGGAATCATAGGAGATCCACCTCAATGACTATATATTAAAATGTTATAGCATTAAAGTGTTTTTAACCTTAGAGAAGAAGAGCATCAAAATAACATGTTTGTAGGTACTCAACTAAGCAATCTCTTATATCTGCTTCTTCTCTTCTCATGGAACATATATTTATCATCTGAATTCTGAAACAAGTGTTTTAAGTTTGCATTGAAACTCTTCCAGTGATTTTTTTTAAGTGTTGAGGAAATTTTGGAATTTTCTTTAATGGTTGTTGAAAAATAGAATAGTCATAGAGCCTTATTTCTAATTATTTGATCTCAGCAGTGTAGACAGATTAAATGACATTTCTATATAGAAGTTGGCCTTAGGACTATTTGATTTTTCAATGGCAGTTGTGCTGTTCAATAAAGATTCATATTTTTCTGTATATCTACCTAAAGAGCATTATCTCAATTAGGGTAGTTAAAACTTCACAAGGCAATGGTCACAGATTTTAAAAGAAGATGACAAATTCTAGGCAGAATGTTTATGAACTAGTAGGAATACTATACTCTGGACTTCTTTTTTTAAGTTTTTTTTTTTTTTTTTTTTTTTTGAATTGTTGACTATGAAGACTTTAGTATTCAGCCTCTGATTGCTTGAGAGTTGCAAAACTTTCCTCCTCCCCCCTTCTTCTCTTCTTTTTGGCTTATATAAGCCTGTTTTCCACAGAGTGTGTTAAAAATTTATATACACTTTTGAATGGAGTTAGTTGTATAGGGCACATGTTCAGCATGACAATTTGTGACCAGAAGGGTAATGGAAACCATCTTTGAGGTTCGTGCAAAACACTAGGAGATCTCAGCCAGATAATGAGATCTACATGAAAAGTAACTGGCTGGTGAATCTGAAGAGAGAAATACAATCCAGAGCACTGCTTTCAATTTCAAGTATCTGTAGTTGGATTCTTCAGGACCTTAATGAACATCCCGTGCTTTCTCGGGGCCATGTGGAAGTCATACCCATGCTGTCCTCTGAGCCTTCTTCCATAGAATGGTGCCATCATATCATAATGCCCAGAGCATAGGAATTTTGCCACATACATCCTCCTCCTACCTGAGAGGATGAGTGCAGGGGCATTCTGTGAGGTTAATGAATGTTTTCAGATGCATCTAGTTGATAATAAGAATAATTGTGGGTGTGTAAATTTGAATGCTTGTAAAAGAATCTTGGTTAAGGGAACATGCTATTCTCATGCATTGCTGGTAGAAATTTGAAGAGTTGTAGCCTTTATAAAACATAAACTGGAAAATTTATTAAAATTAAAAATATTCATAAACTTCAGCCCAGCATTATCACTCCACCTGTGAGTCTAACCCCCATAAATGCAAGCAGCAGCATATGAGGATATATGTCCAAAACTGTTTATTGTGGCAATGCTCATAGTAGCAAAAGCTGGAATCAAGTTCCTGTCATTCAGGAAAGGGAAGTATGACAGAATTATGTTTGAGACAGTATTTCTGATGGAAAAACAAAAACAAAAACAGGATGTATAAGTGTATATATGCTTTATGTGATTCTTTAAAAAAAAAATGGAAATGACAAAAAATCCTGTATGTGTATGTCTGTGTGACATATGCATGTACTTATAATTCAGTGAAACCAGAGACAACCAGTTGGTAACCTTGAATTTCCTTTTGGGGCTGCAGTTACTAGGGGTACTAATGTGAGTTGAAGGAGAAGAGAGGGAGAGAGTCTAGAAGAAAAAAAGAAAAACATGTATATGTATTTATTTACATATGTACATTTATGCATAGGTGCATACATGTATGTATAAGTGTGAAACAGAAATATAGAAAAAAAGATGAACAAAGAGAAAGAACAACACAGAGACAGTAATTGATTTTATTAGTCATTTTTCCCAAAAGTCACTTAGGGCCTCAGACAAATGATGGTCAACTTAGGGAACTTTAATCTTTGCAAAGAGATATAGAGATATTGTTCCAGTTTGCGGATGCTGCCAGAATGCAAAACACTAGAAATAGATTGGCTTTTATAAAGGGGATTCATTTGGTTACAAAGTTACAGTCTCAAGGCCATAAAGTGTCCAAGGTTAAGGCATCAACAACAGGTACCTTCACTGGAGAAAGGCCACTGGCATTGGAAAATCTCTGTTAGTTGAGAATGCACATGGCTGGCATCCGCTTGCTCCCAGGTTGCATTTCAAAATAGCATTTTCCAAATGTTGCTCTCAGGGCGTTTTGTCCTCTTTTACCTGCAGCTCTTCCAAAATGTCACTCTCAGTTGCTCTCCAAAATGTCACTCATAGCTGCTCTGAGGTTCTTCTGTCTGTGAACTCCTTTATATGACTCCAGTGATCCAATTAATACCCACCCGCAATGGGTGGGGTAACACCTCCATGGAAATTATCCAATCAAATGTTTCACTCACAGTTGATTGAGTCACATCTCCATGGAAACACACAATCAAAGGATTCCAATCTGGTCAACACTAATGCATCTGCCCCCACAAGATTGCATCAAAGATAATGGCATTTGGGGGGACATAATGCATCCAAACTGGCACAGATATGTATCCAGAAATGTGTATGGGAAAATCAGGCCAGAAAACAGATTCTGGAACCCATACCACCACATATTAGCTGTATTATCTTTTGCAAGTCCTGAAACCCCTCAGCAACTTTTAGCTGAAAAAATGGAGATAATACCTACGTTTACAAAGCTGGGAGATCCAATAAACTAATACATGAAGAAGTGTTTCCTAGATGGTGACACATGATACAGAACTGAAGCTCTCATTATTCTTAATAAATAGGATGCATTTCTAAGGAAAAAAATTCACAATGGAAACGTGAGGCCTCATGCATACTTAAGATGCAAGTTTTGATTGCTTGTTTCATTTTCTTATTATATTATTTGGTTTGTGTTCTTGAAGATTTATGATCATTGGCACAGTATAACTCTAGATTTCCCAATAGTGATGTTTTACTGGTAATGATCAAACAGTGAAAAATAGGTGCTTTTCATTGGTTGGACAATGGGAAAAGCACAGATGAAGAGTAAAGGAGATAAGGATTTGGAGGATTATCAGGACATGTAAATTCAAGACATTTCTTAACATAGTTTTCTCTAGTAGAACACTCTGTCATGTGGAATGAGAGGATACAAAAAGTAGACCCCACCCAACATGCTTATGTATTGTTGAGATTCTCTTCTTTGTCACTCATATAGATCAAAAGGAAATTTTATATGCAGAACAAAGAATTTAGAAATCACATAAATTACTCTTGAAACTACATTAGTACATGCTGGTCTTTAAAGGGAAGAACAAAAATGCATCCATTTTCCATCCAACATTCATTTTATGAAAGAGATTCTATTGATGGCTGTATAAATTGGACAGCATCTCTTCCTTTCTGAAATATTTTCTTAAAAAGTGCAACAAGATGAATAAATACCTTCATTTTTTATTGTTTTCTTAAAGGCACTGCCCTTGACTAGCTGTGTTAAGGAGTTGGGGACTTGTTCAGACCGCACCATGTCCTCCCCAGAGAAGCTGATGTGCTCTCCTGAAAGGGGAGCTGTAGAAGTTGCACGAAGTCCCAGGTCATTCTGGTGGGACTCTGAAGGGAAAACCACTGCTTCAAAGGACTGAAAGGCCTGTTTCAGGGGACAGTGTCCTCTTCAGTATTGAATCTTTTCAGTAATGTTTTGCTGTTTCTGGTACCACATATGGGAGTACATCTAAAAGGAACAGCTGAAATGAAAAATTCTGTATCAGATTTTATCCCCATTGGCATTTAAGTAGGCTACAAAAATTCTGTATGCCTTGTGGAATTTACAGATTCTCGTTTTCCTTTTCAGGCTGCTTAACTCTTCTCTTATTGTTCTATTTATCAACTATAAGTTTTCACAAACAGTTGTCTGTGATCAACATGTTCTGAATTCTTTGGCAAAAAAGATGACCAAAAACTATCTTGCAAAGGATTGATGAGAGGTGAAATATGCCACTCTCCTTTTGGAAACTTTATAATTTTTTTCCAACCACCAGCAATATGCTATAATGCTTATTCTTGTGACTACTTTGCTGGAGCAGTTATCAGGCGATGCCTAGTGTCTCCATAATCATTGAAGCCCCATTTTATTTGCTTAGCTAAAACAGACGTTTCTGGAAAATGTCAGAGAGCAAGCTTGTGTTCATGTCACATACAAGTGAGATGAAAAACTACTGATGTCAGTGTAGCAATAGATATAGATGCAACATATCTCATTCTTACTGAATATTTTCCAATATGTTTTGCTTTAATGGAGAGATTGATTACCTAAGCTAAATAATAATTGAAAATACATTTGTATTTCTGCAGTTTTGAAATAATTTTTAAGATGTAGGAGTCTTTAAATAACTGAAATTCCCAAGTACAGTGCTTCCTGTGTTGGTATTGTTTCCCTAATTCTCTATCTATGGGTAAGAAATGGATCCAGATTAGCTCTTCTTCTTGGCTTATCTCTTTTCTGGATCACAAAGCTGTCACTGCATAACCTAGAAACCTCTTTAAAGATGCATGTTTGGCTGCATTTGTTAGCCAACAGATGTCTGGATAGTTAGAATCTCTTGAGAATACAGCAACTTGTGGTTTCAGTTACAATAATGTGATCCAAGGCTTTTTTTTCTTTTTTCTTTTTTTTTTTTCTCTTGTTCCTCTCCAGTTTTGGGAGATAGTCTGTAGAAGAAATTACAGAGAGTTTTCCATTTCAACCTTCCCTAATCCCGTTTTCCTTTATTCACTATCCCTGTCTTCAAAGTTTCTTTATATCTGCTTTTGAAAGAATTGAGGTCACTGAATTGGTAAGCAGTGTCTAAATTCCATATTGTGCCTCCTGGCCCCCAGCTTCTGTCACCCAAGAGGTTATCTATCACACTGACATTCAAATTTTCAGCACAGTAAATTGCCACTGGGATAAAAAACTATCTAACTTTGTGATTTATACAGTACATTTGTCCACAAATACAGTTTCAAAAATGACTGGTTCAGTTTTGTAACTCAATATCCTGATGCTTAAAGTACTTGCAGATTTACCTTCCAGCTGGGCATTTTGACATGCACAAATCTGAGGAAGTAGACATTGCTAATGGTAAAGACTAGAGATTCCATGCACAGAAGACTGTGATTTTGCAGGGAGGGAGACTTTAAGAGGGCAGACTAGCTAAGGTGGCTTGCTGTCTGGGCCTGGGAAAACAAGAGCAATGGGAAACACCTGGTTGCTGAACTGCTTGTCACCTGTGGTTTGCCTCAGGTGTGCAGGTGCAATATTTCTTACAATAACATAATGAATTATGGTCTATTATTAATGTCAGGTTCAGTAGGTTTTACATTTCTACCCTTCTTTTGGATCTGAACTTAAAGACATTTTGACAAGTTCAGGCAGTTTTCACCTCATTGTTTCTGACAGTACTAGTACATGAAAATCTTAAGTGAATTCTAAATGTGTCTCCAGAAAGCATTTCTATACACAGAAAAATCTCCTTCTGCTAATAAATTATCATACTACCATAACTAGGCATCTCAAAACTATTATTTTAGTGCGCAAGAGTTGTGATGATAAGAGGATCATTGTAATACAAGTGTCATAATAAATTTCGTCTCTGCTGTGGTTCAAGAAGCATTTTCTTATTTATGATGACTTTAAAAAAAGTATTGCCCAACATTGAAGTACTAAGCACAGAGGCAAGTCACCAAAGTGGCAAAAATAGTTGTAATACATGAGAGAAATGTTAATTTACATATCATATGAAAAGTACCTAGAAATCAATGAGGAAATGATTTTTTTGAAAAACCTAAAATTTTTTTGAAAAACATAAAATATTGGTCAGAGATGAAAAATACATACATAATTCCACAAAAGATGTTCTGCCTCACTATTTTACTGAAAAGAATGCAAACTGAAACAATTAGCTACAGTTTTAACCTATGATAATAATTATAAATATATATTTTTAAAAACCCTATGAATATTCATACAAACTTACAGAATGCATTTAGCCATCACAATTCAATCTGTAACTGTGCATATGCTTAGGTTCAGCAATTACACAATTATGTTTTCAGGAATTTATCTGCTAAAATATTTACATAAGTGACAAGTATGTGTGTGTGTGCATATATAGTGTATATACAAATGATGTACATCTATAGAAAATTGGTTAACTTAAAATATACTGTAGAATGAATATTGCACAGCCCTTCAAAAGAATATGATTGATCTACACATACTGACATGGAATGGTTTTCCAAAATAATATTGTTGGTGGCATAAGCAAGTTGCATCGCAGTATAAATCGTCAGATGAGTATACTTCTGGTATATCCAAAGGTATACTGAGCAAGTATTAAGTATGAAAATCTGGTGACAAGGGACATTATGTGGAACTTTTACTTTCCAACTACTATTTGACTTATTTTTTAAACAAGAAATCTATGATTGTTTTCAGTCCCCCAAATATCAAGATGTTACAAACAGTGGTGTTCCAAGGTCTTCATTGATAGTCACCTGAACTGAAATTCATAGTCCTCAAATGGATAGCTCTTTTTTGAGTCTCGTTTTTTCTCTTAAGTTAGTGTTTAGTGCTACCCCCAAGTAGCTCTTATTTAGAAATTCTTAACTAGTATTTAAACTGATTGCCCCAGGGCTCAGACAAACAAATGCAGTTAACAATGATAATTTCATAAGGTAGGAGAAAGTAATGTGACTGTCTCTTGCATCTCTTTGTTTACGATCTTTTGTCATTGTATCAATGTTATATGGCAAGTTGTCCATGAAGGTTGGATATTTTGATATAGAACCTATCACAAAGTTGCATGTATTTAGGTATGTAATAAATATGACTTATCTGTATTAATGCAGGGATGAAGCACAGGATTCGTATCACACAGTTGAAGTGGTCCATAAAAAAAGTATATTAAAAAAAGATCATGTAATTGTTTACTGCATTTTAGAGGAAAACAGTGCAGATACATAGTTTTTAAGAAAATCTTCAAGAGAGCTATTGTGTTAATCTTGATATCAACTCTGTTAAATCAGGCTGTTTCTAAACAGTGCATAAAGGAATATGAAAAATCTAGTAACTTTTCCTTGACCTGATTTTGATGAGAGGATTATGACTTGGGAAGTAGGGGAAGTGTAGGCCAGTGCCACAGCTTAAGCCAATAAAGTGCATATAAAGGGAGGCATGTCTGTTTTGATTAAGACAATCTACTCTAACATCAAAGCACCTCATATTAAATCCTAGCTCTACCTCCTAATAATTGCATAACTTATCTTAGTCTCAATTTTCTCATCTGATAAATGGGTGTTATTATGGTACCTAAGCCACAGCATGCTTGGGAGTATTAAATGAGGCATTTCATCTAAAGCCCGTAGCACAGTGCCTGGTACATTGAAACACTAAGCAAATGTTAGCCAACATCATTTTTATGTTTATTTTCATTTCTACTGAAAGTATCACAGATGAAAGAAAATTAAAACTGAGTTACTAATATAAAGAACTTAACTGTAGGTGATTTCAGACAGCCAATAAGGAATGTTCCAGATATGTTATGAGCTATTTTCATGTAGGTTTGGATTAGGGATGTGAGGAGGAAAAAAAAAAAAGCCTGAATAAGGGCAAAACTCGTAGCAGAGTGGATTCTGTGATCTAGTGAGAAAATCTGGGGGAATCATAAATATAAGACCAAATAAGGATCATGGGTAACTTATGCCCCTCTCCCTTTCTCCTAGTTAGAAAAACTAAATGTACCAGCTATCTCTTAAATATCATGAACGACCTTCATCAATTGTCTAACTAAAAACTTACAGCCTCTCTTTTCTCTTGCAACTTGTTAAAGGGCCTTTTGTTAATAGTCCTTTTTTTTTTTTGCATGTGTGTGTGGGTTTACCCATACTTATTTTGAAGTTTACAGGTATGGATTTCTGGTAATTAAAGAAAAGGTCTGATTCATGCCCCACCAACAAAGAGAAGCTAAGCTAAGCTGCAAGCACATTAAGCACATTAGATAGTTAATAAACTTCAGGTCAGAGATGAATTCTTTTTTTTTTTTTTTTTAGTTTCATATTGAGATGATGGAGAGAAAGGGAAGCAAAAATTTGAAGAGATTAAGTTCTAATGAGAGAATGACTTCTGTTATTCTGGTTGAAAGTTTGGGTGCTACCTAAAGTAATACAATACTTATCTACAGAAAGGCTAATTTGTTTTAGAAGGAGTCACGTCTTTGCAAGGCAAACTATGGATTGCCTTTATTCAAAAGGAAGAAAAGATACTCAAACCACTTGATGATTGCAATAGTATTCATGACTTGCAGTGCTGACATTCTATAGATTGATGCAATCTTCAATTGTGGAAATAATGAGTCATACAGAAGATGCGACATTTTGATAATGAAAACAATATTTATGTAGTCAGCAGATTGTCAGTAAAGGTGGTTTAGATTATGAGTTACCCAACAGGCTGTCAGGTTGCAAATTTTTCTAACCACAAAATCATTTGAAAATGAATAAAGCATACTTAGATTCAATTTATCTACCCCAGATACTCTTAATTTTTCTTCCTTACCTCCCTCTTCCTCCTACTTATCTTCTTTATTGTCCTCCTCTGTTGAAATGGGAAAGGAAAATTGACTCTGCATCGAAACACAATACGAATACACTAGGGAAAAAAAAAAAAGATGGAACCAATCTTTTGGCATTCAGGAAGAGCTGCTTTTTCCTAGCACACAAATGCTGTAGTATATAGATAGTGATTTGTAGTTCTCTGAGATGCTTCTGCATCTATTTGTTTTCTCTCCCTTTACTTAATCTGTTTAGCAGATTGTCAGTGTCTCCTACGGAGACCTAATTGTGTATGTTTTTGTAATGGCACCCATTGTTTTGTAAAATGATTTGATGAGTGGAAGAAACAAGGAATGTATTCACTGCAGCTTTTTTCGGCAACAGAATTTAAAATCACTTTGGCTCATTTAACTATTCAACTTGGGACATACAGCCCAGATTCATAACAGTTTTCGATCAAGGATCAGGAAGACAGCCTGAAACTCATACCGATCGTGCTGCATTTCTACCTTCCTTAAAGGTCTTTGCTTCATGATTTGGCATTTAGTTCTAAATAACTGAAGAAGCAACCATTATTCTAAGCCTTTGGTCTACCAAACAAGCATGCTTCAGGTACAAAAGAAAGGGAAAGCAGAGAAAGTGATTTTATGTGTATGTTGAGCGCCAGTTGGCCATGTCAGAAATTAGTCAATTAACTGTATCAAACCCAGATCAGAGTTACATTTTCTACGTCTCCTCATTAATAAACATTTTCCTAATTTTAGCTTTGAGTTGAAATTAATGTATGTTCTAATTATTCCCTTTTGTTGCTTTAAAGAAATAGCTTTTATTTACTTGCTATGTAGTATGGACTTTTGTATACCTTCTTAAATACCTTCTGGAAGAAGGTGAGATAAAAATAACTAAATAAATAGAATATGGGTTTGTACTATGAGCTGTAAACCAACTATATCTGTTTTACTGACCACACCAGATTAGTTTTAGCCATGTCTAATTACTCATCTTAATTTGTAGCAATCACACCAAGTAAAAAAGTTAAAAAAAAAAAAAAAAAAAAACCAATAATTTATTCAACACTTTAGTCCAAAAGTATTTTCATGGGTTGGTGAGAATATTAATTGAAGTAATGCCTGAATGGCCCCAAAGATGGGTTATGTCTTTTTTCCCCCAATTTTAGCTTCTTTTGAAATTAGAAATAACAAAAAAATTGCATTTTATATCATTTTATTTACTATTCAATTTTATTCCAAAAAATTAAAAACCATAGCAAAAATTTTGTATTGAATGTACTGTACCCAAGTGCTGGTAGGCCTCCAGCACTGCTCTAATCTTCAGATTTAGAGCAGTTACACACTGTATCCATTGGCTCTTTGAAAGTTGTGACCTCATACAGAATTTCCCTAGAGACCAGGAATAGGTTGTATCTCACAATTGTCTGGTTAGTCTTTTTGGTTTCTATATCCAAATGCATTGCAGGTTATACCCATTTTTTAGTGCTACTTATATGAATGCTTTTTGTTTTCCCCATTGTCATCTTTTCTAGGTCTACAGCATCAAGACAAGAGCAAGGAATCACCGTGGTACTGAAATACATAACATTAGCAAGTCAGGTTGCAGCATGGATCCAAGGGCCCACTGGGAAAACATGCTGCCAGGATTTTCCATTCTGCAATGGGACAAAAGAGACATGGAAGGAGAAGAGAAAGTGTTAGCTGGTTGACTTTGGTTTTGATCCTTTTCTTGATAAAGCAGAAAGGATCCTAGAAATTGAAGAAAAGCATTTTTTGTTTGTTTTTCCCTTCATCTGAGCCTTTGCCAACTGTGCAACTTGTTTTGTTTTTTTTTTCCCTTGCTTTTTTAACTACATGATTTAAGATTTGTTTCATTTTGATTTTGCTTTTGAACCAACCACCTGGTCAGGAAAAGAAGAACCACAAATGAAAATGCATTCTTTGAGAAATACGATTTTGTAGCTCTATGTGCGTCTATTTTTGTAGAAATACAGAAAGTTCGATTTAGCATTGATGGGCTATTTTTGAGGGTTGTATTTTGTTTAATATTGTGAAAATTGTTAAGTTCTGTTTAAAGAACTTGCACTCAGAGAAGCACTGGCAAAAATGTTTAAAATACTTATCTTTAAGATGTCCGTGATATGCTCTGTCTGTGCTTTCTAGGTTACCTCAAGTGTTTGATATTTTCTCCTTTTTACTAAAGTAGCACCATTGCCAAGCCAATACAGTATTGTTTTTACATTAAATCTCAGTGAAAGTTTAATTCCACGCCAGCTCACTTAGCTTTGAGTCATATGTGTAGCTTGAAAAGGAAGGTTTTTTTTGTTTTGTTTTTGTTTTGTTTTTTTAAATGAACATGCTAAAGGAAGGATATCTCATTACTTTGATTTCTCCCAAAGAATACTTGGAGGTTGACTAAGAAAGTTTGCATAAACTTTCAGTCAGATAGAGAGTTGCTTAGAGCATAATACTTCTCTTTCTAGTCCATCCAACTTTGATTAATGGAAACAGAATTTATATACAACCATGCTACCTGTGAGTGGCAGTGACTTAATTCCTTATTTCTAATTATCTGCTCTGGCAATTTTAAAAGATATTTTTTAAGTGGATTTTTTTTCTGGAGAGAGTTTGAAGAGATAATATATGGTAAGGTACTCTACACCTTAAATAAACCTAAATGACTTTTTCTGATAACATTACCCACCATTGTTAACTGAGAAATAATACATCTATATGTAATATGCTAATCATGGGACTTTGCAATTCTTTATTTCTTGGTTTAAATCTGGTTTTAGTTGATTTAATTCTTTTTAAGAAAAAAATTTTTTTAGAAAAATTACATTTAAATTGGTGTTATGCCACAATTAACTAGAAATAGGTTGAGTTAAAAATTTGGGAATTTCACTTGACATATCCCTCAGGATCTAAATAGGGCGAAGTTTGAATTATCATTAAGACCCTGTTAGGAAAAGATTAGAATAAAAACAGCAGTCAGTTATTGATATTTTCAGAACTTTAAATGCAAAGACCTTTCAACTGTTCCAAGAGATGGGTCATCATAAAAAGTTAGTGTCATATAGAAGTTTTAGTTTGATAGAAATGTATTTCCAATATCCCCCTGACTGAACTCCCCACCTACTTGAAATACAATGTTCACTTTACATCTTGAATTGTGTCTATCATGTGTGTGAACATTTAAAACATATTAAATAATACAACATGCTTAGCTAGGCAGAGTTTTCACAGATCATTTTCAGAAATTTCCCTTGACTGTGTTTTATTATTTTCTTGATCCATCCTGTGCTTTAAATCTCTATATACTCTGTCATATTCTCATCTCTCCACGGCACAGCTTCTTTTTAACCAGACTCTCCTTAACACAATACTCACATTTTTACATAATGTAGAGTTCAAACTTAAGGTATCTTCAACTTACTAATGATATAAACGTAAATTTCTAACCTGGTTAAATTATCTATATTTTGATTGGCTCAAATATCTACCATAAATTGTGTTTGTAATTTGCCCAAACATCTGAAGCACGGAGTTGAATGACTCTTAAAACTGGCCTTGTCTTGGGTCCACCTCAGTTTTAAAAGACAAATAATCAGCAGTTCCCATGGGATGACTCACTGGAAATGATTTATTTGCCTCCTCTTCCCTTGGCACTTGTTAACTTTCTTTGCTATTTCTCTTAAAACAGTGTTTTACTTGAACTCACTCAAATCATTCAATTGACTTTTCCCAAGTAAGAGAAGAAGAAACGTATTAACTCTGCTCCTTTCCTTATTCCCCACTGAAGTGAATTGAAGGAGAGAGCAGAAAATTGGACAGCTTCACCCTGAACTTAGACTCTGCTGTGTTTCATTTCTGAGAAGAACTGAATAAAGCATTTCTTGGCTCTTCGGGCCCAGGAAAATCAGAGACCTGAATTTTGACGTATACAGCAAAGATTTGTAAGTGAGCTCTCCCCTCAAGAACAGACCCAGGTAGCTTGGTACACTGCCACCCAATGAGCATATCAAAATCTAAGCAGAAAGAGAATGAGCACGTCTCTATAGTTTTCTGACATCCCCTTGCTACAACCATATTAATATTATTGCCATAAGTAATAAAAGAGAATGAGTTGTAATTTAATGCAATATTCCGACTTTATTTAAAGTTGAAAATGCTATCACCTTTCAGGTCAGGTTTCCTCACATCAAAATATTGCATTAAAACTTTCTGGTTTCTAAATTGCTTTACTGAGGGCTACCACTTCCTTCCACAATTTCAATTAGAATCACTCTGCCATTAACTGTTTAACAAATTAGACTTTATTCAAGCTTTCTAAAAAATCTGTGAACTAGAAACTAGAAAATCATCTCATTTATTCTAAATCTAATCTATACTTCCACCATTAAACTATGACCAGCTAAGGCACAACATGGTATTGGTAAATTAGTATCTTAAAAGATTATTTGACACATATTGTATATTTGTAGAGTCTTTAAAAGTTTTAAAAGTCAACGTGTCTTCTTAAGGTTAACCATTGCCTCCTAACTTGACCCCTTTAATTTTTCTCCTTTCTCTTAAAATTATTTACATTATTATTTAAGCAAAAAACTGGCTAGAATTGTTCTAGGAAATTTCACAAATTTATTACTAGTGGATTATGAATATTTGAGGAATTAATTGTTTACTTTATAACAAAGATTTTTAAAAAAATTCTAAGTCCTGGCATAAAAGATCCCCATGAAGAGCTCATTATTCATTATGCAAACAGTACCTGCCAATTTCTGTTCTGAGACCTGCAGAATATATGACAGGCTCTAGCATCCCTTTGCTACTTGGTATTTGTCAAATTAAGACATTAAGGCACTAGCATTAAGTGGTGGAAAAAGAAAGTATTTATGTTAGAGTTCTTTCTGATGGAGGGGTGAATAGAAAAGAAGAATGGATTAGTGGAAAAGTGCATTGGCTTGGATATCAGGACATTCTCTGAATTCTGGCTGAGCCACAATTAGATGTGCAGTATCAGGCTTCTTTTCATCTCATCAGAAAAGTGGGATGATAACTACTTGGCAGGCTGTGGAGGTTAGAATTTATATATTATATATAATATAAAACACCTAATAGTAGGTGTTTAGTAAATTACAGTAATCACAAATCTGTCAATTGAGCAAATAGATCATAAGGCCGAGTTCCCAAATGTCTCTTTTCTTTCCTTTCTACACTCCGTTTGTACATCAGTCATGTATATATGCATATATATGCATATATATATGTACATATATATATATATATGTGGCTGTGCTTTTCCATAAAACATGTTGTAAAGAGCATTTTTGCCTCCTGCTAGATGTGGGAGATGAAATGTAAATTTTTAAATCAGCTCTGATTTGTTCAGTGTGCCATTTATGGAGGAAAGTAAATTAACCTTTTTGTAGTATATAGGTCCAATTCCAAGTTTTCTTACGTATTCCAAAATTTTATTTACCCAGCATCTTATGTATCATTGTCTCCAAAATTAAGGCAACCATTTCATTAAAGCATCTAAGTTTATATTTTCCAGTTATATTTTGGGCTTCCTTGCCACCTGGAATAAAAATATTGGTTTTGAAATTATCCATTTTTGTTTTTACTTTCCTTGGGGGAAAAGTTGCAAAATATAGTGGAAAAAAAAAAATCTTCCATATGAAAAGGGGGAGGGGGGGAAAGGAAAAAAAAAACTTTACAATCTCAGTCAGCAGATTTACTCTACTTAAGAAAAAAAAAACAACTTTATTAGAAGCAGATGTTGACACTGTGTCAGTTATTGAAGATGGAGAGAGTTCACTGGAACCATTGCAGTTTCAAAGGGTTATTGATGGCAGTTAGAAATCCTGTGATTGATCACCTTTGCAGCAGATGGAATGACAGCAGAAAATATACAAGACAAAGACTGAAATCAGCAAGCCAATTTTAATGTACAACATAATGTACAATTTAATATACTCTAATGTACTCTAATAACTCTTTTTTTTTCTTCCCTGCAGGGTAAATGACAGTCACGCCTTTCAGAAAAGTAGAGGCTTGTTCTAGAGGGAATTAGAATTTATATTCTAAAAACATTGCCTAAGACCATTTAAAAGTATTTAATTATACTTTGAAACTGTTGTTAAAGTGATTTCAGAAAAATCAGCTAAAGATATAGTAAAAAAAATATGTATGTGGAAGATTACAGAACAAAATTACATAAGCCACAGAAAAGTTGGATTGTTCTGGTTGATTGGGGCATGGGGGTAGAGCCTTTAAGGAAACTTCAGTTTCAGTAGGTTCAAAACGAACAATTAAATTTTGAAATATTTCACTAGTTTCTTCTAGTACTCTCTGGGAATTTCATCTTATACACTTTTCCAACCTATAGAAATAATCATTATTTTAAAAATATCTTAATTTTCTTGTTTCTTTTATTGTCCATTGTTGTTTAATTTGTTAAAAACATTTTTTTATTTTCCAATACTTGATCAAACTAGTGTTCTCTTGAAATTGTAGCGAAATTAATTTGATACCGTAAATTTATCTGGATTTCCTTTTCAAGTTCCAAAAAATACTAATAGACTTAAGTTTAATTTATGAATTCTGTTGTGTGAGTAAAGCAATGACACCGTCTAGGAAAGGGCAGATCATCATCAATTACCTTCCTTTTTAACTTCTGGACTACTAAATTTTGACTTAAAAATATCTCTTTTAGAATACAAGTTACTTCAATTAACTTTTATGATATATGCATAAGATGTGAACTTTTTAAATGATGTCTCTTTGTACTAATGGAGATGTACATTTTTTGTATGATATGGTTAGGGCAAAAGTTAATAGTGATTATATACACATTTAAGTTCTTAGGCTATTTACAATTTTGAATATTATGTCTGATTTAAAATTACTATTCCATACATTTTTCAGGATATACAATATATGGAAGGATTTTTGTTTGAACTCTTTGTATTATTTTAAAATGCATATAATGAATGGGAAAATATACATTCAATTTGTTTTCATTATATAAATCTAGGTCAGGTGAAATGCTTTCATAAAAAATATGCAGTATGGTAAACTTTGACACTTGATTAGGTAAACTGAAATTTAATAATAGAAATACTACCTTGTAGCATTGTAATGCCATGAAATTCCATGATTTGTTAGTTCTATAAGTGATTTTATGCTAGCTTAATTTTAAATTTCCAGGAAGAGAAATTAATTAATCTTAACCATGTTGTTATCCAAATTTACTATATATATGTATATATATGTGTGTGTGTGTGTGTGTGCATATATATATATATATATATATATATATATATAACAAAAATTTTGGCTTTACAAGCTAATTCTAAAATCTTTTTTATATTTTCCTGTTTTTATTTTTTTGGGGGAGGGGTGGAAGTTGAAGAGACTTGTTCTCATTTCCATTTATTCTTTGAATATAGGTCCCATAACTATGTGTCAATGATATAAGATGATGAAGGCCTTTGTAATAAAAACGTGTCATTAACTTCAGTTTGTTCAATAAATAATTTAATGTGAATTAATGTTTATATTTTAATGTAGCATTTTGGTTTGGCCTGCAATTCTTGACAATCAATTTAAGCTCTCTTGTTTCCTTCCTATTCAACTAAGGAACTTATAAATTTCTTTGGAAATTACCTTATACTAGGTTGTTTATTTTTTTTAATGAGCTAAATTTCTAGAGCCAATGAATTTATATGTTAGAGTGAGGCGTAGATGTTAAAGTAAGTGTTATAACAGAAGAACAAGTGAAATGGGATATATTGATTAAATAATAGCAGGAGCCTTGAGATTTTTTAAATACAAAGCGTCTAAGGTGATTCTTTGGGGGAGGTGTATTTTGTTGTTTTGTTTTTACCTTTATTTATACTTTGACTTGCCATAAGAACTGTGGGGAAAAATAAAACAAAAAAGTTTATTTCCACAGTTCATTAACACTGAAGAAGTGCTCCTAGAAAGGAGAATTCCAAGACCTAATATATTATGAAGTTAGAATTTTCCTACATCAGTCTTCTATTTTTTCATGAAATTAATTTTTAATAAGGCAGTACAAAAGCCTGGAAATCAGTATTTAAATAAGTAGACCCTCCAGCATTGCAGGTAAAATAAGTTGGCACAGGTTTCTAAATTGTCTGCCATCTTTATACTATTGTAATCGTTTTCTATGTGTGTTGTAAAAAATTACTGAACACTTAATGGCTTAATACAGCACAAATTTATTATATTACAGTTCTGTAAGTCAACATGGGTCCCAATGGGCTAAAATCAAAGTGTCAGCTGCATTCCTTCCCACTGCTCTAGGAAAGAATCTGTTTCCTTGTTTCTTCCAGCTTCTAGATGCCTCCACATTCCTTAGCTCATGGCTCTCTTCTTCTGTCTTCAGAGCCAGCAATGGCTGGTTGAGTCCTCCCCACCTTGCATCACCCTGACCTGTTCTTCCACTTTTAAGGATCCTTGTGATTATGCTGGTTTCATCTGGGTTATGGAGGACAATCTCCCTATCTCAAAATCCTTAATCACACCTGCAAAGTCCCTTTTGCTGCGGAAGGCAACACAGTTCCAGACTTCAGGATGTGGACATATTTGGGAAACCATTGTTTTACCTACCACTGTTAGTATTTACACTTCAAACATTTATCAGCCTTGCAATCTGGGAGAATTCAATATTTCTCTGGAACTAGCAAGACATAATATTTGCATGGGCAATTGTGTGAGTTTGATCTTCATTCATTTAAATAATTGCATTTGAAGGAAATCTCTGTCACTGTTTCAAACAACATTCCATGTGGTTATGATGGTGCCTCGGAATCCAAAGGATTATGCAGTATTTATGTATGACGGGCACTCAGGAGGGCGGAAAGCAGGACATCTGGCGCAGATTCTTCCCAGCTGAAGTGTAATTTCTCTGGGGACAACCAACTACCATTTAATTGTTTTACTTCCTTTTTTGGAAACATAATGCCCATCCTGTGCTATCTTAAGTCTTCAAGCATCTCATTTGACCTGCTTATACACATTCGACTAAAATATCTATATAAGACCTCATAAATGTAGTGAAGCTTTACACTTTGTCCATATCAAATCATTACATCTGCTATTAGTTAATCAGTGGGAAAAAAAGGTATAGAGAAGGAAAAATGTTTTGATACATTTAACGTATAAAGTGGGTATGCATGTTCAGGAATGCTGCGCTGATCAATAAAGTGCTGCAAGACTATGTGAGAAACAACACTCAAGCACGGCTGTTTTATTTTCCTTACCAAGTTTGGCTGTGGCTGAATGAAGAACACCGGCATTGATCATTGCTTTGTACTTGTACAAGAGACTATTTGCAGAGAGCCAAATATAGCAACAGAGGATTTAATATCTTGCCAAAAAATACAAAATATGTTCCCCTTTAAGCATGACACTCTATCCTTTTCTTGTGGCTCTTGCTAAAAGGAAAACAGAGCTTTAAACTACCCCCATTCCTTCTCTTGGACGTTCCCTAATCTTTTTCAAATGAACCATCTGTGGTTTTGTGGAGTTTCATGTTTCCAAAAGAAAGTGGCTACAAGAGAAGTCTATCCTGTGTGGTCATTTTTCTTACAAGGAAGTAATTCTAAATCAAAGATTAGAGTCGATGGCAATCAAGAAAATCACGCCTAGATGGCTCTAGATTAACCTAGGATCGCTGGGTGGTGTTCTGTGTTGCTTTTCGTGTTGAACCAAAACTTAAGAAAAAAGGATAGGCTTCAACCAACCAGGTACTTTCTTTGCTCTGGATCATGGTTGTTTTGTTCTGAAAGTTGTTTGATGGTGGATGAGCTAGTCCAGAAATCACTATCACGCAGTTAATGACACTGACTCTTCTACTCAATTTGTGATGTATATACAAAATTTTAAAAACAGTTTTGCAAACGTCACCAAGAAAACAGCTTTCCACAGTGACAGCTTTACCAGCCATCTCCGTGTGGGATTTTAAAACAAACACAAGGCTGTTTGGAAATACTTGGTATACGTAAATATGCAAAATATGTTTAACAGTGCTAACAGCTGTAGGGTGTACTCTCTCATCTACGAGCAGAATATTTTGGTGGCAGTGGTGGTTATTTTTTCCATCTTTGCTTGTCATTTTTCTTCCCCCTCCTTGTCTCCACCCACTCACCCCTCTGCAATCTCCAAGAGCACGTATTTAACACCCTTCCCCCACTTGCACGCCGTTTCCAAGAAAATCATTTCAGTAGATTCCCACTGAAAAAGGTGGGTGGTGCTTTGAAAGAATGTTTCAGAGTTACACGATGTTGTAAAGAGCGAGCTTCGGAGAACTTGCTTGGGCTTGATCTGACACCAGCCTCGCACATAGCCCAGACACTCCGCAGGCCGAATTCCATTAAGACTTGTCATTGTAAGGGGAGGGGAAGTCCTGTTGAGAGTGGCTTTCCCTCCATGATGATCCCAAAGAGCACAGACTAGTCATTTTACGCATGTGTTATCAGGTTCTATAATGTCAAGTTACTCATCCAATTATGAAAATAAACATAGGCTTTTCTGCTCAGAGCCATTAACTGAAGGGAGGACCCAAAAGAAGTTAAAATTATAGTCCTTATTTACAGGATTTTGACAGATTAAAAGTTTGGGGTGGGGGAAGTTGGCAAATATAGAGAGAAGTCCCCAGGTCCTAGGGCCAGTTACACTTGAAATTTGTTCATTTCATTTAGTCCCATATTACCTCTGTCAGATGAGGTTTGTTTTGAAGAGCAAATGAATCAAAAAATGTAAACTGCTTTGGGAAAACTAAAAGTATTAGATACAAAAAGATATGACCTAATTATTAAAAGTCCTCTATATACCATGAGCATTATATGAATTTATCCCAGGTAATACTCACAAATAGAAACATATAGAGCAAATTATTTGGGAGGCTGTTAGCAATATTAAAAAAAAAAAACAAAAAAAAAAAACGGGGATTTGAATTTAATGATACTACTTAAAAGATGTATATCCTTGGGCAATTTACTTAACCTCTTTAAATCTCAGTTTACTCATCTGCAAAATGAAAATATTAAAAGTAACTACTTCATATAGTGGTCGTGGAGATTAAATAAAGTATATAAATCATTTATCACTAAATATTATTGTTTTTCTTTTTATTAATCTTAATTTTTGGCAGTTGGGGGGATTGAGGATATCACAGCATCTAAATATTTGCCACAGTGCACTAAGCTACAAGTGATGGAGCCAACATTCAAACCCAGGTCCGATCTGTAAAAGAATCTCAGAACACTATACTACTCCCCAAAGTTGTTGCTATTATCACATCTGAATGTATTTGCTGTGAGCAGATTCTAATAATTTCTTAGACAGCTGGAATAAAAGAGGCAATAGGAGGAATTAAAATGGGGAGGATACTTTGGGGATTTGGTGAGCCAAATAGAGTAATGTGGGTTTGGTAAGACAAATAGAGTTATGACAGACTTTGAAATTGTAGAGCATTATTTGTAACTTGGGGATACAGAATCAATTCATTCAACATATTTTTTTCTGGTCTGAAGGATTATGGTTATTTTCCTCCTCAGGTCAACCTCAAATCTCATTAAAGTAGTGAATAACGGGTTTGAAAAATTGTAACTTTGTTGTGTTGACATCTTATTTTTCCTCTGAAAATGTTACCTCCCTAATATCTTTGACAAGCTCTTGTTTCATCTGCTAAACAAACCAAAACTATGTTTTGACCTTGACTTTTTAAAACATGTAATAAAGGTAATATTTTGAAATATCCTCATTTCCCACACCCTGAGAATGTGTAGGGGTAGGACTGGAGGTGATGGAATAAGTCATTTAAAACTTATTTTAAGTTTTAACCATATTAACTGGCAAAACACATACACTTGTAGCATCTCTGTCAGGAAGTTAAGAGGCATGCAAAAAGATTTCATTTTTGTCTTATCCCCCACTTGCCAGTTGTTTGATGTGGGCAAAAGTACTTTCTCATGTTAGTAAAAAAGAGGTGGTAATATCGACATTTTAGGGTAATGTGGATTTAAGGAGACAATGTACAGACGCCTGTCAAATGATAGACTTCATAGGCAACTTAGGATGTCATGTATCAGTTTATAATGGCTCCAATTATTAGGCATTTATAGCCAGGCATTTTTAAAAAGTTACCTCATCAAATCCCAGCACAATTTCTCAAGGTGGTTTTCTTATTCCCACACTATAGATGAAACAACTGAGTTGCAGAAGTTTTAAGCAAGTTGTCCAAGCACAATCAGCATTGAATGTTCGCACTGTATAACTTCAAAGCTTGTGTCTTTTCTTCTATGCCAAGCTGCTTCTCAATCTTTTAAACAATTTGAGTACCTACTGTTTGCTCACAGTCATATTAAAAAACAGTTAAGTAAGGAACGAGTATAAAGACCCAGCTCTGGTTAATTGGATGCCTGGCTTCTAAACAAACTAGCTGTGTTTTCTGACTAAGTTACTGGTCAGCTAATGACATGATTCAAATATCACGATGGGTATCTGAAAAAATCTAGCCCAATTTCTGCATCAGAAATCAGATTATCATAAATTTGTGGAAAAGGGAAATAATTTATCCCCATTTTCTTCTTTCTTCAAATCCCATGAAAATAGAGCAGGAGAAATTTCCCTGCCCCCCAGAACTTGTGTGTGTGTGTGTGTGTGTGTGTGTGTGTGTGTGTGTGTGTGTGTACAACAGGACAAATGACACAATTTTGAAGTGCTTCCAATGATTTTGAAGCAAAACGTTATACATTGTACCAATCACCAAAGGATAGGTTAGGCTTCAGTTACAGAAACAGACAAAACAAAGCCCAAATATCAGTGCTTCAGAAAACACATGTATTTCTTGCTTAATCACTACAATGTGGTTGGCAGGGGACTATGCCCATCATGGCTTCTTAGGGAACAGACTGACAATAGTCTCATTATCACCTAGTAGAGCATCATTTATCACCATGCAGGGGCAGAGGGCAAAGTGTACTCTGCACTGGCTTTGAAATTTTTTGCCTGGGCACATAATAATGGCATTTCCACTCAAACTTTGTTGGCCAGGGCAAGTCACATTGTCATAGTGGACGTCAAAGGGGATGAGGAATTGCAATCCTACCAAGAGAACAAAATGAGGAAAAACAGAATGCCACAAATATTTTCCCTATTAGAAAATATCATTGAACAACGTACAATTACTGGTATGATCTTTTTGGTGCACGTTTGAAAAATAGCAGAGGAAGTGCTCTTGAAGTTGGCTGTAACACACAAATCTAAATTTTCTAAAGAAGCCTAAAATTATGCAATTGCCTTTTGCTCTTTCAACCCAGAACTGGCGCTGTATCTTTTATCTAATAAGCTATTTCTGAGTATGTCATTTTTCATGGGTGTGACAATATATGTTAAAAACAAGACATGCAACATAAGAGGAAGCACATTGCCTTTTAAGTCCGATTCCCAAGTCTGGTGTAATATTTGTCTCCAGTATTTTTTCCCCTCTCCATTTAGTTTTCCTATAGGACCATTGAAATATACCAATAATACTAATACAAGTAAACCAAAGAAGTGATTTCAATCCCTAGGGGTCTGTAGTGGTTTGAAACTATATGTACCCCAGGAAAACATGTTTTTAAAGTTGATCCGTTCCTGTGGGAATAAACCCATTGTAAGTAGGATCATTTGATGAGGCTACTTCAGTTAAAGTGTGACCCACCTCATTCAGTAGGGGTCTTAGTCCTCTTACTGGAGCCCTTTATAGTGGAATGAATATGTAGAGAGAAAGAGAGAGAGAGAGAGAGCCACTGAAGCAAAAGCTGAAAGGAACAAAACCTGAAAGAGAAAAGAGGGACCAGCAGATGCCACCATTTGCCTCGTCACGTGGCAGAGGAGTCAAAGAGCGCCGGCAACCCATCTTCAAGAAGAAAGCATTGTCATGACGATGCCTTGATTTGGACATTTTTCTCAGCCCCAAAACTGGAAGCTTGTAAGCTAATAAATTCCAATTGTTATAGCCAATAAACTTCATGGTATTTCTTTCAGTAGCTTAGGAAACTAAAACAGAGTTCCTGGTCTTGAAGTCATGAGTATTAAATACATTCCCCTTGACAATCTTCACAGTGATATAGTGTCAGCAGTGTTTGAAATAGGCCAAACTACCCTCCTATCAGGCAGCATACATTCATACTATCAAGTCTTAGAAGTGGAAATTTTCTTAAATGCAATCATTGCTTCTTGCTCCTTGCTCTACTCTGGGGCCTGCAAGGCTTCTGAACTTTTTGTCTGTGTTTTCTGGCCCCATAATAACCCTCTTAGACTTGTTACCAGAATTCAACTTCTCTGATGTTGACCTTTTTACTACCCAGAGGAAGTTCTTACTCGTTTTCACTTCTTTGGTTACTCATAGTCGGTCTGTCTGAAGTCTGGCTGTTGAAGTGAGTAGGAGCAAGTTGGTCCTGACAACCCAAATGGTTTAATTTTGGAAAGTTAATCACCTAGGGAAAAATGCAGGCTTTGTGGGACCTGAAACTTCTAAAAGTTGTGGGGCTGCTTTAAGAAAAAGAGTATAAAATGATGAAAACTAAATTATGTGTGGTACCATACATGGTGTTAATAACAGGAAGGTATATGGGAATCATGTATTTTATGTATGATTGTTCTAGTAACCTACAACTTCTCTAAGTTAAAAACAAACAAACAAACAAACAAAAAACACACTGGGAAACCTCAGGGAGGGACTTCAACTTACATGTCATTGGCCAGAGACAATATAATCACCCCTCCTTTAAAGAGAGCTTGATAAATGGAAGTTTTTAGCTAGACACATTGCTACCTCCGACAAAACTGGGATTCTGTTAGGCAAATGATAATGTCTGTCACATACACAAATCACCGCAGAACCATACACACTGTAGTCAAAACAGAAAAATGCTATTCCTAAGATGTCAGGCTCCTAAACCAAGGGTTTGAGGACTCTGGTTCCTACTATACTCTGCTTCTTGGACAGTCTTTCCATAGTGACAGGATCCACACCCACTGGCCATCTGCAAGGTCCCCAATGGTCACAGGTTCAGCCATGCTGGAGGATAGCTGAGGCCTCCCACCTCTTCGTATTTTCCTTTGAGAAATTATTATTCCATCACCTCATTAAAGAATGAAATGAAAGGCCGCAGATACCAAGTAGGAGGGGAGCCTTTGGTGGATGACCGTAGAGGAGGTGATTCACTGTGGCCCAGAGACAGTCATCCCAGCTTCTGTTCCCTGGATAGCTCCCTCTCAGGAACAGTTAAATCCCACCTCACCACCAAGCCTCTTTTCAAAGCTTCTGTGCTACTCTTCTCCACACAAGCTTGGCCCTTCTCCTTGGCTGAATCTGGGACTGCATCTCAGTACCTCCCAGAGGACAGTTCATGGCAAACCCCAAGTCTTCTTTAGAACATGGTGTTCAAACCTTTTGGTTATACCTCATTATTAAAAAATGATTCAGCACATATACTTCCAATAGCTATATAGTTACTATTTACTGTTCTATGCATATAATGTTTACTAACATAAAACAAATTTTAAAATGGAAGTTTTAGAAAGACTGGATAAAAATAAACAGAAATTCTAGTATTTTCTCCCCCCAGTCAGTAGATCCTCTTACATGCCCTCTTTGGAGACCACATCTCTAAAGTTATGTTAGAGAAAGAAATCAGCATATGTAACGCTCCCAGTCTTTGGGTATGTGAGTCATGGGGCAAAACTTCCCTTGGCTCAGGGTGAGCTCCCATCCCCTCTCTGGGCACTGTAGATTAGAAACCATCACTCCCTCCTGGCAATACCTGCTTATCCAGGGAATTTGCTAAGAGCATACATTCTTCTTCATTTGGGCCCAGCCCAGAACACTGGTATTCATATGCTAATCAAGTCCCCCGGAGCATCCCTTAATTCCTCAAGGGAGATATGGAAATCAAAGTAATTTGCAGTATTAAAGAAAAGGAGGGCACACATTGACTACTCTGCTACAGGTGTTCAGATGTCCAACAATGTCTGCAGCAACTCTGCCTCCATGTCAATATCTTGGCGCTCCTCTATCTCCATGCTACCCCAGACGTCACCAGTTCATGGAGACTACCAAGGAAAATCAGGTACCCTACTATGGTAAATCTTTCCCCTCTTAGCAATTCTTAACCTCCTAAATTCAATAATTTTTCAAGTAGGGGGTAGGAAAAGGGCAACAGGTGAAGAGAAAAGGCAGATGGGTAAAGAAGGAATTATTCAAAGGTAAATGGGACTTACAGCCCCAATACATCAGGCAAAAACAAACACACAAATAAACAAACAAAACACTAAATTATGTGTGAAAGTGATATTGAGAATAAGAAAAGAAATCACAACTGGCAAAATTTGAAAAGCTGATGAATAACACAAACATGCAAAGTTCAGAGAAAATACATTTTTATTCATTAATTGCTTGACACCTTTATAATAGAATATTCCAGCTTTTCAACAACTAGCTTGATTCTCTGAACATTTCTAATCTATTTCTTTTTCATTACCCTCTTATTTTGGTAGTAACACACCCATAGAACATGTGCATAGTGTGAAATGATCTTGAGCTCTTTTAAGAGAGGACAATGAGAAGTAGAAGTATTCCTAGGAAATTGTTCATACCCTGGGATGGCTAGTGATAACTTAATTAAACATGGAAGTGGCTGTAAAAGGCATAACTGTACCCCTCTAAGTCTAAACTATATGTTGTCTCCCAACTCAACTTTCCCTTAGCTGGATTCCCACCACCTAAAATGGCAAAGTGTGGCATCCAAATGGAAAGAGGCAGTGTTCTTGAATGATTGTGGTTTAAATAGCTTGATTTTGAAAAATTAACAAAAACATATGTCAATATGAACAAACAGTCGGAGTTGTTTCCGGAATCTTGTGAGGGGTCATTTCAGATAAGGGGCTCTGAAGCTTTAACGTAATTAGCCTCAAGGTAAATCTGCCTATGCAAATGCTGTGAAAACATGTCCCCCATGTTAAAAAGGACGTCCTAACTTATAAGGCCACTGGTTTGTTTCTTTACATTTTTAATTTTCTGGTTTTGATCTCTTGCAGTAGATTAAGCTGTAACTTCAAAGTTGATAAGGGATTTCCACACTGAATAGCTAAGATTGAAAAGGCTTCAGGTCAAGAGAAGGAGGCAAAAGGGAAAGCTAAAAAGTTTTGGAAGGAAGTCAACGTAGACAAACATGGAAAACAAACAGCTTGTAAGATGACTCTAAACTGAGGAATTTATGCGCAAATATCCTGAAGTTGAGAATGGTGAGGAATGAATTATCCTTTACTTAAAGTATCTTTGTTTTTCTCAACAATAAAAAAGACCAAATGATGTTTACAACTGTGAATGAACACTGATCAGAATATATCATAAGGTTAAAATAATGAAGTTTTATTGAAAGAATTCTTTCTCAGATTATCCAAAAATAATGGATTTCTGACCCAGCTCTGTCACTAACAATCTGTGTGCTCCTAGAAAAATCACTAAACCTCCTTGGTGTGTTTCTTTATCTATGAAATAGGGACAATAAAACTAGATCATCTCTAAAGATTGTTTCAGTTCTAAAAGTTCTATGATTCTACATGCATTTCCCTATATATAATATCATACCCTATTTAGACATCAGAATTAATATTTTCCTGGAGCTAGAATAGTCTGGAAATAATAACCTAATTGGAAAATATTCTTTGACAACTTCAGATGTTGATGAAAGTCTGAGATATAAAAATTCAATAATGACAATGTTGTATAGAGTGGAACAAAGAAAGATTCCAAAGAATCTTCTTGCAACAAATGCCATTGGTATTTATGTAATCTGGAGAAAACAAAGCAAAAGCGACATGATTCCCTTAGGGATTTGACATCCTGGAAATTGCATTTTTAACACAGCTTATCCTTCAAGGAGCCAACATTCAAACCTGTGTGTAATTTAGACTTTTGCTCATCTTATGTGTTCTATGTGCTGGTTTGAATTACTCAGTAATGGAAAATAGGAATATAGAATTGAAAAAATAACATTTATGGCATTCCTAGTACTAATTATATGCAGCATGGTACACAGTTACAGACACGTATCATTAAAGATGTAACAGATTATCCAAGCTCACTCCTTACTAATTCACCTCTGCCTCTTTTTTTTATATTCATTTTATTGAGATATATTCACATACCACGCAGTCATATAAAACAAATTGTACATTCGATTGTTCACAGTACTATTACATAGTTGTACATTCATCACCAAAATCAATCCCTGACACCTTCATTACCACCCACACAAAACTAACAAGAATGATAATTAAAGTGAAGAAGAGCAATTAAAGTAAAAAAGAACACTGGGTGCCTTTGTCTGTTTGTTTGTTTGTTTCCTTCCCCTATTTTTCTGCTCATCCATCCATAAACTAGACAAAGGGGAGTGTGGTTCTTATGGCTTTCCCAATCCCATTGTCACCCCTCATAAGCTACATTTTTATACAGTTGTCTTCGAGATTCATGGGTTCTGGGTTGTAGTTTGATAGTTTCAGGTATCTACCACCAGCTACCCCAATTCATTAGAACCTAAAAAGGGTTGTCTATATTGTGCATAAGAGTGCCCACCAGAGTGACCTCTCGGCTCCTTTTGGAATCTCTCTGCCACTGAAGTTTATTTCATTTCCTTTCACATCCCCCTTTTGTTCAAGAAGATGTTCTCCATTCCATGATGCCGGGTCTGCATTCCTCCCTGGGAGTCATATTCCACGTTGCCAGGGAAATTCACTCCCCTGGGTGTCTGATCCCACATAGAGGGGAGGGCAGTGATTTCACCTTTCAAGTTGGCTTAGGCGGAGAGAGTGGGCGACATCTGAGCAACAAAGAGGCATTCGGGAGGAGGCTCTTAGGCACAATTATAGGGAGGCCTAGCCTCTCCTTTGCAGCAACAATCTTCCCAAGGGCAAATCCTGTGGTAGAGGGCTCAACCCATCAAACCACCAGTCCCCTATGTCTGTTGGCATGTTAGCAACCATCGAGGTGGGGTAGGCCAATACCCCTGCATTCTCCACAGGCTCCTCAAGAGGGCTCTGCATATTTTTTTCCTTGTTTTTTTTTTAAATCAACTGTATGAAAAATAAAAAAAATTTAAAAAAACATACAATAAAAGAACATTTCAAAGAGACCATAACAAGGGAGTAAGAAAGAGACAACTAACCTAAGATAACTACTTTACTTCCAACATGTTCCTAGTCTACCCCAAGAAAGTAATCTAATATAACAACATTTCTGTGAACTTGTTCCTACTATACCCATCAGAAATTAACAGACCATAGTCATTCCTGGGCATTCTCAGAATGTTAAATTTACCCACAATAGCTTATCTGTTCTTATTGGATTATTGTTCCCCCTTCCTTAATTGCTCTCTGTCGCTAGTTCCCCTACATTCTGCACTATGAACCATTTGTTTTACATATTTCAAAGTTCACATTAGTGGTAGCATATAATATTTCTCTTTTTGTGCCTGGCTTATTTCACTCAGCATTATGTCTTCAAGGTTCATCCATGTTGTTGTATGTTTCACAACATCGTTCCTTCTTACTGCCGCGTAGTATTCCATTGTGTGTATATACCACATTTTATTTATCCACTCATCTGTTGAAGGACATTTGGGTTGTTTCCTTCTCTTGGCAATTGTGAATAATGCTGCTATGAACGTTGCCGTGCAGATATCTGTTCGTGTCACTGCTTTCCGATCTTCTGGGTATATATAGAGAAGTGCAATCGCTGGATCAAAGAGTATCTCTGTATCTAGTTTTCTAAGGAACCGCCAGACTGACTTCCAGAGTGGCTGAACCATTATACAGTCCCACCAACAATGAATAAGAGTTCCAATTTCTCCACATCCCCTCCAGCATTTGTAGTTTCCTGTTTGTTTAATGGCAGCCATTCTAATTGGTGTGAGATGGTATCTCATTGTGGTCTTAATTTGCATCTCTCTAATAGCTAGTGAAGCTGAACATTTTTTCATGTGTTTCTTGGCCATTTGTATTTCCTCTTCAGAGAACTGTCTTTTCATATCTTTTGCCCATTTTATAATTGGGCTGTCTGTACTATTGTCATTGAGTTGTAGGATTTCTTTATATATGCAAGATACCAGTCTTTTGTCAGATACATGGTTTCCAAAAATTTTTTCCCATTGAGTTGGCTGCCTCTTTACCTTTTTGACAAATACCTTTGAGGTACAGAAACTTCTAAGCTTGAGGAGTTCCCATTTATCTATTTTTTCTTTTGTTGCTTGTGCTTTGGGTGTAAAGTCTAGGAAGTGGCCGCCTAATACAAGGTCTTGAAGATGTTTTCCTACATTATCTTCTAGGAGTTTTATGGTACTTTCTTTTATATTGAGATCTTTGGTCCATTTTGAGTTAATTTTTGTGTAGGGTGTGAGGTAGGGGTCCTCTTTCATTCTTTTGGATATGGATATCCAAATCTCCCAGCCCCATTTGTTGAAAAGACCATTATGACCCAGTTCAGTGACTTTGGAGGCCTTATCAGAGACCAGTCGGCCATAGATCTGTGGGTCTATCTCTGAATTCTCAATTTAATTCCATTGATCTATATGTCTATCTTTGTACCAGTACCATGCTGTTTTGACAACTGTGGCTTTATAATAAGCTTCAAAGTCAGGGAGTATAAGTCCTTCCATTTTGTTTTTCTTTTTTAGAGTGTCTTTAGCAATTTGAGGCATCTTCCCTTTCCAAATAAATTTGATAACTAGCTTTTCCAAGTCTTCTGCCTCTTCTTAAATACACAATTTTTTGTTATATGTTCAGCCTAATTTTAACAACCCATATTGGTTTCCATGACTTTCTATGGGAAACTGATAACTGGATAAATATCAGTATAAATAACCACTTTGTAACTACTTAATTTTCTTGTGCCCAAATTTCATGTGAGATCTACAGCCATTCATACTTTCATCAGGAAGAACACTTTTTCATCATAATCCAAAAATATTTACAGCCTGCTCATGATGCTATCCAGCATGTTGGACAAAGCAAGTTAAAATGGACATAGGGATACAGCTCGCATGCCCTAAAAACATCCCTAACCTCCTTGGTATAGCTGTTTCATGTCTCTGGATCTCTAACACCTTCCCTTATATCAATAATTTTGACAAACTAATATTTTATTTCCTTTCATTTTTCATGAGTAAATGTCTATTTCTCCTCAATTTCTTCTTCCTCAATAAATATCCTAATGCAGATGTAGTTAGTTTTCATCCTCCTAATAGCTTTTCACAGTTTGAGCACATCAAGCCTTATCCCCTCCACACTGGGCAGCGATGGTTGCTCAATGTGGCTGGAGCAGTTCCCTCTGAGGTGGAGGGGGGAATTTTTTTTTTTTCCTGAGTAAATCACTCTGCTTTGGAAAGGGCAACCACATCAGTTTCTTGCAATCACATCAGTTTCTTTGCAGGCCTGTAGGCTATTTGCTCTCAGATCTCTTCCTAGATCTTCAGTGTTCCACTCAAGTGTCACAGGAAGATTGATGCCTGGCACTGGCAAGAAATCAGTGTGTGATGGCAGGAAACAGGGAGAAGCCAGGAGATTCCTCCTCCTGCTCTGCTTTGGCCAGCATCTCTGGCAGCAACTATGACCCTGGCAGTGAGTCTGACTCTTCTGTAACTCCAGCTCTTGCTAGGCACCCTGACCTCTCGGGTCCCTTAATACTGTTCCTCCTTTCTGGCCCATCACATAATGGTCTCCTGGTGTTAATCATCTCCAGTTTGCTTTGTCATCTCCTTCTTGTTACTGTTTAGCTTTTCCATCACTGTGTAACCAATCCATACATTAAATTTGCTATTTTAAGCACTCAGAATAGTTTTTGTTTGCCTGGTTGGTGGCAGATACATTTCTGCCTACAGAATTGGTGCCAGGGAACAGCCTGCAAGAAAGGATTGCAGCTCTCCTGAGGGCCTAATGGAGGAGGAGGAGGAGGAAGCACAGGCACTGCTGGCAGGGAGCCCTGAAGAGGCCGGCAGAGGTGCCCCCATTGCCCTCTGCAACCCAGTTGCCTGGTACATCGACTTTTTTTTTTTTTACACTGACTTTTGTTGTTATTGCTGATGTGCTTCCTTGGCTTCAACAGCTATTTTTGCCATGATGATCCTGCTGCCCTTCAGACTCAGGTTAGATGGGATATGCAAGTGAATACCACAAGATTCTTGCCGCTGTATGCCTGGTATTCTTGGCCCAATGTAGTTTTGTGTTTCTTTGGTTGCTTTTTGATAGGTTGAGCATTTGGAGCACAATGTGGCACCATTATTTTTAGCTTCTTTGTTTGCATTGGTCAGGTTGTTTTTGCACTGGTGAGGTGCAATATTTAATGTTTTTTGGCTAATGGAATTTGGAAAGTTTGTGTTTGGGACTAGTGAGGAGTCCTTAGCAGTTGCCCAGAATACATACGCTGTGAATTGCCTTAAAGGCAAAGAGTTAAACTTGGTGTTTGGACTCCACCTTAGCAGGGCTGGAATTGGAAATACAGTAAACATGAAACACATAGGATAGCTGTTTTCTAAGCTTGAAGCTTCATTGGGTTCTGCAGGTCACATAAACCTTAGTGTCATGCTAATGATCTGGGGCATAACGTGAATTCTTTCACTAATCCCTGCCTTGGCCCTTGTTTCAATTTGCTAAAGCTGCCAGAATGCAATATACCAGAAATGGGTTGGCTTTTACAATGGGGATTTATTAGCTTACCAGTTACAATTCTAAGACCCTGAAAATGTCCAAATTAAGGCATCAGCAAGAGGGTACCTTCTCTGAAGAAAAGCTGCTGGCATCTGGAACACCTCTGTTACATGGGAAGGCACATGGCCAGTACCTGCTGTTCCTTCTCTCTGGGTTTCGTTGCTTTCAGGTTCTGGCTTCAGTGGCTCTTTCAGCTTCTGTGAGTGTTTCTTAGCATCTCTGGGACTTTCCTCTCTAAGCTTTCTCTAAACTTCTCTAGGTGTTTCTCTCTGAGCTCTCTGGGCTTTTTCTGTCTTTTATCCTCATAAACAACTCCGATAAAGGATTAAGACCCACCTTGAATTGGCTGGGTCACATCTTAATTGAAACAACCTAATCAAAATGTCCCACCCACAATATGTCTGCCCCCACAGGAATGGATTAAAAGAACATGGTCTTTTCTGGGGCACAAAATAGTTTCAAACCAGCATAGCCCTTATTTACGTGGATCAGAGACAGAAAGAAACCTTCATAGAGAACAAGGAAAAACAGCTGAAGTTATTAAGCTTATAGATGTGAAGGATTTTCTCCTTACCTCTGTGGCTCATATTTATCATCTGTGCTTGCTATTATGTGGCAGTGTTCCCTTTTATTGGGCTGAGAAAAGTTTTCTTTGCAGTGAATTTTGGATTTTCCTCCCAGGGAGCAAGTGTGATTAACAGTGCTGTGTATATCATATCATCTCCTATGTCCCCAACATTTGGGCTCCTTGTGGATAAAACAGGAAAGAGCATCATCTGGGTTTTGTGTTCAGTGACAATCACTCTTGCTTCCCACACAACGTTGGTTTTTACGCTTTGGAACCCTTGGATTGCTTTGCGCCTCATGGGGGTCTCCTATTTATTGCTTGCTGTGCACTGTGGCCAATGGTGGCATTTGTAGTTCCTGAACATCAGCTGGGAACTGTGTATGGCTTCATGCAGTCCATTCAGAATCTTTGGTTGGCAATTATTTCCATCATTGCTGGGGTACTGTTGGATCCTTGGGGATATTTAGTTTAAGGATTTTTTTTCATTGCTTGTGTTGTTTCTTTATCAGTTTTTCTGTGGTCTTGCTCCATTTGGTGAACCGTGCCTGAGGTGGTAACCTAAATTTTTCTACCAGGCAAAGAGAAGAAATAGAACCTTTTTTTCATACCAAATGAGAAGTTTAAAAGACCATATCCCAGGAAGGTGGCTTCCCAAACTATTGTTTGAAAACCTCCATTTTTAATGACTAGAATCTAGTCATTAGGGGAAATAATAGACTGAAAAGGTATTATATTTTTATTTTGAATATACCTTTTTCAAAGTATATCTGTGAGGATTATTTTAGTCTGTGTCCTTTGTATTGGGAGTTGCTGAAAAATTCAATTTCAGAATATGCTAATTAACAATGAAGTGTTAAGAAAATTGCTTTCAAGTATCCAAGTAGATTCTTCATTAAGGACAGTAAATAACGGAAAACACTGTACTGAGAAAATTTTCATTGAGTATATGTTAGGGATATGGCCTTTTATTTATCTTAAAGCAAAAAAAAAAAGGCTTTTGGGGAGACTGAACGATTATTTTATACAGAATAAATTATGGCATTGAGACTTATTATTCCCTATTGCAGTAGGGCATAATAATAAAGAATATAGTGAAAGCTTTGTTTATGGGGGAGTTCTTCAGAAAGCAGAATGTATTCTGTGCTCTTCAGTTATGAGACATGCTGAGTAGTAGCCCTTTAGAGCTTCTTTACATCTCTGTTACTTAGGACCTTAATTACTTAGGGACATAATTTTGGTACCGACTTTCTGTATAGTTTTTTCTTATATTCTAATAACTAAAAAGTGTCCTGAAAATTATGATGATAATTGCATATCTACAAGGATAAATAAAAATCCTGGGAAAAAAAAAGGAAAAAAAGGATTGTAGCATAGAATTGTTCACGTTAGGGCACAAATGTAGGCATGCCCTCCTTGCAAGCTGAAATGGGAATTTTAGTAATCCATGGTATCACAACCACCTGAATTATTGAGACTCTAGGATGCAAAGTAACCTGCTGCACTCTGCCACTATGAGAATGACAATGATTACAAGCATTGTAGAGGTTCGAAAAGTATTTCTGAAGGATTTACAAAAAAATAACTCAACTTGAGGCTTTGTACTCAGCTCAAAACACAGGTAGAAAGCCTGAGCACTATCTGACAGCTTTAAATGAGTTTTTAAAAATCTATTTTAGATCTAGAACAGGTATGGCTGGGGATCAGAACTAAAGTGTTATGGTACAGGTTGGAGAATTATGAAGCAAGTTGGTCAAACAACTTTGCCAAGTTTCTTACATTAACTTTAGGGCATTAGTGAGGCTAAAATAACACCCTTAATCTTGGCCATAAATATGTAGGTATACTCAGATGAAGCTGGAAACACTGAACTTTTATATTTTCTTAAGAATGATTTGTCAGTTCATAAATGTTTTGTCTTAACATTTTATTAATTTTTAAAGAATAGCACAGAGTAACTCAATAAGTATTTGTGGAGCACCTGCTGAAAGTCAAGGAGAAACCCTATTCTCACCTGTATCAATGATGCTACTCATTTTTTCTCATAATACTGCCTTACAATCTTAGTCACCTCCCCAAGAAAATTTCCCTAGAAGATGATATGCTTGTTGAGGTAAGGGACTGTGTACCTTTTTTGCAGGCTCTACAACACAGTCCACAAAGCAGATGTGCTAAAAAATTGCTGCCATATATTAAGATAAACTTCATTCCATTTCAGATATTTTTATTTAGCTAAAGAGAAATGAAATCATTAAGAAAAAGATTGACTTGTTTAAGAAGGATGACTTGTGTCGATTTAGGTCTCAAAAGTACATGTTAGGCCCCATTTATCTACTTTTGTGGCTTGTGCTCTGGGTGCAAATTTAAGAAACTATTGCCTAACACAAGGTCCTGAAGATGCTTCCCTATGTTTTCATCTAGAAGTTTGTTAGTTCTAGCTCTTCTATTTAGGTCTTTGATTCATTTTGAGTTGATTTTTGTATAAGATGTTGGGTACGGGTTCTCCTTCATTCTTTTGCAAATGGAGAGCAAGTTTTCCTGGCACCATTTGTAGAAGGGACTACACTTTCTCTATTGTCCTCTTGTCAAAAATCATTTGGGTGGGCATAGATGTGAGGGTTGATTTCTGAGCTCTCAATTTAATTCCATCGGTCTATATGTCTGTCCTTTTGCCAGTATCTTGCTGTTTTGATTACTGTTGCCTTGTAATAAGTTTTAAGATCAGGAAGTGTGAGTCCTCCAACTTCATTCTTCTATTTCAAAATGGCTTTGTCTATTTGGGGCCCCTTCCCCTTCCATATAAATTTGATGTTTGGCTTTTCCATTTCTGCAAAGAACGTTGTTAGAATTTTCTTTTGTGCCTCAAAGGACTTTATTATGAAAGCAAAATGACAACCTACACAATGGGAGAAAATATTTGGAACCCACAGATCTGATAAAGGTTTAGTATCCAGAATATATAAAGAAATCTTTCAACTTAACAAGAGAAAGACAAACAACCCAATTAAAAAAAAATGAGCAAAAGACTTGAATAGAAATTTTTCCAAAGTAGGTATACAGATAGCCAAAAAAGTATGTGAAAAGATGTTCAACATTTGCCATCTGAGAAATGCAAATGAAAACCAGTGAGATGCTATTTCACACCCACTAGAATGTCTGATATTTAAAGAAAAAAAAAAAAAACAGATAATAACAAGTGTTGGAGAGGATGTGGAGAAATAGAAACAGTTATTCATTGCTAATAGCAAGGAAATGGTGCAGCTACTGTGAAAGACAGTGTGGAAGTTCCTCAGAAAGTTAAGTATAGAATTGTCATATTATCCAGCAATCCCACTTCTAGGTAGATCCTCAAAGAACTGAAAACAGGGATTTGAACAGATATTTGCACACTGATGTTCTTAGTGTCATTATTCACAATTGCCAAAAGATGGAAGGCAACCAGTGTCCATCAGCCAACAAATGAATAAACAAAATGTGGAATATACATACAGTGGAATATTATTCAGCCATGAAAAGGAATGGATTCTGGTACATGCAACAACATGAATGAACCTTGAAGATACCATGTTGAGTGAAATAAATCAGATGCAAAAGGACAAATGTATGATCTCATTGATATAAAATAAGTAGAATAAGCAAATTCATAGAGTCAGCATCTAGAATATTGGTTACCTGGGGATGGGGTGGGGATAGCGAATAGGGAGTTAAGACTTAAAATGTACAGACTTCCTATTTGAAATGATACAAGTGTTTTGGTAATGGATGGTGGTAATGGTAGGCCAACATTTTGAATGTAATTAACAGCACTGAAATATATATTTGAATGTGGTTACAAGGGGAAATGTTAGGCTGTACATATGGTAATAGAATAAAAATTTTTAAACAAATCCATGAAACTGCATGACACAGTGGACCCTAAGTTAAACAATGGACTATAGATAATAGTCCAATTATAAAAATGTGCTTTCATAAATAGTAACACATGTACCACACCAATGTAAGGTGTTAATAATAGGATGGTATATAGGAATCCTGTGTTTTATGCATGAATGCTCTGTTAACCCACAATTTCTCTAATTAAAAAAAATTAAGTATACCTTAGCTTATACTTCCATGGCAAGATTACTGCAGAAAAACTGGCATCTCCTTCCAGCTCAGTGACAAACAAATTGAGTGACTCAGGACATGTCAACCCATTCTGCACTGGACTCCTCCCCTAGAAAAGACAGAATTGGGACAGCTAACTTTAGGCCTAAAGGTAAGATTCTAGAATTCTAAGCAATAATCTAGAGTTCTACTCACATTTTTATTTCTCCTAAATCAGCTTGGTCCTGTTATTCATGCTCAGATAATCTCTTTAAAATGTATTAATTATTGCAATAATCTCTTTAAACTGCTTTATAATTCTCAGAAGAATGGTCTTTTAGAAAGAGGAAATATATAATTAATAAAGGGAATCCAGATGGCACATAATAAACAGAAACATTCTGGTGTTGTATCATCCTGTTGTAGTTGAAAAATATTTTGAAAAAGAAAATAAGAGTACTAACAGTTTTGAAAGCACCGACTTCCTTCAGCATTTATGGCTGACATTTCTGACTATTTTCTATGTCGTTATGATTGACAGTTTGAATAAATCTTAAACTAAACATGATATTAGCATCCCAGTCTCCCAAAACGGTCAGAACCTCCATGTCCAGAAAGAATGTCAAACTCTTAACATAATGCACAATTACAAGGATTCTCTTACTAACAACAATCTTATCTTCTTCTTCTTTTTTTTTTTAATAGGAAATCTACAAGAATGGTAATTGCCTTTGTTAGGTTTTTTTTTTCTTTTTTTTTGAGGGGTCAAATTTAAACCATCTGCAGACAGATGGAAGGGAAAGTGGAATTAGGGCTGTTACAGAAAACTTCTGCAGCTGTCAGGGTGTGTTTGAGACAGTTCTAATGGTTCAAATAGCAACAGGGAATACTACTTCCTGGGAGAAAAAAAATGCAGAGCTTGGGGGAAAGAAGTGTCCTTCTCCTGGCTGGTTGTCTTGGCAAATATGTGCTGTTTTGGACTCATCATTGCAGAGCACATCTCCCATGGGCTCTGGCTGCAGATTCTACTTGAAGTCTTTGGTATCCTTTCCCCTCATCAAGCCACAGTGGGACTTCCAAGAATTCAGGAGAAGAACCAGCTCAGGCCACAGGCACTGCTTTCTCACACCTCCCACGCTCACATTCTTCCGGCCATGATCATCCCCCAGTATTCCCTGCTTGTGTTAGCCTTTGAGGGGGAGGAGAGAAAGAACAAGGGGTCCAGTAATAGCACAGGGCTTGGGCATTTTGTGAAATACAGCAATGCTTGTCTGTACAGTAAAGGCGAACCTGACTCACAGGGGCCTCCTGGAGACAACAACCCTGTTCCCTAATGGATACACCACCCAGTTTCTTCTTAGTTTCTGGCTGCTTCAGGTGACATTCATTCTGGTCTTTTTGCTTTTTTGTTTGTTTGTTTGTTTTTTCCCTATTTCTTTGCATTACATAAACAAATGAAAGATGCTTACTTTTGGTGTCTCTTATAGTTTGCCAAATTCAAATGGATTCTTGGAATATTAGATCCCTGTTAAAAAGGGAGAGCAAATGAGAAAAGACATACAAAAGAAATATTTGTTCACAGTAAGCAATATATTCACCTAATGGTGATGATTCATACTGAGTTTTGTTATAGTTTGGGGGTTCTTTTTCTTTTTTCCTTATGAACTCTTTGTAGTTTTTACTAGTTAGAAAAATGATTTCATATAAAAATTCCTCACTGGGGTCAAACCATTTTTTCCTCTATATGTAGTGCCTCTTATCTGCTTCTCTTATAAGTCCCACAGTAAATCTTGCCTGAGACAGTTTTTATTTTTTTGTGTATGGACAATTTCCCCAACTAGACTCTCTGTATTTCCATTTTTTAAAGCACCTTACACAGTGTAGGAGTTCACTGAGTGACGATGAAGATAATAATTTGATGCCCTTTTTGGGACGTTACATTTAGAATGGAAAAACAGTTTTAAAAAAATACTTGTAGAAATAATTTCATCACATAATATTTTAAAGATGTCAGGGTAAAAGTATGTACAAAGATAAAAATCCTGTGGTTTAAGTTTCAGTGTTTATCATGACTAAGTAGTATTCAAGTTTTCATCTCTTCTAAAGGCAGAGCCCCTTTCCAACAGGAGTATGGACTCATTTCTGTACAGTGCAGATCTCAAAGCAAGAAGGAGAAAGTGGTTTAAACTTTATAACTTTGGAAATAAAAAGAATTGTCACTACTGGATTGGTAGGTAGAAACCAGAAGGGAACCCAAATTGAAAGAAAGAACTCGCTATTGTAAACTATGAAGTTGATCTCACATATGCTTTTTGAGTACAAGTTGCCTCTGTACTGAAAAATCTGGAGCAGAAGGGGCTAGGCAGGGTCTGAATTTTCCATGGGGTCATTTGAGTTGGGAATGAATTAGCAATGTTGATGGATACCCAAGAGTAATACAGAAGTACTTCAAGTGACAGTAGAACTTCACAAATATGAAAACAAAAAGAATAATTATTAACATGAGAGCTAGTGAACATTATATTGATAGTTGGACCTTCATTTATTCCTGGAAGGAAGGGAGATGAGAAACTAGAGATAACAATACTTGAGTCCTGTTAGTGCTTGCTTATATTGGCACTCTTTTGAGGGCTTTACATATATTGACCCACTTAATTGTTAACAATAACATTAAGAAAACACACTGTTATACTGATTTTTTCAGATGAAAAGCAAAGGAACAGAGGGTTCAAGCAACATATACAAGCTCACACTTAGCTAGATAGTGGAGGAATTAGGACTCAAATGCAGTCAGTTTGGATCCAGGGTCCATGTCTATAACCACTACTTTATGCTATGTTACGTGTTGTTGGATATTTCAAGTAGTTGTTTGGTGAGGATTGGGCAAGAATGGTACAGATTCTAAGTTTACAGATGGTAGCCTGAATAGAACTATTGGACTTGGAGAGTAGCAGATAAAGGCAGACAATCAGTACATTTGTATGACCGGTACATTGTTTACTGAGATTTCTCTCTGGTTCTGAATGAGAAGATTTGTGCCTGAGTATGTTTTGATGTATCTTTAGATCTTTACTTGATAATATGTCAGGTCACTGACCTTTAATATTCTGAGTGCCAACAGTTATGCTTGCCTAAGAATAGCCCAGGAAGCCGCAGTTGCCTCCACATCCCTGACTGCAGAGTAATTGTGGTTATGATGCTGAGCTGAGGTCCCTGTTTTGTAGTGATTCCCTCTTTAATCCGTATTTGCCCTGTGTTGTCAATCAAGATGCCTTGAGACTTATAGTGTCACTTGATTGATTACCATAGAGGGCAATAGAACACTGAGTGAGGGTCAAGCCCCATCCCCACTCTAACAACTTCCATAATCACAGTATTTGAAGAAACACTATATTCCTTATGGTGACTAGATGGCAGAAATACTCACCAGACTCATGCATCACATGTTGGTATTTTGTTAAATGTTTAACATAGCAAAGGAACCATTACATGACTCAAACCAATTTATTTGGATTAGCATTTATATTTTTAAATATTTTCAACACTACAAAATATCAAACTTAAATATTGACAATGGCAGCTCCTATTCAGCAAATCAAGAGACTCTCTAATATCCAAATGTACTACCTTGTGCTTATTTTTCAACTTAACATCCTTTTATAAGACATTCAGTTCAACTTTCATTCCAGGTGTTATTTTCTTTTAAAGATTTCAAACTGGTATCCATTCTTTACTGTGATGTCTCTCCCACAGCTTTCTTTATATATTTTGTTTCCCATCACACTTACTCTTTTGCCTTTCCAATTGTCCTATTTCTCTTCCTAGAGACGATTTTCTTTAGGTTTTCTTATCATTTCCTTTGTCGATCACAGAAGATTATTATTTGTAAGGCAATACTAAACTGAGATTCAGGTGTATGGAACTTTCAGTTCAAGTCGTAATAAAGAGCACATGTATTTATTTCACTTCCTTCCTGAAAATTCAGTGAAATGGCAGCACACAAGAACAGTGAGCAAATTCAGTGAAGTGAGGCTATCATTAGAACAAATATTTAATTAATTTCTGAATAATGGAATTCAAATGAAATTATTTGACAGATAAATCAGCTGGAGGGAACCCAAGATTAGAGCAAACAGAAGAAAACTTCAACAAATTAAAATGAATTGCTATGGATAAAAAAAATACACAAATATCAATTAAACATTTAAAAATTGGTCTGAAGAAAACATGGGGTAATTACCAGAATGTAGACAAAAAGAAAAGAGATTAAAATGTGAGCAGAAGCAGCATTAGAGATAGTGATGATCAATCTGAGGTCAATGTCTGTGAAACAGAAATTCTAGAAAGGCAGATAAAGAAAGTGGAGGGTGTGGTAGACAGAATAATGGTTCCCCAATAACGGTCACCTCATAATCCAAGGGATTTTGTAGAGTAGCTGAAAAGCAGAAATTTATTTCTATTTTTTCCTCTGCAAGGCAGAAATGGGTTTGAATCCTGGCTTGAATTTTAGTGAAAATTGATTGTAAAATTCTCCTCATAGTCTTCCCTCACTGAGTTTCATTTTATCATCTCTAAAATGGGGAATTTGTTCTAATTGACACATTGGTTAAAGAATTGACATATCATATTTAAAGTTTCTATCAAAATGTAGGCACTTTTTGTATTATTTACCTTCCTTTCCTAATTCCTGGAAAAATTAATTTGAGCTCTTCTACTACTTACCAGTCCCAATAAGATCTTGGGGCCCTATAGTTTATAAACTGATACTCACTTCAATTCAGGGTTAATATTCTCTTTAGATTCTCTCTAGAAGTAGCTCCTTTATTAGGAATTTACCTTTAGCCCAAGTTCAAATTTCAAAAACAAGAGGTGAGGAAAAGATGCTTCACGTTTCCAAAGGAGAATATTTATTTTCATCATGGCAGTTAAGTGACTGCTTGTTTAGGAGAGAAGTAGAAAAAACCTTAATTCTTCCACAAACTTGTTCCTCTTTACACCTACTCCTACAACTGATTGTCCATAGCATTAGATAGAACATCCCTTGATGCCTGGCAGCATGGTTGCAAAATCTGTAGCAGTTGAATAGCCCATCAATTTTCATAAACTTTTGACTTTCAGCTGAGACTTGAAAATTTCAACATTATTTCCAGTTCCTGGATGTATTTTTCAGGACAAAATGAAAGGACCCCAATCCCTGTTAACTAATGCTTTTCAACCTACTTCTGTTTATTTGTAGCTTCCCATCATCTGATAGCCTAAGATTTGTACATATTCTTTTGGTAATTTCTCCATTTTAAGTGCCCAATATAGATTTTTGCAACATTTCCTCCATAGACTTTGTATCTCACATGATGCCTCAAGTCATATCCATTTCAGAGAGTTTTTTGGGATTACATTTCTATCAGACAGAAGTAGCACATTTTATTAGTGTATGTATTTCAAATAAATATTTCCCTTCAAACAAACACTGGAATTTTTTTTCCTTCCCTGAGTACTTCCTTCTGGGGAAGACTCTATGAGGAAGTGGACGATGAGGACAGCATCTACTCTACTGAGTTTTGCTGGGGATGGCTGGGGTGCCTGTGGGTACTTTCCTGGGTTTCCTCCTCCTTACACTTATGGAGGTTAGCAGGGAAGGACAGCAGGAGAAGGAGGGTCTTTCTCTTCCTTTCCCTGACCCGATCCCAGCCAGAGGGCTCTCTTGAAGGCTAAAAGATGAAATGGGCTATGACCTTTTCACTTTGAATACCCCAAACAATGCTTTGTGGTTGTGATGTTTGCTTTCTCTCAGCCTTAAGCACTCATGCACAGATAGAGTGCCCCCTTCTCTCTGAGGTATGGCAGAACTCTGGAAAAGAGCATGAATTCTGTGGCCAGGATGGTTTGATTGGATCCTGGTCCCCCCACTTACTAGTTTTTCTCATCTCTAAAGTGGGGATAATGATAATGGTATCTACCTAATAGGAATGTGGTTAGGATTAAATAAGTAAGAGAAAAATGCTTAGAACAGTGCCAGCAACATAGTTATCATTATTTCCTACTATTATTTTTTCAGTTTTCTCACATAAAATCAGGAAAAAAATTCTGATTACCACAGCAGCTTCACTTTACTCAGCTTTCCATTAAAACCCCTTACCAATGTGAAAGTTATTTACTTACAACCACTTATGATTGCCTATTAATTGGTCTAGTAGTTGCCAGTATTTTTGAATATTTTGAAAAGAATCTTGGTCTCTTTTATGCACATTTCTGCCCACTTTTCAGCTCTGCCATTTACACCCTGGGTACCTTGAGAAAACTTTACAGTCTCTCTGAGTTTAAGTTTCCTGAGTTCAAGAATAGAGATAAATGCAATACTTACTTCATAGGATCTTTCCGAGGATTAATTTAAATAATGCATATTGTTATTAGATATTGTCTGGCATATAGTAAGTGCCCAGTAAACTTTAGCGATTAACTAAAGATTGCATTGGTAATGACTATTCCTTACCACCAGAAGCATCATCAGCATCACATTCCTGGAGAGCTCTTTCTTGACCTTTAAGAGGTAGTTAAAATATCATGTCATCTGTAAAGATTGCTCCAGGAAAATCTGTTTGTTCACAACTTTGTGGTGTCATGTGCTGTCCTGTCTCCAGTATCTTATTTAGGATTGCATGGAATAGGTGCTTAACAAACAATTGCCGAAGTAAGGAAAACAAACAAAAAAGGAATAAAAAGTATTTTCTTATTACCTGACAAATTCTTCCAGGATTCCCCACGTATTAATTCACTCATGTCTTCAATAGCTCCAGTAATTAGGTACTTCTATTATCATCCCCATTGCACAGATGACAAAATGAGAGATGGAAAAATTAGAAAACTTTATCACAGCCAGAATTGGAACCAAAGCCATCTGGCTCCGGATTCTGCATGTTTAGCCTCGATATTACATTGCCTTTTCTGGGCAAGAAAAAGAACAGAAGGATGAGGATTGAATTAGACACTTTCTAAGGTCCTTTTCTGTTCTAACATTCTGTGATTCTAGAATTCCTCTTGGAGCTCTTTGAGTCTAATATATGCAGAAATAATAGATAAAATTATGAAATTTTATGAAAGGTTCTAACTGTGCATACTTATTCGCTGGACATTTCTAGTCTGATAAAATGATTATATCTCATATTAATTAACCGTAGCATGCCTACTCATACCCACACCTATTTATAATTTTGTTGAAGTTCAATTTTTTTTAAGATACATGATTCTGTTTTAAATGGAATCAATTAGCTAGGAGTCACCCTGAATCTGGAAGTTTGTAATTCCTACAGTTTAACCTCTAACTGCCTTCGTCTCAACCCAAACTTTTACCTAGGTTTGACAATGCTAGATTTATACACTGTAAAATACATTGCATTCAGGAAGATGCTCTGGCAAGAATATGGTGCATAACAAAGGGGGCATTTCTTTCAGGGTCTTAATCAGCTGTCTCTGTCCCTAGGAACACTCCATGCTTGTTAATACAACTATTGTAAAAGAAGTGAGAGTAGACAGTGCATAATGAAGCAAACTGAATGAATATGCTATGTCTATGCCATGTCACTTATATGAAAGAGGATTGCTGGCTAAAATGGAGATCGCAAACTCTACTCCATCCCAGATTATGACAATCTTGAAAAGTAGTTTCAACCAGACTAGGTTAAAAGTAAGAGGGAAAATGCTTATAAACAGGAAGTATACTGAACGATTGCTACCTAAATTATCTTTCAATTAAAAAATTTATTAGGAAGAAGGTTTATTAGGAATGCTGTGTTGGAAGTGTCAGAGGAAGGATTGTAAAACAATTCTCACAATCATATTAACATTCATGTAAAGAAGATGAAATATAAAGGAGACAAAAATTGCTCTCCCTGGATGCCTTAACAATCCCAATTATCCAGTATATCCTTTGAATCTCCCTTCTAAAGTGAATCTTGTTTTTACATAAATATTTGTGTTATTTTATGGGGATTTACCAAAATATTTTTTTAGTTTAAAATTTGGAATATTTGTTTTAACTTTCTAAAGACTATAGTATATTTCTACACATTTTGATTCACTGGGAACCACATAAGCTAATATCTCACTGTGGTTGTGCTATAGTCACCAGCAGAATGGCCAGTTGGGGACTTTAGTTAATGAATGTAACTTAACTGCTCTCTATTCACCAACCTCTATGAGCTTTCAAACGTAAACACCCCACAGCTATTCCATTTGAAAATATGACTAGATGCTAAGAATTTCCCCCCAAATCTTGACCACATTAATACTCTTCCTTAAAGAAAGCAAGCCAATTTCCATCAAAACCAGTACTAAACTCAAATCAGTAAGTTACTTTCTATGCATGAATTTGAGATGTGCTTAAAGGCCACTTTGTCATCATCAACCTTTCAAATTACCTGAAATTCCCTAAAGTAGAATCAGCCCTCCCCAAAATAGAGCAATCTTCCTAGAAATTACAACAAATTAACATACAGTAGTATACATCTAATATTTTTCAGTAAATATTATTTTGGTTCACGGATCCAAAGACCAAAATCCAAATCTTCAGGCTCTTATTCCAGTGATACAAAGCCCCATCTCTTAAGCTCTGGGATGTATGGCTGAAAATATCAATGGGTCCTTTGCTTATGGAGATATGGTTGTTTAACTTATGGCAACAACTACATCTGCAGAGTAGGATCATTGTTAAGCTTGCCAGTAACTGATCTTCAGAGAAGGTATCATCCTGGTGATGCTTTAATTGGACATTTTCACAGCCTTAGAACTATAAATTTATAAGCTAATAAATCCCTATTGTTAAAAGTCAGTCCATTTCTGGTTTATTGCATTTCCTCAGCTTTGCCAAACCAAAAGAGATGCCACAGGCAGAACTTATGAAAAGGTAGTTTATTTGGAAGGTGATCCCAGGAAATGAAAACGAGGGGGTAGGGAAAGTGACAGGAACAGAGAAAAGTCGTGTTATGATTGTGGACAACTGGGACTCAATCCCAATATGGGATTTGATCTCTCTAAAGAAATGTGTCAAATGTATTTTTGAATGAAAGTTGAGAGCCTGAGACTTTCAACATCAGCTCCTGTGTTCCACTGATTTATAGATTCTTCCATGGCCATTAACTCCCTGTATTTCCCCGGCTGCTCTGCTGGGACTATCTGAGTTTCTGTAAAAATGTAGCAGAGAAATATGGCTGGTGTATCATGTGGGATGTGGCAAGTGTTCTGGGTTCTGTCTACCACAAATATAAGTTGGATTAGGGTGGTCCAAGTGGATATGGCATAGGGCAAAAAAAAATTATTTGTCATATTCATGGTCACATTTATGCTCACAATATCCATTTCACAGATGAGAAAATTTAGGCTGACATTCTCAAGTAATTTACCCAAGGTCACACAAAAAGTAAGTGACAGAACATGATTAAAGCTCACTAGAAATGAAGAATTTTAAGCCCCATCATGGACTTACTGAATCAGAATCCCCAAGTGCTATCCATACATTTAAGTTTGCTAAGCAGTGGCATAAAATACATTTCTTTTATAAAAGCCCATGTTCACAAATCAAACAAGAAAATCTGGCACATAACAGCAAGGGTTCAAAAGGTATGTTGGTCCTTTAGTCAAACCGTAGATATTCTTCTTAGTATTTTCTTTTTCAAACCTTAGTTTTTTAAACAACACTTAACTGTGAGAGACCCAGTACTGTTTCCTTTTTTCCATTTGTTTCTTTTAGGAGTCTGTTTCAATTTTGATGGGGGTGGAATGTGACATAGAAAGTGTGTTGTTGATAGATATATAGTGTGTCAATCAGAAGCAAAGATGCAATGACACACAGTGTACTTGAGGAAAGCAAATTGGAGAGCATATTAGCTTCTTATTGCTACTGTAACAAATTACCACAAATTTAATGGCTAAAACAACTCAAACTTATTATCTATCTGAGTTTTTTTGGCTTGTCTGATTTCACTGTTTTAGGTTTCATAAAGCTAAAATTAAGCTGTCAGCCAGCGGGGCTTTTATCAGGAGGCTTTGGGAAAGAATCCACTTCCAAACTCATTCTATTTGTTAGCATAATCCAGATCCTTGCTGTTATAGGACTGAGATCCTGTTTTCTATCTGTGTCATCTTGGGCCAGCCTTTAGTTTACAGAGGCCTCTCACGTCCTTACACATGGATCCCTGCATCTCAGAGCCAGCAAATGCATGTTAATTGCCCCATGTCTGAAATCTCTGCGGCCACCTCTTCTGCCACATCTCTCTAGCTTCACCTATGACATATTTTCTGCATACAGCTGGAGAAACTTCTCTACTTGTAATTGTTCATGTGATTAGATTGGTATAATACAGTATAATCTTATTTTAAGGACCGTAACCTTAATTGTATCTGCAAAGTTTCATTTACCAAGTAACATAACATATTCACAGGTTCTGGGAGTTAGGGCACTGACATCTTTGTAGGCTATTCTGCTGACCCAATGTTTTGTGTGCTTCAAAGAAAATAGTGTAAGTGGTTTGGAAATAGGTTTTAGAGGGTTATAAATGAGAGGAATAAATTCATTGCTTCAATAGACATTTATTGAATAAACACTGATGTTCTGGTTTAGGAATTTAGATTTTAAGCAATACGATGTCATAGAAAACCACTGAGTGGAAAAGTGGTAGAATAAAAACTTTGCTTTGGAAATACTAAATCGCTATCAACATTGTGTGGGGGCATACTTGAAGCAGGGCAGAGACTGATAATTTCTCCCTTTTTTATAACTACAGTTTGTGGGTGGAGAGATAAAGGCCTCATTTAGGAATCTAGCATTGGGAATAAAAAAGGAAAGGATGACTTTGAAGGAAGTTACTAAGGTATAATTGAGAGGACATGGTGCTGTGCATAAATAGAATGAAGGAAAAGGGGGCATGAATGATGACTGAGAGAATTTGAGGAACAGCAAAATGTTCTTTACAAAATCTCTGGTTCAAGAAGAGGAAAGCAAGGCCCCCAAATCACTGAAATGTCATGCTTTAGTAGAGGCACCAACTGTACTAGCAACAAGCAATAACAAAACACCAACTTCTGCATTCCCATTTCATTGTTACTTCCACTTGTCACAGGCTCTCATCAGGGAAGTTGCCTCTCCTAGAATGCATCCCATCTCCTTGATTAATCCCATCTCCTTAATTACACACCAGTAAATCTCCAAATAACCCGGCTATTCCATTTTCACATAATTTCTTGCTATAATACAAGACCAAAATGTCATTCTCAGAAAGTGACTTTCCAACAAATACATAGGGAAAGATTAGAATAAAACACAGGTCAAAAGTATTTTAAAGATGTCTCAAGTTCAGAACACATTTAAACCAACTGAAGAGTACAAGCTGTGGTTAAATTAATCCTACCACTAGGGAAGGTTTGACATTTTTCTTACATATATTCAGATGTTTTTCTCCCCTACTACTTGAACCAGATATTTTATGAAGAAATAATGGAATAGACATGAAGCATGAGACATATGGTGGGCATTTGTTTGAGTATGTTTGGATGGGAGATGATTAAAAAAAAAAAAGAAACTCAGTATAACACTTATGAAACCATCCATTAGAATCCATACCCTGGTGTAGGATTGTTTTAGTTCTCCTAGTAAAAGATTGTGGATATTTTTAGATTAACTTAATACACAGAAACACTAGCAATGTTGAAGGTCATTCCAGAATCTGAAAGTCTCTCAAATGTTTCTGGTTTGGCATCACCAAAAATGCATTGTGCCAAATGCTTTTTCTCCTTACTTTTTAAACCCTTGTGTATTTTTAAAGAAAATGCAAGCCATGTGTTTCTTATGCATTTACACTTAACTCATCAAATTCCTCTTGTATAAGAGTGACTTGACAACCAAGAAGACTTTGGAAATTATTTATTTGCCTTTGAATTCTTTTTATTAGGAATGTAATAGCATTTTCTCCAGTATAATTCATGTTAGATATCCAGGTGTTCAGTTTTTCAAGTATATAAGTAACATAATCTAGATTACTTGTCATTATATCTTTCTTCCCCCAGTAGTATGCTACTATAATTGTAATCCTCATCTTCATCATTATCATCAGTATATTGCTATTATTATTTTATTATTTACTATTATTGCTGGTATAAACTTAATAGTAACATTAGTAGTATTTTGAGAATATCTCCATTTTATTTTACTGCATCTTAATTTACAAAGTCCTTTTACTGTCAGTCAGAGAGAAAGAATTTTCCATTATTTTACACCCTCTACAAAGTTTCTTTTTAGTGTCTCGGTCTTATTTCCACTTTCATGTCTTCCAGTGTGCTAGTCCTCTCACTTAGACATTTTACTCTTCTGTTTTTCAAATCTTTGCTTGTCTCTGCATTTATACTCTAAATTAAAATACATCTTTCCCTGAAATATTTAATTATTGATCTGAAAGATAACTGTGCTTCTGGTTTCGTTGCCTAACTTCATATTCTCTTATGCCTATGAAAACTATACTGTTTTAATTTGCTTATTCTCTGAACTATGAATTGTTATTTTTCCTTAGGTGTTCCTAAATAATATTGTGGATATAGGTTCTGAAACACAAGAGACCCCAGAACCTCCTTTAAGGCAATATGTATATCTTTTTAGTTTTCTACCCCTCTCCCATAGGCTCACAATACTTAGTTTCTGTTGCTTCAACTTAGGGTCTCAGTAAATGTGGCTGGCTGGCTGTCAAGTGATTATTTCATTTTCATTGTATTAATTACATCACATGTGCTACCGGTTTTCTCTATGCAAACAATACAATGAAACACCAGGTAAAAGTAGATTTTGACTCTTGCTTCTTAAAAAAATTATATTACATTTTACTGACTATTTCATAAGACTTAACCCTATAATAGTTTCTTATTTAGCCAATATGAAAACATACCGAACCCAAAAGTAACAAGTGGGAAACAAACTCTTCATCAAAACTACCAAATATCAAATAGTGTTCATTGGCAAAAGAGGTAGATAGATCACTACTGGTAGAACATTGCACAGGATGTGTGCTAGCTGTTGGTGATGAAGAAAGGAAAATCAGTCTCCATCTCAGAGAACTTACTATTTGGGGAGACACATTTCTAGACAGTTTCAAAACTGTGTAAAAAGTGTTCAGACAAAGTAAAGGAGTAGAGGTATGTATCCTAGCATAATTTCAGAAGGAACACTCTTGGAGGAGGTCCCCAATTTAGACAGTCTGAACAAACTAAGCAATATAACAGGTAAAAAGAAAAGTGCTCATTTAACAGGGACTTACATAGCGTTGGTTATTGTCCCAAGCACCTTGTAAATTCATTTAATTCTCATAACTGTCCCGGGGGTAAGTACTATTATTATTGTGATTTTATAGGTAAGAAAACAGAGGCATGGTAAACATGAATTGTTTTCTCTTGCTATTCACATAGGTTATCACTAAGTGGATGGTGAAACTGATTTTCTTCTTGGACTCAGTTTTGTATTTTTCAAAATCTATTTAATGAGTCTTCACATTTTCTTATAAAATATGCTCATAAATCATTTATTCGGAACATGAACAGTATTACTGCTCTTTAATCATCTCAAATAGGCTTTTAATTTGATTGTAAGTGCACAGAGGTGATGGTTAATTCGTGTCAACTTGACTAGGCAATGGTGTACAGTTGTTTGGTCAAACACTGTCCTTGTTACTGCAGAGGTTTTACATTGATGGGATTAGCATCTACAATCAGTTTATATTAAATAAAATAGGTTACTCTCAATAATATGGGCTATGACTGATGGTTTGGCTGGATGGTCAGGGACTCAGAAGAAACATTATGGGAAAACTGGTCACAAGGAGGTCTGGGGAGAGGTATATGGATAGACCTTTCCGAATGGGCAAAAAAATGTAAGGATATTTGTGTTCCATGTGAATGCTCACCAAAGTGATCTCAAAAGAGGTGGATTTTAATAACACTGTGGGAAGGATGATATTCTGTGGACAGCAGTTTCTTTCTCTAGCCACTACTATCATATTCCAATAGGATCATAAACAAAGTGGCCATGGTGGTAGGGATTGAGGTTTTGCATGTGTTCAGCAACATGGACTTCCAATCACTAAAAGTGATCTGGCTGCAGTCACTGCTGAGTGCTCAGTCTGCTAGAAGCAGAGACCAATACCAAGTCCCCAATATGGCACCATTCCCCAAAATGATCAGCCAACTGCCAGGTTGATTACACTGAACTGCTTCCATCCTGTAAGGAGCAGCATTTTGTTCTTATAAGAATAGACTCTGGATATGGATTTGTCTACCCTATTGTTCTGGTTTGCTAATGCTGCCGTTATGCAAAACACCAGAGATGGATTGGCTTTTATAAAGGGTGCTTATCTGGTTACAAAGTTACAGTCTGAAGGCCATGAAAATGTCCAGAGGAGAGAAGAGAGAAGGAAGGCCAATGGCATCTGGAAAACTTCTGTTAGCTGGGAAAGCACGTGACTGGCATCTGCTGATCCCAGGATGTGTTCCGGCTCCACCCTCAGCTCCTGTGCATTTTTCAAAGTGCTGTCTTGGATGCAGCACCTCCTTCTGTCTGTGAACTCTTTTATAAGACTACAGTGTTTCAATTAAGACCCACCCTGAATGGACGGGGTAACACCTCCATGGAAATTATCCACTCGAAATTCTCACCCACAGTTGATTGAGTCACGACTCCATGGAAGCACTCAAAGGATTCCAAACTAATCAACACTAATACCTCTGCCCTCACAAGACTGTATCAAAGAACATGGCGTTTTGGGGGACATAATACATTCAAACTGGCACACCTATATGCAATGCCTCACCAAATCTGTGGACCTTCAAACTGCCGCATTCACTGCCATAGTATTCCACACAGCATTGCTTCAAATGAAGTGTGACACTGGGACAATGCTCATGGAATTCACTGGTCTAACCATGTTCCCCATCATTCTGAAGCAGCTGGGTCGACAGACAGTAGAATGACATTTTGAAAACCTGATTATGGCACCAGATAGATGGCAATACCTTGCAGGGCTAGAATAGTGTTCTCTAGTATGATGCATTTGCTCTAAATCAGCATCCTCTCTATGGTACTGTTTCTCCCATAGCCAGGATTCATGGATCCAGGAATCAATGGGTTGAAATGGGAGTGGCACCAATCACTTTCACCCCTAGTGAACCACTAGAAAATATTTTTGGTTCCTGTTCCCGTATCCTTGTACTCTGATTATCTAGAGGTCTTAGTTTCAAAGAGAGGAGTGCTTCCACCAGGAGACTCAGCAATTATTCCACTAAACTGAATGTTAAGACAGCCATCCAGTCATTTTGGGATCCTCATATCTCTGAATTAACAAAGAAAGGAGTTAAATATACTGACTGGGTTGACTGATCCTGATTACTGAGGGGATATTGGACTGCTATTACACAATGACGATAAAGAAGGGTATGTCTGGAATAAAGGAGATCCCTTACAGTATCTCTTAGTGATACCAAGCCATGATTAAAGTCCGTGGAAAACTACAACCCAATTCAGGTAGGACCACTCATGGCCCAGGAATGAAGGTATGGGTCAACTCAAAAGGCAAAGAATGATGACAGTAAGCTGAGATGCTTTCTGAGGTCGAAGGTGATATCAAATAGGTAGTGGAAGAAGGAAGCTATAAATACCAGCTATGAACATGAAACCAGTTGCAGAAATGAGGGCTGTAATTATTATGACTATGCCTTCCTTATTTTGTTATGGATATGTTAATATTCATATCTTTGTTTTCTTCCCTTCCTTATCCCCTTATCATATAATATAAGTTGAATTAATTTTATGTCATAATATTTGAGTTATAAGACATCAAAAAGAAGAGTGAATATCACACAAGTGCATACATCCTCTTGTGTTGAAAGGGTTAATGCATTTTTGGGCGTTTGTGGGAGAGCCATATCATGTTAGGCGGAAGTATGACTTTGGCAATTAAATTGATTTAAGATGTCTATGGGTACCAAATTGACAAAGGGTAGACTGTAATGTTCATTTTATGTGTCATCTTGGCTACTTACAGTGTCCAGTTGTTTGATCAAACATTGGTCTAGTTGTTGCTGTGGAGATATTTTGTAGATGGGATGAGAATCAGCAATCAATTGACTTTAAGTAAAGGAGATCCCTCTTAATAATGTGAGTGGGCTTCATCTAATCAGTAGGAGGTCTTATTAAAAAAAAAAAAAAAGAGATACAAACAATTTCTACCTCAAGACTTCAACTTTGTCTTTACTAGAATTTCCATCCTGCCAGACAGAATTCAGCATTCTCAGCCCTTACAAATGTGAGCCAATTCCTTAAAATGAAATAAACCATATATCGTGTGCATGTATGTGTGTGTTAGTGTGTGTGTGTATGTATTGTTTCTGTTTCCCTGGGGAACGCTGACTAATATAACAGCCAACAAGGACTGAGTCATGAGGCTGACTTTTATAAGAAAAAAAAAAACTTTATTCTTCAAAGGTTTTTGAATGATAAGAGGGACCATAGCTTTAAGCTTAAAAAAAAAAGACACAAAGATTTTGAATTTCAGAGGATAAAGGGATATTTGGTGGGGTGTTACCATGTTCTTGGGATTTGGGGAAAACAATGTTAAGGACCCACACACAGATGACTGACTCTAATTTGTGTTTCAGGCAGGTACTAGGTGGGATATCATGTTGGGTTTCTTGTTTTAAATAACCACCTTTGAGAAATATTAGTGATATGACTTGACTTCTGTGGAAGAGGTGAAGCTTGAGGTAGCCAGTTTCTCCTTTCTCATGTGTAAAGTAATACACTTTGTAGAAAATTATTTATCTTCATTTAATCTTGATCATTGTTTTTGAAGAAAACATAGAAATTTCAGATTAATTTGACAGAGCTAAAAATCCCAGGGGGCTTAAATAATTGAAATGATGGTCTCCATATGTGACTATCTATGTCATTCAGGGTTGTTCAGAGAACCAGAATCAATAGGAGATTTATTTTAAGAAATTGGCATATGCAATTGATGGGACTGGCGGTATATAATCTGCAGAACAGGCTGGCAGGTTGGAAGCTCAGGCAGGAGTTAATGCAGTTTTGAGGCAGAAGTTTTTCTTCTCTAGGAAACCTCACTTTTCATCTTAAGGCATTTAACCTATTGGATAAGGCCCACCCACATATATCAAGGAGAATCTCCTTTACTTGAAGTCAACTGAGTGTAGAGGTTAACCATATCTATGAAACAACTTCACAGTTGTTGATTAAATAACTGAGCCAATAGCTTTGCCAGCTTAACACATAAGGTTAATCATCACATCATTTTCACTAGCACGCCTACCAAACACTTTTAGGTTGAACTTTTAATGTTAATAAAGTTAACATTTATTGAATGACTACTATGTGCCAATATGTTGTTTCATTTAATTCTCAGAAGAGACAATGTTTAGACATGCCAGAAACTGGGCTTGAATTATTTTAAATTGGTTCTGTAATTTGGTATCCTGGCTAGTAAGCAACATACTCATCAGGGAAGTAGGTAGCATTATTGACAGTAGATTGATGAGAGAACTAGGGCTGAGAGAATGTCATCGCTAAAGTGCAACTGGTGGAATCAGGATTCAAATAGGATTTTGTTTGACCTCTTAGAGCCATACTGTTTCCAATATTATCATGGAAATTATCATGATACGTCACATAATTTAAAGACACTCTTGAGATTTGGGAATCTTAAGGGTTGATATTTTTTTGTTGTTGTTGGGCACTGTCAGGTGCTCTTTATTGCTTTTTTTTTTTTTTTTTAAATTCAGTTTTATTGAAATACATTCACACACCATACAATCATCCATGGCATACAATCCACTGTCCACAGTATGATAACATAGTTATGTGTTCATCACCACAATCTATCTCTGAACATTTTCCTTACATCAGAAAGAACCAGAACAAGAATAAAAAATAAAAGTAAAAAAAGAACACCCAAATCATCCCCCCATCCCACCCCATTTGTCCTTTAGTTTTTATCCCCATTTTTCTATTCATCCATACACTAGAAAAGGGGGTGTGATCCACAAGGTCTTCACAATCACACTGTCACCCCTTGTAATCTACATTATTATATAATTACCTTCAGGAGTTCAGACTGCTGGGGTGGAGTTTGGTAGTTTCAGGCATTTACTTCTAGCTATTCCGATATATTAAAACCTAAGATGTGTTATCTATATAGTGCATAAGAATGTCCACCAGAGTGACCTCTCGACTCCATTTGGAATCTCTCAGCCACTGAAACTATTTTTGTCTCATTTTGCATCCCCCTTTTGGTCAAGAAGATACTCTCAGTCCCACGATGCTGGGTCCAGATTCATCCCCGGGAGTCATACTCTGCATTGCCAGGGAGATTTACAAGGGTTGATCTTTTTTTAAGTGCCTGTGTTAGAATACAAATGCCTGTTAAATATTTCTTGTACTGCTTATGCAGTTTCCTTTTATAGTCATAATTTCCATATGCAGCAGTTTACAATTGGCTTCTCATAGTATATAACTTTTCATGTGTTCTACATATTCTTGTAGCTTTATTTTTCTTCAGTTTTGCACTCCAAAGAGAAAGTTCTATAATTAAATTAAATCTCTGTTCTTTGCTTTCTCCATTAACCTTCTTTTTCCATTTCTCCTTATACCCTTTCCTTCCTTCCTTTTTTTTTTTCTTTATTGTTGAGTCAATTTAACTATGGATTTAAAGCATGCAGATTTGGGAGAGGGGGAGATTTGAGATGGGAGTGCTTGTGAATCTTCTTTCTATTTGGCTCTTTCTGTGACCAAAGACAGAAATGTAATGGGAGAAAGATTTTTCTTCAATGATATTAAGAATAATATTTGTGTTGGAACTTATTCTTCTTCAGTGTTACTTATTCCTGTGAATTAATTGGCCCCATTTTTCAGATGAGTCAACTGAAACTCAGAGAGGTTAAACATTTTATCTAGGACCACAGAGCCACTGAGAATTCCGAACATGGGTTTCAACCCAGATCTGTCCAGGGTCAATCAATGCTCATGACATTTTCTACTCACATGCTGTCTTCCAACATTCTAAGATATAGGATTATGAGAATTCAGAGATAAAAGAAAATTTGATATAATCTTTTCCCAACGATTTTACTTTATCTTTTAGAGACTGTAGTCCAAAAGAATTGGCCCACTTATTTAAGGTCATGTAAGCAACCACTACAGTGGAAAACAGTTATTTCTTTCTTGCATCTTTGATATTGCAACATTTGCTTAGTGATATTTAGACTTTGGGATTAGTGTTGTTTCTTAGCATGGAACCAGTTTTATGGTATCTTTGCAGCTGATCAATTAGAGGCAAGTCAAAGTGTGAAATTCCATTACTCTTTCCTTGTGTAATTCACAAACTCCTTGGAACACTTTGCTTTGTAACAACAGACGTGTGCTGTCCATTAGGCTCTGCTATCCCATTTTGTCTAATTGGTCTTGATATTGTAGCCATCATATATACTTTCTTTTACTGCCACCTGATTCCATTTACAAAGAGGATCATTCGTCATTTCTACATGATAACATAAAACGTGCATCTTTTCAAAATGGGTCCTTTTATATAAACTGGTTGTTTCTCCTACATAGTATCTTCCTGCTCTGCAGTCCTAGGGGAAACATAAATCCATTTTCTCTATTGAGTTAGAATAGTCTCTACATCTTGTAGATTATCGGAGTTGAAGATTTGCATCTTTTGGTGAAGAGGAAATAAATGTTTATTTTACACACAGAAAAAGCAGACAAATGTACATATGCTCACACATGCTTACAAGCACAGACACACAGACATCCACCTGGTCATTAATGAGCAAGAACAATATAGGTCTGTGTACATGATCACAATGCAATGAGGAGTGATGGCTTCAGTTTAGTCACCTGATCTTATAACAAGTGCATGCTTTCCTTTCATCTCTATGATCTATAAACCTTTAAGGAAAATTGCCCTTTCCTATTCTTGGGTAGATGTGAAAATCCCAAAGCGTCTAAAAGGAATAAGCTGCTGGGGGCTGGGATTCCAACAAATGAGGAAAATGCTAGACAATTTTCAATAGTATATTAATAATAATGATCTATTTGTAATGTTATTTTTTTCTCTTATTTACTCAAAAATACGTGAAAGAATTGAGACAAGGACTGGCTATTGCCTTATGCAATCAGGAAAATAGCTTCATTTAAATTACTGGATTTACAAAATGTTACATATTGATTAAAGTGGCCAATTTCTTTGTCCTTCTAAACACAATCTGAAGCAAAAATAGTGGTACTGAGAATTATAATAGAATTAGAGCATTCTGTCAACCTCCCTAAATAAGTTTTTATATTTCCACAATAATAAAAGTAACTGAATTATATAGTTATTTTTGTTGCTTGGTGAATAATAATCACCTTGATGAATGTTCAACTTTGAAAAAGAAACACCTAATAAAAATAATGAAAATGAAAAAATCTGAACATGGCAGTACTTTACCTCTTGTTTTATGGAGAACTATCTTACAGTGCTGCTGGTTTAGATAAGAAACAATATGTTCTATGAGCATGATATGGCTCACTGATAACACAGCAAAGCACAGCCAAATGACATAATAGGAACACAGTTATGGCTCTTAGAGAATCTTCTCCATTACCAGTTACACCTGAATTGCACTGACTAAAGAAGTAATATCAGTACTTTTTAGACTACTTAAATGCATATGCTTCTACTCACTTGTGGACACTAATGGATTCAGATTTGTTCTCCAATGTAGTATTTTCTAATAGAATTTTTAGTGATATATTGACTTACATTAATGAAATAACAGTATATATAAAAAAGAAAACCTTGTGTTTGTCTCAAGAACACTAGAATATTATAAACAATTAGACCTGTATACAGACATGACTATGTAAGCATTTTGGGAAGCAGGAAAACAAAACAAAACAAATCAAAGTATTTACTTTATGAAAACAAATCTGGTGCTTAAAAATATTCTTCAGATTTGTGTATCTCTGGGACAGATGACCTTAAGCAGGAGGAAAAGTAAAACAAAACAAAACAAAAAATTGTATATTTAAAAACATTAAAAATAAGTTTTATTGTTTATATAACATATTTAGAAAAAAATTACATTTCCAGCCATGCATATTTGATTCTAGACTTGAACGGATTAATTTTCTAAAGTTTGCACTCAATGTTGTCTGATATATGCAATTGGAAATTGCTTATTAAAATATGTATATATAAAAAAATGAATGTACTACACATAGTAACATGCCAACAAAAAATAACTTTGCCAAAGATGATAGTATAGAGGTAAAAAATTAAGGGTCTCTTGTCCATGGCACCAGGCTCATGTCCTGCCCTTGTTTAATTGAATAAACTGGGGCAAAGTCTTTAATATCTCTAGTCCTAGTTTGATAGGAATAATAATTATAATATCTACATTTTAGGGCTGTTGTGAGGTTTAGGGGGTAATAACATAAAAGTTAAATGGTATTTAATTTAATAGGCAGAATTGTCTTAAAAAGAAACTCCTTGTCACCATAAGGCATCGTGCATAAAATGATTAATGATATTAAAAAATGGAAAATCTGGCCTGTGTATCGTTAATCTTTCCAAAAGAACAACAACAATGAGAAGTACAAATTTAAGTTCTTTAAGCTTTAATGGAAGACTTTCAGGGTGCTCCCATTAAAAACACTGGGGAACTAACATACCTGTCAAAAATACTTTGAGATTTCTGAAAAGAAAATACGTGCTGCTGTTTTCAATGAGTATATTGCCACTCTAAGAGTTTTTAAAGTAGCCTCTAAATGCTAAGCAGGAACAGTTAAGTACATTCAGTCTTTCAGTCATTTTTCCATTCAACAATTTTTTTTTAATGCCTACTATGTGTCAGAAATTGTGCTAGACTCATGATGAAAAACATATGGTCCCAGCCTCAAGGAACTTATAATGATTTCAAAATTATATTGCCTCAAAATTCTTGCCCTTTTACATCCACATCTAACATACAATCTTTTAAGATGAACTCAATAAAAGTTTTAATTTTTTAATTTATTGATCTATCAAATCTAAAGTTAAAGTGAAAAAACTGTTCACGTCTGAAGATACTATAAGGTGGAGATATGGGGGGATCTAGCTATAATATTATTAAATAAACATTCCTTGAATCTAAACTTTAATGAATCTAATCCTTGTGTAGTTAGACAAAATCACCCTGTATAAGAGAAATTAGTAAAACTAAACAGCCTGAGTTCAAATCCTGATTCCGTCACTTACTAGCTTTGTGACCTTCCCCCCAGGTCAGAATCCCCATCTGTAAATGGGAATTAGCAACATCAGCAACAAAAAATATCCATCTCAAGTTTGTCATGAGGATTAGATGAGTTAATACAAAAAGAAGCTCTTAGTGCCGTGCCTGGATTAGAATTCACGATCTTATTTTTCAGTGTTCATGGATCTGTATCTATAAAAAGGATATTTGGCTTCTGAAAAATAAAATTAGTAAATCTAAACATATTCTCAGTGCTTTGAGTGTTTCCTATAAAATTTATTTGGTATCAAATTATCTCTAGTTAGGTTTATAAAATGCTTAGGGCCCTGAAAAAAGAGACAACGTATTTGAAAAAAAGTTTGGTTATGTTTTCAGATATCCCCAAATATTTAGATCCAGATATCCCTACAACAATGGAATCAGGCTGTGAAGATATTATTCTCATCTCCAGGTGATGATATTGCCAGACATTTAAATGTTGGGTTATAATTTTGTCATCATGCTTTTCAAGAAAGAAATTAAAGTGATTATTCATTAAGCACAAAACTAATTTGAGACTGTGAATGCCAAGAGGGAAATTGGCGAGGTGACCCATCCTTTTCAAAGATAACAAATTGTGTCCTTTTAGCTTCTGGACCACCATAAAACTTTTGAGACATTTAAAGAGTAAATGAAACTATTCTATGAACCCAGCACAAAGAGAATGTAAAGTAGTTTCCTTTTTGATTTATTTTAACTGACAATGTCTTGGGCCAGTTTCTGAGTAACTTCTGTATATTTAATGAGAAGAAGTACAAGGAGAAATTTTGTTTTCTCACTCGCACACAAATACATCTTCCAAGTTCTTTACTTTAAAAATAAATTCTGAGAAGTTAGGGCTTGAAAGATCATATCTAATTAGTATAGACCCTAATCACACTTAGAGTAAGAGGGACTTCAAATAGATACGAGAAAAGGAAGTCCTTGAATTAAGTACATCGCATCTAGAATTATAATGCATATAGCTAACCTCAAATATGCCTGAAGCAGAATATACAGAAATAAGAATCTATGTTAAATCTCAAGTGAGTTCAGGAAAGGTATAGACTTGATGTTCACACAGAATACTATTTTGGATAACTCAGAAAGCAGTTAATCTTACATGTTCTTTTTTAAGATATCATAGTGAAAGTTTGGCAATTTAAATATTATAGCTAAAGTGATCTTACATAGAAAATAAAACTAATGTAAACATTATCTAACTCACAGGTACCATTAGATCCCAGTTAATATATGTCCTTATAGTTCCTCCAATTAAGGATTTGCATGGCTATGGCAGATACTCTGCCTGATCTTGTTTGTCTTGTTAGAGTTAAACAGACCTAATGAGTGAAAGAGACTAAAAAAAAATGGACCACAGCGAGAATAAGAGAATTATTTTATTGCTACTGTAGGTGAAACTGGGTGAGTAATCTGCCTGGGATTTAGAGGTATCTACCGAAGGAGACATCAGGAGACCACACTGACTGGGTTGACAACTGAGAACTACCAAAAGAATGGTTTTCAAATTTATCCTCATGAAGTCGCAATATAGCCTTTGGGACAGATGTGTACAGGTGAAACAATCTACATCACAATTTTGATATTTAGTGAGATCTTTTATAATGAGTTTGAGCACCATAGTGTCCTTAGTTGAAACCACGTGGAACAGACTAGCCCAGTCAAGTTCTGCCTGAATTCTTGATCTATAAAATCATGAGATATAATAAATAAAAGATGGGCTCCAAATGTTTCACAATGCTTCAATTAAATGCTTATTTTCTATGTAAGTGAAGCCAATAAAAACATTTTTCAACCTCAGCTCTATATAGCTGATGTGGTTTCCTGTGATTAACAGAATAAATTCTTCCATTTATGTTTTACAGTTTTCTAGTAGTATTGGTTCTTCCTCATTTCCAGAATAATAAAATATTAAAGTATTTCTCAAAAGAAAAAAAAAAAAAAACAGAATAAAATTCTTGCTCAGAAGATTTTGAGATATTTTGGGGGCTCTGCTCAAATATCACCTCCTCAGAAAGTCCTTCCTTAAATAACCTACTTAAAACAGCACATCATTCAATGACCTCCTTTATCAGCTTTATTTATTTTTCTTCATTCAACTTATTGCCACTTCTTCCTTTGCTTATCACTACCATGAGTGTAGTCACTTTGTCTATTTTGTTCACTGCATAGAAAAGTGAATGATACATAGTAGCATCACTAAATATCTACCTTCAGATATTCTACCTGAATATTACAAGCTTTGTTTTTATAAATAAGAATAACATATCATCCTGATATTTTTAAAGAGATAAGGTATTCTGGCATTGTCTAAAGATAGAAATCTTTAGGTTTCAAGAAAATGATTCATATATACATTTATCAGTGTGTTTAATTTATGATCACTACAAATATTTTCTAGAAAATTTTTATATAACCAAAAGCCATTTTAAATGAAGCTAGTTTTAAATATCATATTAAAATTTGAAGAATAGTTCTCTCTAGCTCTAATAATCAACTAAATTTTTTCTTTGGCTTCCTTTGATTTGTGTTTAAGTTACATGACTGTAAATTTTATATGAAATACAAGCTCCCAGAATTCATGTGATAATTTGTACAATTCATAATCATGAGGGTGTCAAGACATTTATTTTAGCACATGTGAGCTTGCAATGCCATTAAAAGGTTATGTTGATAAAATTAATTGTCCCATTTGACAAAAAGTGGGAAAAAAAATCTGAGAAAGCCTTTAAGTAAAAGTGAAATTCACTTTACAAAGGCAAAACGTACAGTGGCTCCCCATTTGGTTCAAATGAACAGGCTATTATCAATCTATTCATAAAATCTCAGCATGGTACCATTTCCCTATTAAAGCTTTATGCAGAGGGAGTGGAGCTATTTTGTATGTTTATCTTTTGTTCTTCTACCACTTTCTTTTTCCCATGTTTACATTACAAGAGGGAAGTTAAGGAAATAAAAGAAGAAGCCAACTGAGAAAGGCTACAAGGAATATTTGAAGCTCCAGAAGGAGCAAGGAGCACAAATCCTCCAGTCATGTTGCTTGCCTGGCTAACAATACATTTCACTTTAAAATTCAGTTAAACTACATGAGAAGCTGCATCATTATTTTCCTGAATTGATTTCTCTTTCCCATGCAACAATGACTGTTCTTCTTATCAACCACTCTTATAATGGGGACTAAACAACCAACCACCTCAGCAACATATATTATTAAGATTTTTCCTTTTTTCCAGGCCAGCTGTCCCAGCAATTATATTTTACAAATACAATTCTACACAGCTCCTCTCAGTTGAACACAATAATGTAATTTTACTGAATGACTCTGCAGAAGGCCCAATTATTTCTTGAAGCAGGGTTCCTGATGTTATTTTGCATTTAATTCATGACCACATGCTGAAAGTTATTATCTGTGCAGCAACCAACTGAAATGTTTTCTAAAAAGTATTTCACATGCTTTTTAACCTGTGACTTAAAAATTTAAGTACACTTTACTTGGCTTCTCAAACACACCTGAAGGACTCAAATATAATACACGATTAAATTATAAGCCTTACATACATTGCAGTAAGTCCTTTTTTAATACAAAAATATGTAGTAATTCTAGTATTATTGAAAGTGCACCTTTGTCATCTGATCAATTACCCATGTAATTTATAGTAATAAAAAATGCTAAAAAAACTTGAAAATTAGTTAAATGTTATATGTGTGAGTGAATATAGGTGTGGGTATCTGTGTGGGTTCCTGGGAAAGTGTTATATTTATTCATGGATTCCTTTCTGAAAAATCATTTAAAAATAATCTCTTCGAGAAATATCTAGAGCCTGTTTAGATTCCTTTGTGATATCCATCATATCCAGCTTTAAACTGTGGTATTTTTTATGAACAGATATACTACTATGCATATGTGGAAAAATTATATTGATTTGAAAAAATACTACAATAAAACTCATAGTTAACACAAAGCAAGTGCTTACTAGACACTGGGAAATACACCACTCTTTAGTTATATTGTTTCCCTAAATCCTTACAATAGTCCTGTGTAAAACCCCACTTTAAAGAGAAGAATTACGAAACTTGGAATGATACAGTAGCTCACAAAAAGATAAACAGTAAATAGAGAATTGGGATTGGAGGCCAGAGATCTGCTACCACAACCTGCTTCATAACACTCTACATGTTGCCATATAATTAGAATAGAGTGTCAGTTATTACCAAAGCTATATATGTGTGTTTGTGTGTGTTTATATATAAAGAAAATCTTCAAGATGTATACATTTATTTTGTGAAAGCAATATGAGTAACATTAAAAATTTCCCATATGGATGTTGGGTCTCTAAAAACAGGAAAAATAATAGCAATAATATTAAAATATCAAAAATTACATTCTATATTCTAAACAAAGGCTTTAGTAAAGCATAGCTTACCTATATGATTTCTTTACCTGGGGAAATTAAATATAGTGCATTATTTTCCTATAGATGTTAATATAAATGATTCATTTTCTGATACTTAGTTACATTTGAAGGGTAAAAATGCTTTGTTCAAGATTGAAGATGAGAATGAGAATTTTAGCTAGCATAAAATGAGAAAATGAAGGTACAAATAATAGTATAATCATAAACTTGAAATATGAGCATATTTCATGGAGAAAAACAAAATTATCTTTCACTTTTCAAATAGTTCTGGAACCTCAGCAAATCATCCCTACAATCTAGGCTTATTTGCTTTCTTACACAGGTACACTTGTGATAAAATGGCATTATAGTATACTTACAAACCTCAAAAATTCTAGCACAGAGACTTGTCTATAAGAACAAATTAGCTATTAGTCAGCCCTGCTTTCAAGAATATACTTATTTATATTATCTAGAAAGTATTTATGTCACATTGAATTCCTTGTGTAGTGACAAGCATAATTCCAAACCAAGAAGACAGAAACATATCTATGCTAATGTAGTTCACAGAGAAAATATTCTTGTTTTCCATAAAGATAAATCATAAGAGGCATTTTCTTAGTATGCAAATTATGAAAGCCAAATAGTTGTGACTTTTGTAACATTGCATACAGACATGTCATTTAAATTTTTCAAAGTACAAATATAGAAGTTATGAAGCATTATTACTTGACAGAGGCTATGCTAAAATATTAAGTGCATTAAATGATACTGGTCAATGAAAATTATAACATTGTCAAAATAAATCCTGAGGTCTATTTGGAAAAAATGAGAGACAAAACAGAGGATATCTGATTTCAGTCAAACACCCTCAGCTTGCAATGCTATTAATGACATGCTAAATGTAGTTTGTTTTATGCTTTATATCCAGGTGGAAAAAGCAATGACTATAATTGATGAGGTCATAAAAATGTGAATCCTGAGGTATTTTACATATTTATATATTAATGCATTTTTACCACAAATACAGATGTAGTCATATGTATATGTGTGTGTAGATATATAATGAATTTTATCACAAAGTGAGTTATTATTCTGTTAAACATCAGATGCTACATGTACAGAAAGAGGCAGTCTGTGAACAAATGGGTAACTGTTTTTTAGGTCTCAATATAATTTTTTAAGTATTTAGAAAAGACGGATCCAGATAATGTGAGATACTGACAGTTTACCTTGGACAGAATATATGCTATGTGAAATTAGGAACCCTTACTTAATAAGTCAATTCCTGGATCTTGAGGCTTGCTCTTGTGAAACTTATGGCTGTAAAAGGTAGGCTAAGCCTTCTTATAATTACACCTCAGAGTCACCTCCAGAGAACCTCTTTTGTTGCTCAGATGTGGCCTTTCTCTCTCTAAGCCCAATTCTGCAAATAAATTCATTAACCTCCCCCTTACATGGGGCATGACTCCCAGGGGAGTGAATCTCCCTGGTGACATGGGACACGGTTTCCAGGAGTGAGCTGGCCCTCGCATCAAGGGATTAAAAGTGCCTTATTGACCAAAAGGGGGAAAAGATGGAAACAAAATAAGGTTTCCATGGCTAAGAGATTTCAAATAGAGTTGAGAGGCTATCCTGGAGATTACTCTTATGCAAGCACCAGCCAGATATCCTAAATGGCCACAGTATGCCAAGCCCTAACCAACAGTAGTCCTGAAATACCTAGGTACCTATCTGAGACTCTATAAAAGTTTCATTCACTAAGTTTATTTTTCAGAAACTTAAATTCACCAGAGTGTTATTAAGCCAGATAAGTTTTAAAACCTAGAGGAAATAGCCTCTTTAAGAACGTCAACCAGATGCAGCCCCCTTCCCCAAAATGTTGACACCCCTTTTTAATGTGAACAAGTTAGGGTGGTCATTGACTAGACATCCATGAAGATTGAGAATTAAACAAAAGGAAGGGGTAGCAACAGACAAGATAGGATTTAAAAAAGGATTACAAATATTAAACTTTATATAAATATATATATTTATATATATGTTGGATGCTGGGGTTTTGGAATAGCTGGAGGGAGATAACTGAGGTGGTAGAACTGCATAGCTACCTATTAAATTGTACTTTGAAAGCTATCACCTTTTGGTATATCTCTTATATTTCATAATGAGGAAATGGCTGAGGCTGTGGAACTGTGACCCATAGCATTCTTTGAAATTTGCTCTCTAGCTACTTGTTGAATCATACTTTGAAAGTTGTCACTTTTCTATATATTCTGTATATACGTTGAATTTCACAATAGAAAATGTATCTAAATAAAAGAAAAGATGGATCCAATCGAGAGATACAACTTTTAATGCCCAGAGGCTTAATACATAATTTAGGATTAGGGAGCATAGTGAGTTCAGAAGTAAGAGGCTAATATCTCATCTATACCACAACAATAATGAAATAAAAGAATGGCCTTGTAAGTTGTTTGTGTGGTTTTTCATGGAATATATTATTAAGATTACATTTTGGTATATACAATTAATTGTATAGTAATAGTCCTTTAATTTAAATGAAAATACTGCATATCTACAAAAGATGCTGTACATCAGCTTTCAGCCATAAATTTGATGTAATGATTTTGTTACACACTAAAAATTTTAGCTAATCATGAAAAGAGCATACTCTAACTCCAATAAAATATAATATTTTGAGTAAAAGTAGTAAAATCACTAGATTAAATTAAAGAAGAAACATACTAGCAAGTGTCAAGAGCTGAGCTGAAGAATGCTGAGCTGCCAGGTGTCACAATGATTCAATAGCATACACCAAGATAATAGTGGCAGTCAAGCTTTTAATCACTTATTGTGATAGTATAAGCAAGAAGCTAAATAGGAGTAAGCATCAGTTCCCATAATGTTCTATTTTTCCTGATGGAATGGTGCAGGGTAAGAATCAGGTTGATCAGCAGACATAGGGATCTGCAAACAAGACTCCCTCCATTTTATGGACACAGGATCAGTACAGGGCAGTGGTGAGGTGGTCAGTGTGTGATGGAGAACTAGGAAAAGTCCAGACTCTGGGTGGAGAAAATTGTCTTCAAGTCCCTCCTCCTCCACTGATAAGGAGGTCTCAGCAGAGCTGCTTAAGGAAGACCTCAGCTAAGTGCTCCTAATAAAGAGGCCTCCAAATGGAGGTGGTTGGGTTGGGAATGCAGATATGGGCAAGAGAATGGTGGGCCAAGGGGACCCAAATCCTTGACCACATTTCCCTTCAGAGACTGCAACACATGGGCTGTGCACCAAGTCTGGTGGGGAGAGGGCAGTTTTCCCTGTGAGTCCTGCCTGGTAAAGCCTTTGTAACTGCCCCTGGTCAGGACTGAAAAATCACAGGTAAGATTTTGGCCTGGGGCTGGAATCTTCAACTCCACCCCTTGACTATTAGGACCTGAGCAAGAAATTTAGGCTTTCTTACCATGAACCTGAATGGGTCAGACCTTGAGGGGTTGTGTCAAGAAGCAGGTAATTAGCCTGAGGCAACAGCAGACCAGGGCTATCATCAAAGTCATTCCAATCAGGATTATCAGGCTTGCCTGCAGGATTGAACCTAACCACGAACCTCAATTTTTGCCAAGCCAGGAAAAGATGTCCCATAGTCCATTAAGGTCCATTAAGGTCTACTTTAGAGACCCAGGAGGCTTCCTTCTTAAGTTTATTTATTTCTTTTTAATTTATGTTTTATTAGAGAAGTTGTAGGCTTACAGAAAAATCATGCAGAAAATACAGATTTCCATATATCCCCTCAAACATACAGTTTTCTCTATTATTAACACTTTGCATTAGTGTGTTTCCTTGGTTACAACTGATGAAACAGTATTATTATAATTGTACTATTAAGTATAGTCCACAGTTTATATTAGGGTTCATTGTGTTGCACAGTCCTGTGTTTTGTTGTTTTGTTTGTTTGTTTGGTATGTTTTTATTCTAGTAACATATACATAACCTAAAATTTCCTCTTTCAAGCACAGTCAAATATATAATTAAGTGTTGTTAATTACTGTTGAGGGTTGAATCATGTCCCCCACAAAAGGCGTGTTCAGGTCCCAGTCCCTAGTCCTACAGATGTGGACTCATTGTAAATAGGATCTCTTGAAGATGATACATCAGTTAAGGTGTGGCCCAAATGAATAAGATTGGGCTTTAATCCCTACTGTGTACTTCACAAACAGAATGAAATTCAGAGAGAGAAAGAAGCCATGGGGAGCAGCCAGAAGCTGAAGTCAACAGAACCCAGAAGAGAAAGAAGATACTGCCATGTGCATTGTCATAAAACAGAAATGCAAAGGAACCACAAAGATTGCTTGCCAGCCATAAGAATTACATTCAAGATGTGTGCTACCATCATCACCATCCATTACAAAAACTTTCCATCTTTTGGAAAAACAATTTCCATTTTTGGGGAATTGCGAATAATGCCACCATGAACATCACCGTGAAAATATCTGCTTGAGTCCCTGCTTTCAATTCTTGTAGGTATATACCTAGAAGTGGAATTTTCAGGTTATATGATAATTCTACATTTAATTTTCTAAAGAACCACCAAACTGTTTTCCACAGCAGCTGCACCATTTTACATTTCCACCACAACAAACTAGTATTCTCATTTCTCCACAATCTCTTCAATAGTTGTTTTTCATTTTTGTTTGTTTGTTTTTTTAACAGCAGTCATTATAGTGGGTATGAAATGGCATCTCCTTGTGGTTTTCATTTGTATTTCACTAATGACTAATGATGCTGAGCATCTTTTCTTGTGTATCTTCTTTGGAAGTCTTTTGCTCAGTTTTTAATTGAGTTGTGTTATAGTTTCCTGGGCTGCTTAAGCAAATATCATGAAAATGGTTGGGTTAAGCAATGGGAATTTATTTGCTAATGTTTTTGAAGCTAAAAAGAAGTCTAAATCAAGGTGTTATCAAGGGAGTGCTTTCTTTCTGAAGACTGGTATTCTGGGGCTGGTTGCCAGTTGAGTGAACTTGGCACTCATAAAAATCAGTTGGCTATGGATGTGAGGGATTATTTCTGAACTCTCAATTCAATTCTATTGGTCTATATGTCTGTACTTGTGCCAGCACCATGCTGCCTTAGTTATGTAATGTTGTAATAAGTTTTAAGATTGGGAAGTATGAGTCCTCCAACTCTGTTCCTTCTTTTTTTCATGATGGTTTTGACTATTCAAGACCCTTTACCCTTCCATATAAATTTGTTGGTTAGATTTTTCATTTCTGAAAAGAAGGCTGTTGGAATATTAATCTGTAAATTGCAATGGATAGAACAAGCATCTTAAAAATATTTAATTTTACAATCAATGAACACAGAATGTTTTTCCATTTATTAGGTTTTCTTTGATTACTTTAGCAATGTTTGTGGTTTTCTCTGTAAAAGTCCTTACATCTTTGGATAAATTTATTCCTAGATGTTTGATTATTTACTAGCTGATATAAATTATTTTTTTCTTGATTTCCTATTCAAGTTGTTCATGACTAATATATAGAAACATGGCTGATTTTGGGGTGTTCATCTTGTACCCTGTCACTTTGCTGAATTCATTTATTAGCTCCATTTGTTATGGATTTTTCAGGATATTTTTTTATTTATAGGATTATGTCATTCTGCAAATAGGGGAGGTTTTACTTCTTCTTTTCTAATTTGGATTATTTTCATTACTTTTTCTTGCCTAATTGCTATGATTAGAACTTCCAGCACAATACTGAATAAGAGTAGTGATAGTGGCATCCTTGTCTTGATCCTGATCTTGGAGCAAAAGCTTTCAGTCTTTCACCATTGAGTATGATGTTAGCTGGGGGTTTTTCAAATATGCCATTTATCATGTTGAGGAATTTTCCTTCTAGTCCTTGTTTTCAGAACAGTTTTTTCAAGAAGACGTGCTAGATTTTGTCAAATGACTTTTCTGCATCAATTGAGATGATCTTGTTATTTTTATCCCTTTGTTATTAATGGTCTGCTTATTGTTTATGTTCCCCTTTGTCAGTTTAGGGGTCTTTCTGGTGAACATCCACATGATTATCAAAAAGATTATTAGGATCAGAACTTATTTTTATCCAAATGTCTCATCCTTGTTTTATATGGGGCTTGTTTTATATGCCAGTCCTAGGCTTGCCAGTGCCGTAAGGCTATTAACCACACATCATGAAATAGTGAAAATACACTATTGTAAATTCACAGTCTTCCTTAAGCCCCTCCAAGATGGTCCTAAATATAGCTGTTCTGGTTTGCTAATGCTGCTGGGATGCAAAACACCAGAGATGGATTGGCTTTTATAAAAGGGGGTTTATTTGGTTACACAGTTACGGTCTTAAAGCCATAAACTGTCCAAGGTAAGACATCAGCAATCAGGTACCTTCACTGGAGGATGGCCAATGGTATCTGGAAAACCTCTGTTAGCTGGGAAGGCATGTGGCTGGCGTCTGCTCCAAAGTTCTGCTTTCAAAATGGCTTTCTCTCGGGATGTTCCTCACTAGGCTGCAGTTTCCTCGAAAATGTCACTCTTAGTTGCTCTTGGAGCATTTTTCCTCTCTTAGCTTCTCTGGAGCAAAAGTCTGCTTTCAACGGCTGTCTTCAAACTGTCTCTCATCTGCAGCTCCTGTGCTTTCTTCAAAGTGTCCTTCTTGGCTATAGCTCCTCTTCAAAATGTCACTCTTAGCTGCACTGAGTTCCTTCTGTTTGTCAGCTCATTTATATGGCTCCAGTGATTTAACTTAGACCCACCCCGAATGGGTGGGGTAACACCTTCATGGAAATTATCCAATCAGAGTCATCACCCACAGTTGGGTGGGGCACATCTCCATGGAAACAATCAAAGAATTACAACCTAATTAACACTGATAGGTCTGCCCACACAAGATTACATCAAAGATAATGACATTTGGGGGGACACAACACATCCAAAGTGGCACAACAGCATTTCCCATCAGGCCTGGGAGGCAAAGGCTAGTAAGGGTACACATGGATAATGTACCTATATCAATAATACATTCAATTGTGGGGCCATAAAATGATAGCTTTTATATAAAATGAAAGAACCCTCCCATAGTTGAGCCAGGTAAGGGTCTTGATGGTGGTAGCTTCAGACTACAAACAAGAAAGCGTTACCTATTTTCCTCTACCTTAGCACCAGGGGTTCTAGGGATAAGTGATCTGTGCACCCATGTAAGAGGCCTAGAAATACAATTTACCACCATGTCACCAGTGAACTCTAGAGTATAGGGTCTGGGTATCTCCTGGACAGAGCGACCTTGGCCTAATCCCTTATCTTATTTTTGAAAAGCTGACATAGGGCAAAGACAGGCAGAGTCTTCCCATCCATCCCCAGGTCCACTGTGGTGAGGGTGAGGGAAGGAGGCTGAAAGAAGAGCACCCATGTTAGTCATAGGGGTTGCCACTACATTGATCTCAGTGGGGCCACCTGCCAGGATTTGGTCATGAGTTTTCTGGAGCATAAGGAGGGAGTGGAGAGTCTATTGGAGCGGTGACAGTGGCAAGCAGAGGTGAGTTATTTTCCTGTAGGGACCCCCAGGGACTGGGCAGCACACAGAGTGAGCTAGTTTAGGTGGAACCTGGGATTCCTTGGAGGTGGGAAGACAGAGCAGTCCTGGGAAAACTGTAACCAGGTGACATGGATGCCCCTTCTATGCTGGGCACTGAGCAATGCAGCAGCCTGGGGGAGTGGGAGGATGTTGTTACACTCACCTGCTCTCTCCCTCTCTCTCTGTCTGCTGGTCAGTGTTTGAGGCAGGAAGCTCTGGTAGTCAGAGGATAAGTGATGCTGCTGCACCAAGGCACCTGGGCGCACATCATGCAGGCTCTCCAGAACACTGCCACCTTTAGCAAGTTGTCACCTGCCACTGTGGTCACTACTGCTGTTGTCAATTCTTCACTATTTTGGTGTTAGCTGCTGTCAGGTCCCTCTGAAGGAGGGAGATCTGTAGTAATGCATCCCACCCTGCACCACTCCCCTCACCAAGTGATCCCAAAATCTATACTCTTTCCCCCACCGAACTTTGTTAACAAATTTTTGCATCCCAGGTTGTTATCAGCACCAGGGACCCACTTAGAGTTACTGAGCTCATAGGTCTCCCGACTGTCTCAGATTCCATTGTTGTAGGGCCTTAAGCAGTGGTTAGGGAGCTACTTCTCAAGCTTTCTCCAAACCCCTCTGATGGATCTCTAATCTGATTCACCAGGTAAGCTCTCTTGGGAAGTCTGGGTGTAAAAAGAAGGACCAATGTCTCCTCCCTTAAGACTGAAAAGCTTATTTAAACAATCTGCTAGCATTCTCTAGAATGGCCCATGGCTTCCTCTGGTACCTCCTGAGTGAATGGCTGGTGAAGAGACCCTAAAGATCTAGCACATTCCAAGATCCACTGGTGAAGTAACTGCAGGATTCTCAGGGCTTCCAGAACGGCAATGTGCTTAATTGGCTACCCTGCTCACTAGGCCAATTTGTCGAGAGCTGAGCTTCCAAGTGTCACACAGCAAGCCAAAATATTTTAACAGTCAAGCCTTTAATTACTCACCACAATAGTATAAACAAGAGGCTAAACAAGAGAGTGCACAGGCTCCTCTAATAGTCCTCATTTTTCCCCATAGAATTGCACCCAGCGGGGGTCAGGTAGATCTGTATGGGTGTAGGGATTGTTTCACTGTAGGGACAGCCACAAACATAAGGCTCCTACCTTTTTATGCACCCAGGGAACTGGGAAGAGGAAAAGGGGAAGGGGTTAGATGGGGAAAATTACTGAGTACTTAGAGTAGAGAAAAGTATCAAGTCCCACCATCTTCCACCTAATGTATCAGAATAAATACCTGGGATAAACCTTGGCCAAGGGTCCCTCATGAGGCCTCCAAATGGTGGTGCCTGGGCTAGGGATGCAGATATGCATAATAGCATGGCCTGTCAGGTGGGCCTCAGTCCTTGTAACACCTTTCTGAGACTGCAGCACAGTGGCTCTGCATCAAGTCTGACATGGAGAGGGCAACTTTCCCCTGAGGCCTGCCAGGGAAAGCCTTTGTAATTGTCTTTGCTTGGACCAGAAAATCACACTTATGATTTTGGTCTGGATTCAGATGCTTCAGTAACCAAAGAGAATATTTTTATGTTGAGAGTTCATGAAAGAAGTTTCAAAAAAATTAGATCATGTCACAAAGAAAGCCTCAATAAATGTATATGTCTCAAAGAAGAAGTTACAGAGTCCCCATTCTTTCATTAAAATTAATAACAACAAATTGAAAGCAATGTAAACAAATCTTTGCTAAAAACTGTTGGGTAAAAAAGAGTAAACTTACCATTACGGGTTATTTACCAACTAACTTCAATGTAAAACATATAAGATATGTGCCACACTATATTCAGGAAAAGCATAATCTTGAATATTTTTATAATTAAAAATAGAGAACAAAAATAAATAAATATTCACATTAAAAGCCCATACAAAGAACAACAAAGTATACCAAAGGAAATAGGAAGGTGATTCTAACAAAATTGAAGTAAAACTAATTAGTCCTAAAATAGAATTAATAAGCATTTTAAAGATCATTTTGGAAAATAATAGAACATATAAAAACCCTTCTCATCTAATCAGAGTTCATATCCATTTTATAAATATTGATTTTAAGATATATTACCATGTTTCTAATATGTATATATATATACACACACAGCTGCAATTATATACACAGATGTATATGCATTACAACAGGAAAATAAAACAAAAAATAATGTACATTATCCCTTCTAAAGAAAGCGCAATTTCATTCCTTCTTACAAAGCAAAGAGAATAAGCTTTCCAATAATGATCAAGGCTTTCTCACTAGACCCCAGGTATAATGGTAGAAAATATGGTGAGAAAAGTAAGAGACAAAATGCTTTTATTTATGTAGTAGACTGAACTTCCAAAGGTGACCTCAACAATATCTTACATCCCGTTTGCTCTTCTACAAGGTGACATCCCACTCCTGAAACAAGCAGTGGAGTCTTTTTTTTTACCCCCCATCTCTTTGCACCTGGGCTTTCCCTAGACTGCTTTCACCAATAAAATACTGTGAGAGTGGCTTTCTGGGATTTCTGGGTCTAGGCATTTAGAAGACCAGCAGGCATCTGCTTTTGTGCTCTGGGTAAAGCAGCCATAATATAAAAAATTTAATCTTCCTAAGTCTATAAGAAACCTGACCTAGTCGTAGGAGAGATCAGATGGAGGTGAAGCAAGCCCAAGTCATTATCTGCAGCTGAGCTCCCGACAACACAGGCAGTACCAACTATTCCGCCACATGACTAATGCCATTTTGAAAAATAGTCTTTTTCCAGCTGCGGTCAAGTTGCCTTAGCTGATGCCACACTGAAGTAGAAACAAGCTGTTCCCACCAAGTCCTACCTAATTCGCAGAAGTGTGAGCAGGCATGGTGTTGTTTTAAGTCGCTGAAGTTTGAGAGTGGATCGTTATGCAGCAATAGATAATAACTAAAATAGCTTATTCTTTTTGAATTCCTTTGAAATTCTTTTTGTTTATTGGGATGTCTTCCTTCATGGATTGGTTCTCAAATTCATCATATGTAGAAAAAATAAAAATTATCAAAAATCACAATAGACAATTTTTTCAACATATTATTGCACATATTTGTTTATAAGCATTGAAATCTCATGTTAAGGAATATTTGATAACACAGGAAAGAGGATCATGACATAATGTTAAATGAGAAAAGCTGATTAAATTTATTTTATTTTCCAAGCTATGTCATGGCCTAGGCAATACCACCTAAATCCAAAATTATTCCTACTCTTTTCTTACACCCAATTAGCTGAAAATCAGTGCAGAAAACAGTCACCACCTGATTGTTGTCACTTTAGATTCATGGACATCAGCTTTGATACTTCTAAGTCAATATTTTCTTATCCCTAGTCCATTCACTTACTCATTTTCCAAGACAACTATTTACAGCTCCTCTTCTCTTCTCCAAAGCTCACTCTCAGCTGATAATCTTGTTCTTACATCACAAAGAGGCAAATAAAACAATCAAATCAAAGAAGTATTGAAGAAATAAAAAAGGATGATCACAGACTCTCACCAACCACGGCCAACCACCCATTATCACTGCCCTCACACAGTCTGCTCTCCTGCGTGTTCCTGAAGTTCAATTTCTCTTCCTCCTCACTAAAAGATGTCCCATTCCCTCTCATTTGCATGGACATCAGAGTTATCCCCTCTTTCTTACATCATCATTTTTTTTTTAAATTTAGATCATTCAATTAGAATTCAAATGAGATGTTATTTTTCCCATTTTAAAGAAAAGGGAAAAACCTTCTTTGGTCACATTTCCCAGCACCTCTTTCCAAGCACCACTCACATTGTTTGCTCCCCTTTGAGCTAAACTCCAGGAAAGAGTATTCTGCATACTCTCTCCAAGTGCTTTTCTCCCTTTCTCTCTTAATCCTCTTCAGTGAGCCTTTCTTCCCTAACCACTCCGTGGGAGTGGTTCTCATCAAGTTCATCAAAATCTTCTTCATTCAAATCCAACAGTAAATTCTTACTTGTAATCTAACTTGATCTATGAGCACTATTTAACACAGTTGATTACTCTTTCCTATTGAACAAACTTCTTTTGCTTGTCTTCCAGACACCTCATTCCCTTGGTTTTCTCACTCATTGGTTGCCCCTACTCTACATCAGTTACTTTCTCCTTTTCTCTTCACCTTCTTAATATCAAAGTGCTTCAGGGGTCAATTATTGATCTCTTCTCTAGCCTCACTCACATCTTTGCTGCTTTATTTGGTACCATGACTTTAAATACTATCAATTACCAAAATGTTACATATCCAGATCAAACTTCTCTTCTGAACTCCACTACTCTATATCCAACTGTCCATTCATTATTTCTATTTGGGCATATAATACACCCAACTAATCCAAATCTGTTTTTTCTCCATCCCTAGTTTTCTCTATCTCAAGTAATGGTATCTCTATTCTGTTGTTTTGGCCCATAGTAGTTGTTCCATAGATATTTGTTAAATAAAATAATAAATGAACATCAAATGTTCAGGACCCAAACACATCTATGTAAATGTTAAACTAAGATGCAATGTAACAATATCTGAATTGTAATGACCCATGGTGGCAAAGGGGTTATACATGGTACTATTTGTATTATTTCAATTTTTGAAAATGTTTATGCACTACACTTTTAATCAGAAAAAAATAATTTTAAGTACCATATTTCTAGATTTTAAGACACACAAAAAACAAGACTGAACAAGTAACTTAATGAAATACTACCTTTAGAAGAATTAAAAATATTAGTTTATTATTATGTTTATAGGGTCATCAGGTAATGTTTACTTTTTCCTATTTAAAAAAAACAATTCAATGAAAAGTAATGATATTAAAAATATTTTAGTAGACATTTTTCTCATACTTACTGTGCTGGTTTGAAACTGTTATGGACCCCAGAAGAACCATGATCTTTTAACCCAATCTTGTTGGATGGAAACTTTTTGATTGTTTCCATAGAGACTTGACTCAACCAACTGTGGGTGATACCTTTGATTAAATTATTTCCGTGGAGGTATGGACCCTGCTCACTCAGGGCGGGTCTTTATTGGTTCACTAAATTATTTAAGAGAACTCAAGAGCCAACACTGACGTTTGCTGATGCTTGGAGATGCAGACAGAAGGACATTTGGAGATGCTAACCTAAGAGATGAAGCCCAGAGTTTGTCCCAGAGGAGCTAAGCGAGGATGCCCAGATTCTCAGAGAGAAATGCCCTGGGAGAAAGAAGCAGGGACCCACAGGAGCTAAGAGAGAGGAGTGAAAACAGAAGCCCAGAGACATTTTGGAGAAAGCCATTTCGAAACTCAATCAGGAAGCAAAGGACTAGCAGACACCAGCCACATGCCTTCCCAGTTGATACAGGTGTTCTGCATGCCATTGGTCTTTCTTCAGTGAAGCATTAGCAAACTGCAACACTTACAAAAAATGAGGAAAAGGATTTTTTCTTGTTCATTGCTATTTCCCAGTGGAGCAAAGTAACTCATGTGGGTATTTTTCATAACTAAAAATGTTATTTTCATCATATTAGATTTATTTACAATTAATTGATTCTAAATATTTATATCAATTTATTATTTTGAATACCTTGGAACCTCTCCATACCAACACTTGATTAACAATAACTCAAATTATCAAACTAAATTTCTGTTAAAAATATATTTGACCTATTCAAATAATTGTATCAAATTAATTTAGCAAAATGAAACACAATTTTTTAGTTGAAAATCTGAGTATTTTAACCATGGGCTGGGCAAGGTTTTTATTTCCTTCTGAGTTATATCTACTTTGTGTCTGTGCTCATGGAATTACCTGATGGGTACTTGGAATTGATGGGGCTAAGAGACTGTAAAATTATAGTCTAGGCTACAGTAAAAACAACTCTTAGTGCTCTAAAAATGCATGTGTCATCCACATTCCTCATGAAAATGAGCATTGAAAGTTCTTGTAAAAATAGATCTGATAACATGCACTCATGTATGCCCAAATTAGGTCTAAAATTTATATGATTTTTGTTTTTCTAAACAAGGGTGGTGGGGCTTCATTCTCTTTGTTTATCAATGCACAGTTTGTTCTATTTTTTCCATAAAAATGATTTATTTATGTATTTATTTATTTATTTATTTATTTTAAATTTAGTAGCTGCTTTAGAGCATGTTAGTTATGAACTTGGGCTCTGATTTTGGGCTAGCTGTGCAACATTAGTTAAGTTATTGAAACAGTCCATGACTCAGTTTCTTTTTTTGTAAAATGAACATTAAAAAAGCACCTAACATTATGCTATTTTGAAGATTAAATGAAATAATATGAAAAGCTTTTAGATCTTTTCAAAGAACTAACTTTTGGTTTTGTTGATTCTATTTTTTGCTTGTTTTTTTATTTCATTTAACTCCATACTAATGTTTTTTGCTCCTTTTCTTCTGCTCATTTTGTGTTTAATTTGCTCTTCTTCTTCTAATTCTTCCAGTTTTGAAGTTAGGTTTTTGATTTGAAATCTTTCTTCTTTTTTAATGTAAGCATTTAGAGCTATAAATTTCTTGGTCAGCACTCCTTTGCTGCATCCTATAAATTTTGGTATGTTTTATTTTCATTTTCATTTGCTTCAAGATATTTCCTAATTTCCATTGTGATTTCCAATTTAACAAATTGGTTGTTTGAGCACATTGTTTAATTTCCACATGTTGGTGAATTTTCCATTTACCCCATTATTTTTTTATTATTATTATTTCTAGCCTCATTCCGTTGATCTCAGAGAAGATACATTTTTTGATTTGAATATTTTTTAATTTACTGAGTCTCTTTTTGTGACCTAACATATTGTCTGTCCTGGAGAATGATCCATGTACACTTGAGAAGAATGTATATTCTGTTTTGTATTTTTTTTTTTGGGGGGGGGATGAAATGTTCTATATATGTCTGTTAGGTCTAGTTGGTTTAGAATATTGTTCAGGTACTGTATTTCCTTATTGATCTTTTGTTTAGATGTTCTATCCATTATTGAAAGAGGGTTTTAAAATCTCCTACTCAATGTAGAACCATCTATTTCTACCTTCAAATCTGTCAGTATTTGCTTCATATATTTTTGGGCTCTGCTGTTAGGTACATATATATTTATAATTTTTATGTCTTCATGTTGAATTGATAACTTTATCCATATATGATGACTATAATGACTTTGTCACTTACAACAGTTTTTTACTTAAACTCTGTTTTACCTGATGTTAGTAGAACTACCCCAGCTCTCTTTTTGGTAACTACTTACATGGTATTTTTTTTTTTTAATATCCTTTCACGTTCAACCTACTTATGTCTTTGAATTTAAGGTGAGACTCTTGCAAACAGCATATAGTTGGGTCATGCATTTTCATCCATTCTGCCAATCTCGACCTTTTGATTGGAGAGTTTAATCCATTTACATATAAATTCACTATTGATAATGCAGGACTTTCTTCTGCCATTTTTGTATTTAATCTTTATACTTTATTTTGTTCCTCAATTCTTCTGCTTATACCTAATTTTATATTTATTTGAATTTTTGTGTTGTACCATATTGAGTGCCTTCCCATTTCTATATGAATATATTTTCATATATTTTCCCTATGGTTACCATTGGGTTCAAATATAACATCCTAAAAATATAACAATTATATTTGATTTGATACCAACTTAACTTCAATAGTATGCACATAAAAATTTCCTATTCTCCATTCCCCCACCTTTTACTTGTACTTGTTTCAAATTATATCTTTGTACATTGTACATCCAAAACCATAGATTTATCATTACTTTTTAATGCATTTACATTTTAGCACTTGTAAGCAGTAAGAAGTGGAGTTACATTCCAAAAAAATAGAATACAATAGCACTGGCATTTATAATTACCCAATATGTTGACTTTACGTGAGGTCTTTATTTCTTTATACTGCTTTGAACCACTCTAGTGTCTGTTTCCTTCAGTCCGAAGAGCTCTCTTCAGCATTGCTTGTAGGGCAGGGCTAATGGTGACGAACTCCATCAGCTTTTGTTTAGCTGTGTGTGTCTTAATCTCTCCCTCATTTTTAAAAGAAAATCTCACTGGATATAAAATTCTTGGTTGGCGATTGGTTTTCTCTTAGCACTTGAAGTATTTCCACCTGCTGCCTTATTGACTACATGACTTCTGATGCGAAATCAACATTCAAACTAATTGGGGCTCCCTTACACATAACATACAGCATTTTTCTTGCAGCTTTCAGAACTCTCTCTCTGTCCTTTCCATTCAACTGTTTAGTCAGCATGTCACAGGGCATGTTTTTCTTTAAGTTTATCCTGTTTGGTGTTCTCTGGGCTTCTTGGATATGCATATTGATGCCTTTTGCTAAGTTTAGGAAGTCCTCTGTCATTATTTCTTTGAATATTCCTTTTGCCCTTTTTTTCTCTTTTTTCTCCTGAGACTTTCATAATTCATATATTGGTATGCTTGATAGTGTCCCAGAAGTCACTTTGGCTATTTTTGCTTTTTATACTACTTTTATCTTTCTGCTCCTCATCTGACTCATTCCAATTGTCTTGTCTTTGAGTTTGCTGATTCTTCTACCAGCATCAACCTGCTCTTGAAACCCTCCAGGGAATTTTTTTCATTTCAGTTATTGGGTCTTCAACCCCAGTTTTTAAAATATCTGTTCTCTTTATTGAGATTCTCATAAAATTCATTCATTGTTTCCCTGACAGCCTTTAGATATTTCTCTGTATTTTCCTTCATCTGTATGACTATATTGATGATCATTTTTAAAAACCCTTGGTACAGTATGTCTACAGTCTGGTCAGTTCATTGATGCTTTCTGGATTTTTATCTTGTTCTTTTTGATGTACTATCATTTCCTGTTTCTTTGTCTTATAATCTTTTGTTTCACACTGTACATTTTAACATTTTCAAATGTTAACTCTGAGATTTATTCCTTGAGTGTCTATTTCTTGAGTTTGTAATCAGCTGGTGATGTGACCAAGATTTTCGAGTATCAGGAGCTAAGAAAACAAAAACCAAAAAACAAACAAACAAAAAAAAAACAAGCAAATCTAAGCAAAAACCACCTTTCACTGGGGGCAAAAGACCACACATTTGAGAAGGAATAGCCTCTTCAACAAATGATGCTGGGAAAACTGGATTTTCATATGCAAAAAAATGAAGGTGGACCCCTACCTCAATCCAAATACAATAATCAACTCAAAATGTATCAAAGACCTAAATATAAGAGCCAGAACCACAAAACTCCTCAAATAAAATATAGGGAGATATTTTCAGGACATTGTATTAGGTAATAGTTTCTTAGACTTTGCACCAAAAATACAAGCAACAAAAGAAAAAAAATAAGGTAAAGGGGACCCCAGCAAAATTAAAAATTTTGCTCATCAAAAGGTTTAACACAAAAGTAAAACAGCACCCTACTCAATGGGAGAAAATTTTTGGAAACAACATATCTCATAAAGGTTTAATATCCAGAATCTATAAATAAACCCTTCATCTCAACACCAAATAGATGAACAACCCATTTAAAAAAAAATGGGAAAAAGATTTTTCTCCAAAACAGACATTTCTCCAAAGAAGATATATTAACGTCCAAAAAGCACATGCAAATCAAAACCACCATGAGATACCATTTCATACACACTAGAATGGCTATTAAAACAATGGAAAATTGCAAGTGTTGGAGAGGATGTGGGGAAATAAAAGCACATTCATTGCTAGTGGGAATGAAAATGGTGCAGCCACAGTGGAAAACAGTTTGGCAGCTCCTCAGAATGTTAAGTATAAAATTACCATATAATCCAGCAATCCCACTTCTAGGTGTATACCCAAATGAATTGAAAGCAGGGATTTTAGCAATTATTTGCACACCAATGTTCATAGCAGCATTATTCACAAGTGCCAAAAGTGTCCATCAGCCAGCCAATGAATGGATAATCAAAATTTGTATATACACACAATGAGATATTATTCAACGTTAAAAAGAATGAAGTTTTTATACATACAACAATATGGGTGAAGCTTGAAGACATCATGTTGAGTAAAATAAACCAAACACAAAAGGACAAATATTGTATGACCTCACATACACTTGATTTAAATTAATTAGAATAAGCAAACTTTTAGAGTGAGAATCTAGAATATAGGTTACCAGGGTTGCAGTAAGGTAGCAAAAAGGGAGTTAAGACTTAAAATGTACGAGAGTTTCTACTTGGGACAATGGGAAAATTTTGGTAATGGATGGTAGTGATTGTAGCACAACTTTGTGAATATAATTGACAGCAATTAAGTATATATTTGAATGTAATTAAAAAAGGGAAATTTCATGTTTTATATATATGTTACTAAAATAAAATTTTAATTAAAAATCCATAGGCGGGGCAAGATGGCAGACTGGTGAGCTGTATGTTTTAGTTACTCCTCCAGGAAAGTAGGTAAAAAGCCAGGAACTGCGTGGACTGGACACCACAGAGCAATCTGTCTTTGGGCATACTTCATACAACACTCATGAAAACGTGGAACTGCTGAGATCAGCGAAATCTGTAAGTTTTTGCGGCCAGGGGACCCGCGCCCCTCCCTGCCAGGCTCAGTCCCGGGGGAGGAGGGGCTGTCAGCTCCAGGAAGGAGAAGGGAGAATTGCAGTGGCTGCTCTTACCGGAAACTCATTCTACTGATTCAAACTCCAACCATAGATAGACTGAGGCCAGACACCAGAGACTCTGAGAGCAGCCAGCCCAGCAGTGAGGAGACAGGCATAGAAAAAAAACAACACGAAAAACTCCAAAATAAAAGCAGAGGATTTTTGGAGTTCTGGTGAACACAGAAAGGGGAAGGGCGGAGATCAGGCCTTGAGGCGCATATGCAAATCCCGAAGCAAGGCTGATCTCTCTGCCCTGGGCACTTTTCCTTAATGGCCCTGGTTGCTTTGTCTATTAGCATTTCAATAACCCATTAGATCTCTGAGGAGGGCCGTTTTTTTTTTTTTTTTTTTTTTTTTTAAATCCTTTTTGCTTTTTCTAAAACAATTACTCTAAGAAGCTCAATACAGAAAGCTTCAAAGAATTGAAATTTGGGCACGTCAAGTCAAGAGCAGAACTAAGAGAGCTCTGAGACAAAAGGCAATAATCCAGTGGCTGAGAAAATTCACTAAACAACACAACTTCCCAAGAAAAGGGGGGTGTCCGCTCACAGCCACCATCCTGGTGGGCAGGAAACACTCCTGCCCATCGCCAGCCCCATAGCCCAGAGCTGCCCCAGACAACCCAGTGTGACGGAAGTGCTTCAAATAACAGGCACACACCACAAAACTGGGCGTGGACATTAGCCTTCCCTGCAACCTCAGCTGAATGTCCCAGAGCTGGGAAGGGGGAGCAGTGTGAATTAACAGAGCCCCATTCAGCCATCATTTGAGCAGACTGGGAGCCTCCCAACACAGCCCAGCAGCCCAGAACTGCCCTGGGGGGACGGCACTCACCTGCGACATAGCACAGTCATCCCTCAACAGAGGACCCGGGGTGCACAGCCTGGAAGAGGGGCCCACTTGCAAGTCTCAGGAGCCATACGCCAATACCAAAGACTTGTGGGTCAGTGGCAGAGACAAACTGTGGCAGGTCTGAACTGAAGGATTAGACTATTGCAGTAGCTTTAAAACTCTAGGATCATCAGGGAGATTTGATTGTTAGGGCCACCCCCCCTCCCCGACTGCCCAGAAACACGCCCCACATACAGGGCAGGCAACACCAACTACACACGCAAGCTTGGGACACCAATTGGGCCCCACAAGACTCACTCCCCCACTCACCAAAAAGGCTGAGCAGGGGAGATCTGGCTTGTGGAGAACAGGTGTCTCGTGGATGCCACCTGCTGGTTAGTTAGAGAAAGTGTACTCCACGAAGCTGTAGATCTGATAAATTAGAGATAAGGACTTCAACTGGTCTACAAACCCTAAAAGAACCCTATCAAGGTCAGCAAATGCCACGAGGCCAAAAACAACAGAAAATTATAAAGCATATGAAAAAACCAGACGATATGGATAACCCAAGCCCAAGCACCCAAATCAAAAGACCAGAAGAGACACACCTAGAGCAGCTACTCAAAGAACTAAAGATGAACAATGAGACCCTAGTACGGGATATGAAGGAAATCAAGAAGACCCTAGAAGAGCATAAAGAAGACATTGCAAGACTAAATAAAAAAATGGATGATCTTATGGAAATTAAAGAAACTGTTGACCAAATTAAAAAGATTCTGGACACTCATAGTACAAGACTAGAGGAAGTTGAACAACGAATCAGTGACCTCAAAGACGACAGAATGGAAAATGAAAGCATAAAAGAAAGAATGGGGAAAAAAATTGAAAAAATCGAAATGGACCTCAGGGATATGATAGATAATATGAAACGTCCAAATATAAGACTCATTGGTGTCCCAGAAGGGGAAGAAAAGGGTAAAGGTCTAGGAAGAGTATTCAAAGAAATTGTTGGGGAAAACTTCCCAAATCTTCTGAACAACATAAATACACAAATCATAAATGCTCAGCGAACCCCAAATAGAATAAATCCAAATAAACCCACTCCGAGACATATACTGATCACACTGTCAAACACAGAAGAGAAGGAGCAAGTTCTGAAAGCAGCAAGAGAAAAGCAATTCACCACATACAAAGGAAACAGCATAAGACTAAGTAGTGACTACTCAGCAGCCACCATGGAGGCGAGAAGGCAGTGGCACGATATATTTAAAATTCTGAGTGAGAGGAATTTCCAGCCAAGAATACTTTATCCAGCAAAGCTCTCCTTCAAATTTGAGGGAGAGCTTAAATTTTTCACAGACAAAGAAATGCTGAGAGAATTTGCTAACAAGAGACCTGCCCTACTGGAGATACTAAAGGGAGCCCTACAGACAGAGAAACAAAGACAGGACAGAGAGACTTGGAGAAAGGTTCAGTACTAAAGAGATTCGGTATGGGTACAATAAAGGATATTAATAGAGAGAGGGAAAAATATGGCAAACATAATCCAAAGGATAAGATGGCCGATTCAAGAAATGCCTTCACGGTTTTAACGTTGAATGTAAATGGATTAAACTCCCCAATTAAAAGATATAGATTCGCAGAATGGATCAAAAAAAATGAACCATCAATATGTTGCATACAAGAGACTCATCTTAGACACAGGGACACAAAGAAACTGAAAGTGAAAGGATGGAAAAAAATATTTCATGCAAGCTACAGCCAAAAGAAAGCAGGTGTAGCAATATTAATCTCAGATAAAATAGACTTCAAATGCAGGGATGTTTTGAGAGACAAAGAAGGCCACTACATACTAATAAAAGGGGCAATTCAGCAAGAAGAAATAACAATCGTAAATGTCTATGCACCCAATCAAGGTGCCACAAAATACATGAGAGAAACATTGGCAAAACTAAAGGAAGCAATTGATGTTTCCACAATAATTGTGGGAGACTTCAACACATCACTCTCTCCTATAGATAGATCAACCAGACAGAAGACCAATAAGGAAATTGAAAACCTAAACAATCTGATAAATGAATTAGATTTAACAGACATATACAGGACATTACATCCCAAATCAACAGGATACACATACTTTTCTAGTGCTCACGGAACTTTCTCCAGAATAGATCATATGCTGGGACATAAAACAAGCCTCAATAAATTTAAAAAGATTGAAATTATTCAAAGCACATTCTCTGACCACAATGGAATACAATTAGAAGTCAATAACCATCAGAGACTTAGAAAATTCACAAATACCTGGAGGTTAAACAACACACTCCTAAACAATCAGTGGGTTAAAGAAGAAATAGCAAGAGAAATTGCTAAATATATAGAGACGAATGAAAATGAGAACACAACATACCAAAACCTATGGGATGCAGCAAAAGCAGTGCTAAGGGGGAAATTTATAGCACTAAACGCATATATTAAAAAGGAAGAAAGAGCCAAAATCAAAGAACTAATGGATCAACTGAAGAAGCTAGAAAATGAACAGCAAACCAATCCTAAACCAAGTACAAGAAAAGAAATAACAAGGATTAAAGCAGAAATAAATGACATAGAGAACAAAAAAACAATAGAAAGGATAAATATCACCAAAAGTTGGTTCTTTGAGAAGATCAACAAGATTGACAAGCCCCTAGCTAGACTGACAAAATCAAAAAGAGAGAAGACCCATATAAACAAAATAATGAATGAAAAAGGTGACATAACTGCAGATCCTGAAGAAATTAAAAAAATTATAAGAGGATATTATGAACAACTGTATGGCAACAAACTGGATAATGTAGAAGAAATGGACAATTTCCTGGAAACATATGAACAACCTAGACTGACCAGAGAAGAAATAGAAGACCTCAACCAACCCATCACAAGCAAAGAGATCCAATCAGTCATCAAAAATCTTCCCACAAATAAATGCCCAGGGCCAGATGGCTTCACAGGGGAATTCTACCAAACTTTCCAGAAAGAACTGACACCAATCTTACTCAAACTCTTTCAAAACATTGAAAAAAATGGAACACTACCTAATTCATTTTATGAAGCTAACATCAATCTAATACCAAAACCAGGCAAAGATGCTACAAAAAAGGAAAACTACCGGCCAATCTCCCTAATGAATATAGATGCAAAAATCCTCAACAAAATACTTGCAAATCGAATCCAAAGACACATTAAAAAAATCATACACCATGACCAAGTGGGGTTCATTCCAGGCATGCAAGGATGGTTCAACATAAGAAAAACAATCAATGTATTACAACACATTAAAAACTCGAAAGGGAAAAATCAATTGATCATCTCAATAGATGCTGAAAAAGCATTTGACAAAATCCAACATCCGTTTTTGATAAAAACACTTCAAAAGGTAGGAATTGAAGGAAACTTCCTCAACATGATAAAGAGCATATATGAAAAACCCACAGCCAGCATAGTACTCAATGGTGAGAGACTGAAAGCCTTCCCTCTAAGATCAGGAACAAGACAAGGATGCCCGCTGTCACCACTGTTATTCAACGTTGTGCTGGAAGTGCTAGCCAGGGCAATCCGGCAAGACAAAGAAATAAAAGGCATCCAAATTGGAAAAGAAGAAGTAAAACTGTCATTGTTTGCAGATGATATGATCTTATATCTAGAAAACCCTGAGAAATCAACGATACACCTACTAGAGCTAATAAACAAATTTAGCAAAGTAGCGGGATACAAGATTAATGCACATAAGTCAGTAATGTTTCTATATGCTAGAAATGAACAAACTGAAGAGACACTCAAGAAAAAGATACCATTTTCAATAGCAACTAAAAAAATCAAGTACCTAGGAATAAACTTAACCAAAGATGTAAAAGACCTATACAAAGAAAACTACATAACTCTACTAAAAGAAATAGAAGGGGACCTTAAAAGATGGAAAAATATTCCATGTTCATGGATAGGAAGGCTAAATGTCATTAAGATGTCAATTCTACCCAAACTCATCTACAGATTCAATGCAATCCCAATCAAAATTCCAACAACCTACTTTGCAGACTTGGAAAAGCTAGTTATCAAATTTATTTGGAAAGGGAAGATGCCTCGAATTGCTAAAGACACTTTAAAAAAGAAAAACGAAGTGGGAGGACTTACACTCCCTGACTTTGAAGCTTATTATAAAGCCACAGTTGCCAAAACAGCATGGTACTGGCACAAAGATAGACATATAGATCAATGGAATCGAATTGAGAATTCAGAGATAGACCCTCAGATCTATGGCCGACTGATCTTTGATAAGGCCCCCAAAGTCACCGAACTGAGCCATAATGGTCTTTTCAACAAATGGGGCTGGGAGAGTTGGATATCCATATCCAAAAGAATGAAAGAGGACCCCTACCTCACCCCCTACACAAAAATTAACTCAAAATGGACCAAAGATCTCAATATAAAAGAAAGTACCATTAAACTCCTAGAAGATAATGTAGGAAAACATCTTCAAGACCTTGTATTAGGAGGCCACTTCCTAGACTTTACACCCAAAGCACAAGCAACAAAAGAGAAAATAGATAAATGGGAACTCCTCAAGCTTAGAAGTTTCTGCACCTCAAAGGAATTTCTCAAAAAGGTAAAGAGGCAGCCAACTCAATGGGAAAAAATTTTTGGAAACCATGTATCTGACAAAAGACTGATATCTTGCATATACAAAGAAATCCTACAACTCAATGACAATAGTACAGACAGCCCAATTATAAAATGGGCAAAAGATATGAAAAGACAGTTCTCTGAAGAGGAAATACAAATGGCCAAGAAACACATGAAAAAATGTTCAGCTTCACTAGCTATTAGAGAGATGCAAATTAAGACCACAATGAGATACCATCTAACACCGGTTAGAATGGCTGCCATTAAACAAACAGGAAACTACAAATGCTGGAGGGGATGTGGAGAAATTGGAACTCTTATTCATTGTTGGTGGGACTGTATAATGGTTCAGCCACTCTGGAAGTCAGTCTGGCAGTTCCTTAGAAAACTAGAGATAGAGCTACCATTCGATCCAGCGATTGCACTTCTCGGGATATACCCGGAAGATCGGAAAGCAGTGACACGAACAGATATCTGCACGCCAATGTTCATAGCAGCATTATTCACAATTGCCAAGAGATGGAAACAACCCAAATGTCCATCAACAGATGAGTGGACAAATAAAATGTGGTATATACACACGATGGAATACTACGTGGCAGTAAGAAGGAACGATCTGGTGAAACATATGACAACATGGATGAACCTTGAAGACATAATGCTGAGCGAAATAAGCCAGGCACAAAAAGAGAAATATTATATGCTACCACTAATGTGAACTTTGAAAAATGTAAAACAAATGGTTTATAATGTAGAATGTAGGGGAACTAGCAGTAGAGAGCAATTAAGGAATGGGGAACAATAATCCAAGAAGAACAGATAAGCTATTTAACGTTCTGGGGATGCCCAGAAATGACTATGGTCTGTTAATTTCTGATGGATGTAGTAGGAACAAGTTCACTGAAATGTTGCTATAGTATGTAACTTTCTTGGGGTAAAGTAGGAACATGTTGGAAGTTAAGCAGTTATCTTAGGTTAGTTGTCTTTTTCTTACTCCCTTGCTATGGTCTCTTTGAAATGTTCTTTTATTGTATGTTTGTTTTCTTTTTAACTTTTTTTTTCATACAGTTGATTTGAAAAAAGAAGGGAAAGTTAAAAAAAAAAAAAAGAAAAAAGACAAACAAGGAAAAAAAAAAAAAAAAAAAAAACGATATAGTGCCCCCTTGAGGAGCCTGTGGAGAATGCAGGGGTATTCGCCTACCCCACCTCCATGGTTGCTAACATGACCACAGACATAGGGGACTGGTGGTTTGATGGGTTGAGCCCTCTACCATAAGTTTTACCCTTGGGAAGACGGTTGCTGCAAAGGAGAGGCTAGGCCTCCCTGTATTTGTGCCTAAGAGTCTCCTCCTGAATGCCTCTTTGTTGCTCAGATGTGGCCCTCTCTCTCTGGCTAAGCCAACTTGAAAGGTGAAATCACTGCCCTCCCCCCTACGTGGGATCAGACACCCAGGGAAGAGAATCTCCCTGGCAACGTGGAATATGACTCCCGGGGAGGAATGTAGACCCGGCATCGTGGGATGGAGAACATCTTCTTGACCAAAAGGGGGATGTGAAAGGAAATGAAATAAGCTTCAGTGGCAGAGAGATTCCAAAACGAGCCGAGAGATCACTCTGGTGGGCACTCTTACGCACACTTTAGACAACCTTTTTTAGGTTCTAAAGAATTGGGGTAGCTGGTGGTGGATACCTGAAACTATTAAACTACAACCCAGAACCCATGAATCTCGAAGACAGTTGTATAAAAATGTAGCTTATGAGGGGTGACAGTGGGATTGGGAATGCCATAAGGACCAAACTCCACTTTGTCTAGTTTATGGATCGATGTGTAGAAAAGTAGGGGAAGCAAACAAACAGACAAAGGTACCTAGTGTTCTTTTTTACTTCAATTGCTCTTTTTCACTCTAATTATTATTCTTGTTATTTTTGTGTGTGTGCTAATGAAGGTGTCAGGGATTGATTTAGGTGATGAATGTACAACTATGTAATGGTACTGTAAACAATCGAAAGTACAATTTGTTTTGTATGACTGCGTGGTATGTGAATGTATCTCAATAAAATGATGATTAAAAAAATAAAAAAATAAAAAAAAAAATAAAAAAAATAAAAAAAATAAAAAATCCATAGAACTGACAACACAGGGAACCCTAAGTTAAAGCATAGACTATAATTAATAGTATAGTGTTAAAAATTTTATCAATTGTAACAAACGTACCACACTGATGTTAGGTGCTAATCATAACGTGGTATATGGGAACCTGTATTTTATGTACGATTTTTCTGTGAAGCCACAACTTTTGTAGTTAAAAAAAAAAGGTGAAAAAAGTTATTAGAACATTTCTTGACACATGTCCCTAGCAATATGACATGCCACAATGAACAAATGTCTATACTGGGATAATTTGTTTTGTCTGCTTCTGCGTATGTACACATTTGACAACATGGTCCAGACATTGTCCGCCACAATATCAAGTTCTGTTTAATAATCTATATCATTTAATTTAAATTAGTCCTCCAGTATATGTACTCCTTTATTGATGAGGATTAGAAGGCTAAAGCGAGGGTTACCTTACAAGAGAGACTATACAAAGCTAACAAGTTCAGAATCCAGGTTTTGAACCAAATCTTCTGTCTGACTCCAAGGCATGTTATTCCTACCATATTACAGTTTATCCTAAATTGACCAGTTGGGTAATTTTGCTCAATTCACTTGCAGACATCTACAAAAGGTCATGCTTTCATAGATATTGTTTTATGTTTTACTTTGTGCTTTATTTGATTCCATCAGCTGTGCTGTTTTACCACATTGTCTCTGTGTAACCATGTGCAGTTTCATTTTCCTTTCATAGAACTGTTGCTTGATTTTTTTTTATTTGGATTTTTAAATGGTTACCAACATAAAAAATCAATCATTTATCCTCCTAACTTTCGCCAGTCCTTCTGTAGACAACTGGAGCCAGGATTTGGCCACTACTGCCTAGATGGCCATTTTGAAGGATGTGAAGTGACATTAAAATTGTCAAGAATTCCTGGACAATGAATAACTGATACAAGTTTATGGAAGCCGTAGTATTAGACTGAACAAGAGGCAAGTTTAGGAATCCATTCCCTTATCTTTATAACTTCTGTCTTTTTTTTTTTTTTTTTCTATATTCCAAAAGTAGACGAACATAAACAGAATCAGAATTCAGGCACTTTTTAAATAAAAATATTATGTCTGGAGGGGTGTGCAAACAAGTACTAGCAAATTAGTACATTCTTCTTTTTTTTTTAATCTGTGATGAAGGCAGCACTGATTTTGAAACCAACGTCGGTTTCAAAATGTATGTGTCATCTTCTCAACTGACTCATTTGGTAGGAATTGGTTTACATGCCAATCTGTGATTTAATGTAAATGGATCCTCACCTAAAGATGTAAATTTTGAAAATTTGCTTTCACGCTAGTAAGTCTTTCTTTCCTCCTGTAACAATATCCATTGAGCTTATTTTTACTTGTTTATTTTTGGTTTTCTTTCATTTAGTTTTTGTAAAGTTTGCCATCCAAATAGTGTATGTAAAAATAGGGTAAAGAAGTACTGAGAAAGACATTTTACAATTTGTTACAATAACAGTATTTTTTAAGGGATTGTACAAAACTCCTTTTACTCCAACCCTGCCATTTTTGCCTTCTTGTTAATATTCCCTTTTCTGAGATCCTTTTTGAATTGAAAACACAATAATATCTCTGCTATAACTCCAAGTTTTCAAACCTGTAGCAGTTCACAATATTAGTGACGCATGACCTTACATTATGCAACCAGGTATAAATTACTTAAAAGAATGAGTGAGAGCACTCAGAGGCAAGATGGCGGCATAGAGAGGAGTGGAAGCTAAGCAGTCCCCCTGGAACAACTACAAAAAACCAGAAACAACTAGTAAATAATCCAGAATAACTGCGGGGGGACAAACGAGACCATCCACTCATCATACACCAACCTGAATTGGGAGGAATGCCCGAGAACACAGCATAAAATCTCTCAGTGGAGAAAGCCCCAGTCATTTTCAGTTTCCAGGGCTGTGAAGCGGAGAAGGGTGGAGACAGCACAAGCAGAGAGAGAGACCATTGAAATGCTAATGACCTCCACCTGGGGGTCTGTCTTCTCTAGGAGGAAAGGGGTGGGGCCCTTTACATTCAGAACCAGACCCCAGAGCCTGGGGGAACACGGCCACACCTGCTCACACCAGTCAAGAATTATAGGCTAACAGGCGTCACCTGCTGGGCAGAAAAGCACAGTGACCCGAGGCATCAAAGGGTGGAGCAATTTTCTAAGACACACCCGCAGGGAAACCAGATACTGAATATTTCTTCCCTCTGTTCTGGTCTGGGAAAACCTGATTTGGATAAACAAGGAAACCATGACTAGACAACAGAAAATTACAACCTACACTAAGAAAAACAAAGTTATGGCCCAGTCAAAGGAACAAACGTACACTTCAACTGAGATACAGGAATTTAAACAACTAATGCTAAATCAATTCAAAAAGTTTAGAGAAGATATTGCAAAAGAGATAGAGGCTGTAAAGGAAGCACTGGACCTGTATGCGGCAGAAATCAAAAGTTCAAAAAACCTACTGGTAGAATCTATGGAAATGAAAGGCACAACACAAGAGATGAAAGACACAATGGAAACATACAACAGCAGATCTCAAAAGGCAGAAGAAAACACTCAGGAACTGGAGAACAAAACACCTGAAAGCCTACACACAAAGGAGCAGATGGAGAAAAGAATGAAAAAATATGAGCAACGTCTCCGGGAACTCAAAGATGAAACAAAGTACAATAATGTACGTATCATTGGTGTCCCAGAAGGAGAAGAGAGGGGAAAGGAGGCAGAAGCAATAATAGAGGAAATAATTCATGAAAATTTCCCATCTCTTAAGAAAGACATAAAATTACAGATCCAAGAAGCTCAGCGTACTCCAAACAGAAGAGATATGAATAGGCCTACGCCAAGACACTTAATAATCAGATTATCAAATGTCAAAGACAAAGAGAGAATCCTGAAAGCAGCAAGAGAAAAGCAATCCATTACATACAAAAGAAGCTTAATAAGACTATGTGCGGATCTCTCAGTAGAAACCATGGAGGCAAGAAGGAAGTGGTGTGATATGTTTAAGATACTGAAAGAGAAAAACCACCAACCAAGAATCCTGTATCCAGCAAAGCTGTCCTTCAAATATGAGGGAGAGCTCAAAATATTTTCTGACAAACAGACAATGAGAGACTTTGTGAACAAGATACCTGCCCTACAGGAAATACTAAAGGGAGCACTACAGGGTGATAGAAGACAGGAGTGTGTGGTTTGGAACACAATTTTGGGAGATGGTAGCACAACAATGTAAGTACACTGAACAAAGGTAACTATGAATACGGTTGAGAGAGGAAGATGGGGAGCACGTGAGACACCACAAGAAAGGAGGAAAGATAATGACTGGGACTGTGTAACTTGGTGAAATCTAGAGTATTCAACAATTGTGATAAAATGTACAAATATGTTCTTTTACGAGGGAGAACAAGCAAATGTCAACCTTGCAAGGTGTTAAAAATGGGGAGGCATTGGGGGAGGGATGCAATCAGCATAAACTAGAGACTGTAACTAATAGAATCATTGTATTATGCTTCCTTTAATGTAACAAAGGTGATATACCAAGGTGAATGCAGATAAGAGGGGGGATAGGGGAGGCATGTTAGACACTTGACATTGGTGGTATTGTCTGATTCTTAATGGTGGGTAATGTCCATGATCAACTGTACAAATACTAGAAATCACTTCATGAACCAGAACAAATGTATGACAATACAATTAGAAGTTAATAATAGAGGGGCATATAGGAAAGAACTATATACCTATTACAAACTATATACTACAGTTAGTAGTATTTCAACATTTTTTCATAAACAGTAACAAACGTACTATATCAATACTAGGAGTCAACAATTGAGGGGGGTTGGTTAGGGATAGGGGAGGATTAGAGTTTCCTTTTCTTTTTTTCTTTTTTCATCTTTCACTTTATTTCTTGTCTGGAGTAATGAAAAGTTTCTAAAAATTGAACAAAAATTAAGTGTGATGGATGCACAGCTGTATGAGGGTACCCAGGGGCAAGTGATTGTACACTTTGGATCTTTGGATAATTGTATGGTATCTGAACAATCTCAATAAAAATGAAAAAAAAAAAAAAAAAAAAAAAAAAAAAAAAAAAAAAAAAAAAAAAAAAAAAAAGAATGAGTGAGAGCCTACCTGACTACTCAGGATAAATATCTGAACCAAGTATTATTTTCATTGAAATTTCATCACTATGACTTGCTAGAGTGGTGGTGTTTGGACATTTAGAAAATCACAAAAAGTTTTCACATCCAGACAAAGCTTACTCCAAGGAGGAGTATTGTTAAGTCTGTAACCCTTTTCAGGCCAGTTTCTCCTGGGATCTTGGAGAAGGGCCAGCAAATGTATAATAGATACTTGGAGAAGGGGGACCTGTAGAACCACAAAAGCCATGGAAGAGATATATAGAAGCACAGAGAGAAATATCCTCTTTTGCCTTGGATAATGTCTGAACACCTTCAATTATAATCTGATTCTTATGAGAATTTTCATTTTGATTTTTACATAATTAATCAATTACAATATATAAAGGAAAAGCATAATGTTCACAGTAACCTGATAAAGAAAAATATGTAAGGCGGTAAACAAATCATCTTCCTTAATATAAGCAAGCAGTTAAAGAACTTTAAAATACCGTTTTCTTTGCTAGGAGCCTAGGAGTAAGTTTTAAGATATGGGGTCTCAGCACCATTCAACAGTGCAGCCCCTCCATCAGTGATTCTTAATATACTTTGTATTTCACCACTCTGTGGGATGGCTGATATTCTTTCCCCTTTCTTCCTCTATATCTTCTCCCACCACCCCAGAGCCACATTTTCTATAGTACTCTTGCGATAATGTATTCTCTTCCTCACTACCCTCTGCAATATAGTCTCATTTGTTACTTAGTCTAGAACAATTTCCTACATGAAAACTTTATAAATTATTCAACCTCAGGGATATTTTAAACCTTCAATTTCCAGTGGCATTTGTGTCTGATCAAGTAATCTAATAATTGAGGATGTATTGTCATGTATTTTTCAAATTTTAAGTGGGAGTTTTCTTGTCTTTTGTAATAGAGTATGAAGGACTCTTGTGTCAACTTTTTCTGTATTCCCAAATGACTGTTGATTGAGTTGAGGTAACTGGGGACCAAAACTCATAAAGCTCTGATTCCTGTGATAATGAAAATGTTCAATTTGGATAGAAATAGACATTTTACTCCACCTAAATAGAAGCATTTAGGTTTATAATTATATTTGTTGAGTTTCCATAATTTTGAAGATATACTGAGACATTGAAAAATGCAATCAGATTCTCCCCTCAGCACTGCCTAGGCTGCATCCCAGCAGTTTTAATTCTTCCAACGGGAGAAACAGAATGATTTCTAAACCTCAGTGATGCCTTCAGTATTAGCTGCTGACATACCTACTGTTTGCTTACAGCAGTCTGCAGAATGCCACTTACTTAATGCAAAGAGATGGGAGAGTATATCAACAGACAAAAATTGACATTATGATCCTCTGATTTATGTTAGAGCAAAGTCAAACAAAGGGTTAAAACTATTGTTTTTCTAAAATCCATAACTCGAATCTGACCATTGGCCTTTATTTGTTCAAAAGAATTTACATGTAAAAAAATGCAATCAGATTTGAGGAATCCAAATCAATATTAAAGTTCTATATCTGACTAAGAGTGCCCAGATAAAATTTATAATGTACAGTTATTGTGTGGATCTATAACTAAATGCATAGCAATATGGATAATTTTCAGATGTAAAGAGAATCTATATAATGACTTTATATACAAAGCAAACAAATAGATTGTAACCTCTTCAGAAGATTTTGGTATTTTTTTTTTTTAATTAAGAAACCTATAGCTTAGATTCTGGGTGTGGGATAGGGAGGATCAAAAGCCACATTGGTTGAAACTGAACCATGCTTTAATTTAAATTAGGAGGCAAATTGAAAGGGCCTACAAGTGAAAGTCATTTTCACCTTGTTAGTTAATAGGTATATGAAGTCCCAATCAACATTCTAAATCACTTTGTTTCTACTGTGTTTGGTTATTAATGAGACCCAGATTCTTTAAAAGACCAAAGTGGAAATGTTTCTTCTTCACGTGGCTCTCCCCTTTTTTCCTTCCTTTCCTCTACTGAAAACACCTACCACACTTGAGATTTATATGCCTTTTCTCCTTGTCATAAAAGCAGAGGCTTGAGGAGTTTATCATTAGCAAAGCAGGAGAGGGACTTTAACCAAGACCCTAGAGACATGTTTGGAAGGGCAACAAGAGGAATTCGGGGATCATTTTATAGTTTCAGTCCCTTTATTCCTCTCCATTACAACAATTGAGTGTTGCCCATAAAAAGAAAGGAAAACACCATGAACAAATAAATTCCATTCTTATGAAATGCATACAAATGCACTGACACATGTATAACATAACATTGTGTGCCCTCACACTGTCTGGTTCTCTAATGAAATTGAAAATATGACTGCAAATATCTAGATTTTTTTTACCTATATAATTTATAACAGCTACAAGGATTGTGTTTTACAGGAGAAATTCACTAGTTACAGCAGGAATATGAGGCCCTGCTAGAGAGGCAGTAAGGCAGAGTAATGACTAAATACACAGACTCTGGAATGAGAGTATTGATTTTGAACCTTTGCTCTAGCTCTGTGACTTTGAGCCAGTTTCTTCATTTTCCTTTGCTTCAGTTTCCTCATCTGTAAAGTGGGGGCATTAATAGTACCTCTCATATAGGGATGTGGTAAGAATTACTGCATAGTTTTAAAAGGCTGTTCAATCTGTAGTAAGTACTATAACATATAAGGATTAGCCATTGTTCTTGTTATTATTGTTCTTATTTTTATATATGAGGAGAGCTGTGGGAAGGTAACATTTTTCATTGTGAACACTTTTTTAGTGTTTGAATTTATTATTGTGTGAAATCTTTATTTTATCCATTTATTGGAGAAAAAACACACATAAAAGCTTTGTATATGTAGACTCAGTCATAAATTTTTAAAAGGTTTGGGACTACTTATTATTTATGAATTTAATACTTTTTCAAGGGGGAAAATCCATATGATGTATGAGGAAATAAACACTATGTTGCCTAGTCCTAAACATTTTCAAAATTCTTTGTGTAATTTTAATCATGAGAAAATTTAAGCATCAGACAATATATTAACCATTAACACAATTTAGAAATGTATGTAACTCTAAAATGTGTAGTTGGGAATTTCCTCTCTGAGGTTCAATATTGCATTTAAGTAGGTTAAAATTCATATGCATCACAGCTAAATATTCCATATTAGTAAGGCATTTGGAGAAGTACAAATGAGTTTTAATAACACTGATGACCAACAATATTTTTCTGCAAAATATACATTTCAATATTGATTACAGCTTCAATGATTTTGGAAATTAAAGTATGAAAATGTTTTTCTTATTCAGTCCTTTCCATCAAACATCACTGTTAAAATATTTTAAAGTTAATTTTCCTTTTATTAACCAGGTTTTAACCCTTAATAAAGGAAACAGAACAAAAACAAATCAATCTTTAAAATTGGATTGGAGATGTATGTACTTAGGCTTGCATTTTGTATTTTTATATCCTGTAGTTTTTAATTAAATGTATTTTATAAAATAATAATACTCCTTGATAATGATGCTAAAATATGATCATCCAAGCAAATAAAATAACAGTTTTGAACTTCATTAATTTGAGACCCCAGAGCAAGCCAGTAAAACAGATCCCAAGTAAAAGAGCAGCTAAAGTACATAGAGTGCCTCAATTCTCCTAAATTTCCCTCAGTTGGATGTAAAGGATGAATAATTGAAGGACTGATTACAAAATGATTTGCAGTGTACACAAGCAGATTAAGTCATATACTTAAGGATGCAAGTACTTTTCCAATATACAGTACCCATGGGTACAAATTGTTCCCTGAAACCAAGACAATTCATTTACACATTGAAAGATTAATGTGTTTGAGAGGAAAAATACTTCTGCTGCATGATTTCCATTTCCAGCAATTTATATTAGAGACATAACTAGGAAAAAACTTTCACCACCATGCCCCTCATCATCTCCTGATTCTTATTGAGTAATATACACAAAACAGTATATCATAAACTTCTATTATTTATAGCATTGAAATTTCCCAGATTAAAGCTGATTTCACAGATCTGAATTAATACTAGAATTTGTTATGCTAATTGTAAAAGGTCCTTCTGGGTCCAAATAGAGAGACCCTGGATGTAAATTTTTAAGATGATAGGTACCTAATCAACAAAATAGACTTACTAACAGTATATATATAAGCAATTTCCATTTCCACTGTGTACAATTTTCTCTTTGAACTAAAATTATATTAATGATAATAATTAAATGAAATTGAGAAAGTATTCTAATTTATTAGGGTTGCATCTCTGGGCAGAGTTTCCTATAAAATACAATTATTATTCTTAGTGGAATTAGGCAACATTCTAAGGCTTGCTTTCAATTTTGCAAAAAATAAAAACGTATGTCAAATTTCCAGATGTTGCTAAAAATAAAATGCAGTTTTCAAGGCAAAATTCAGTCAAATTTTTATAAAAGAAGAAGCAAGTGCTTACATGTCATTTATAAATGTTCTATATAAATTTTTAAATTTCAAAAAATCAAGTAAAATAGTGGGCAAAATATTGAACACAAATAGCGTGTTAATGTCTTAGTGAAAAAAATGAGGAATGTAGGTATTAGTAATTATATGACTCTAAGGCATCAATATTATGAACGGCTGTTAACCAACATGCTTAAATTGGCTGTGAATAGCTAAGATAGTTGTCCAGAGTAATAGGAAATTCACGGTTATTTCACACCCTTAGAGAGGCTGTAGTTCCAGCCTATCAAAGCTCATTCTTTCCTGGAGGAAGCTCAAAATTATACGGTTTCCACATGTGTGGAGCATGTTGTGCTTCTCAGTCATCCAACTGCACTAAGGCCTGAACTGGGGACCATCACAATGAGATCACTGTTTTCAGGCATTCGTGAAGCCATGTGCGTTTTCAGCAGGGCAGGGGGCAGGGAGGGCAAAGCAAAACAAAAGTGCACTGCACAGTCACAGGATTACAGTCCATTTCTCAGCCTACGTAAAACTGTTAGTGGAACCATGAACAAGAAACTTTCTTTGTTTTTACTTTCTTAACCAGCTTGACCTATTAGAAAAGAAAGTTCTCTGTATTTTCATATCATAATGAACCCTCTTGCTAATTTTTATAGTTATAGCTTCCTGTAGATCTTTATGGAGAGAAATTCTCTCAGTGGGTGCCACAAAATACTGTTTTTATTATAAAACACTAACACCAGTCATGTTTCAACAAGAAGGACTTTAAAATGTTGGTAGAACACAATGAGTTATACTTAAAAGTTTTTGTGGTATTCCTGAGAATATCTGAGTATTACATGAAAATTATTATATAAGAAACATATTAATAGGTATTTTTCATTTATCTAAATACATAAATATATATATAGTTTATTCTGAGTATGAGGATAAAATTTTTTTCTTTATTACCTCTACTAGAATAAGTTTTCATCCATTTCTTATTTAAAATAATGAAGAGAACATAGCCGTAATAATTGTATTAGATTAAAAATTAACAAAACCTCTCCTGAGTTATAAATATATACTGATTATACTTCCATCCAGACTTTTCTGAGGTAATAATCATTTACTTTAGCAGTATGAAATTTCCTTTACAGGACCAAATTCTTCTTTGGTTAATTGGATTTCATCAAGTGGAATGGACAGGAGGAAACCTAAGGTGTATTTGCTATTTTTGATGTTTCTATCCCAGCTCTGCATGTCACCAGATCAGGATATGTTGGGAATTGGAAGGACATGACTAACTTACATTGTATAAGACAAATTGAATTTAGGTTGAAAAAGATGACCTTAGAAAACCAACTGCAAGGATGACCAAAAAGGTTTCCTATCCATCAAAAATTATTTTCCAAACATGTTTTATGAGATATGTTCAGCATCTACTCATTTGTCTTTAATGAGTTTTTGTACATACTGTATAAATCAAAATCTGTAATATTTTAGGGAGAAAATATGAAGAAATTTACAGTGAAGCAACAAAATAACTGATTAAAATTTATGCTTTAAAGCAAGAGTGTACAATTTTTATTTTATAAATCTTTTTCAAATTATCATTAATCTAATAAAAGTACTTCATTTCATTTAGGATTGTGTCTACATGATAGCCCATCAGATGGGAGGGGGCAGAAATGTCTGATGATGGTGATTTGGTGATCATGTAAAAAATTTTAACAATTTCATCTGCCCGTCTTGACAGCCAATTTTACCTTTTTAAACTCACACACACACACACACACACATATACACAAAACTCTTTCTCTAAGAACTTCAGGGGAAATAAGTTGATTGACGGCAAAAAGATTAGCTTGCAAAATGGGATGTGAAGAGCAGCCTTCTTTACATGCTAATCCTACACAGTTATAGTTACAGGTCTGAGTCCTCTTGACTGCAGACTTCGATCTCCAATCTACGTGTATTTTAATCCTCTCTCTGAGATTACCTTGTATTGCTTTGATTATTTTACTGATTAGTATTTGATTTCCCTTTACTAGTTTTATGTGCTTCAGTTTTGACCCCTCATCCTCATTTCAACATAGATAACTTTTCTGAAACTGGGATTGCTTTTCTCTCTAAAATTCCTCATTTTAGACTAGCTCAGAATTAGCTATAAAGTAGGTGGGGCTCATAATTCTTGTCTGATTGGCCAAGCTCTGACTTTTGTTTGGGCCACTAGCTTTCATTGTTTGGGTTCCTAACTGTTTCTTCCCTGTTCCCCTCCTCACCACATTTGATTACTCACACGTTCTGATCTCCATGTTTGTAGCTATATTTATAAACTCATTTCAGCTCCTTTGGTTGGTTGCTTGACTCTAGTGGAGTAGATCCCTCAGCACTTGGTTTATGTGCATTTATGTCTTAGGAGGACAAAACCTAGTCCCCTGCCCAATTTTCTGTCTTATATAGGTTTTTGTGTTTGCTTTCATCTGATTAAGAAAGTATTTGTTAAGGTAATCAATGGAAGTAAATATTACAAAAAATGCAACAACTATTTCCTCTCTAGAGCTTGCTTGGAGTCTGAAAAAAAGTGTCTTTATTTGAAAACACATCTCACAAATACCTTTTCTTTTTTGGAAACTTCTGTAATATGGATGAAAGTTCCCAAAATTTTGGAGAAAATTTTTAGTGTTCACAGCTCCAGTTATCAAAATCGTAAGTTAAGTGTTCTGTTTTAAACAAATAGTACTTAAAGCCAGGCAGTACTGAACAAATTATGTATTAAAAATGCCATTTAATAAAAAAAAAAGCGTTAGGACATCCACTGAGAGAGCTGGGCAAACTGTCATGGTGCATGTCTATACCACATTATTTAATGGGGCAGAAGCCCAAGTTATTTCACAAAATCAAAGTCCCTATCCCACAAACTAGTAATGCCACAACCTGCTACATAGACCTACCACATAGAAAAGCCAGCTACAAAGACCTCCAAGAAAATAATTTTTAGATTCTGTGGATATTATAATCTTGTTCATGGAAAAAAAAAAAAAAAAAAAAAAACCTTCCCTGTTTGGCAATTTCACTATTTAAATAACTTCAGTGCGTTTTAAAAACTATTAAATGTTTGCCTAACATGTGCCAGCCACTTCACTAGATGCTGTGATATAAGAGAGAATAAGATACTTTTCCTGCCTTCCAAACCTCACAGTTTTGTAGGCAAGACACACATGAACAACATAATTCATTTTCAGTGTAATAGAGATATTTTGAGAATAGAAGTCCTCAGTGTCATTGAGATATTCAGTGTTAAGTTACTTTCAGTAGTAAAAATAAATCCAGGGTTGGTTCATTATCTGGCCATGCCTGAAAATTGGTCTTTTCAATGTTCCAGAGATGATCCTCTAGGGTTTCTAACTTAACTCTGAAAATGTTCATAAAAGCCAATATATAAAACCAATACATATGAATTCATTAATTTATAGTATGAAATAAAATTTTAGGAAGATTAGACATTTGGCAAGCATATTCTCTCTCATAGGCAAGTTGTAGAAGCCAAATTATTAGAATGTTGCTTTGTGAGCTAAGTAACAGAGCAAGGGACTATTGCTATGTGATCCTCATCTATATGAGAGCCTATTCTGTTCATCTCTACAATAACCTAGGGGACCAAATACTGTGATGTAGTCCCAGCAAGATAAGACTGCTATGCCACCACTACTGACTGGCAAACACCATCCCAAGCAGGTTGAAACATTTCCTCTGTTCATTGGATCAGTATCCAACCATGTCCAAAAAACCATTGGGATTAAATTTAACCAAGAGTCACATATTATAAGCCAGTTAATTTTCCCACATTGTTCTTAACTGAAACCTAGCTCTTAAATAAACCACTTCGTCGGCATTTCAACTCACTTTCCCGACAGTCAGGAGGCAGGATTGGTATCTTTTTCTTTTTTTTTTTCTATCTCTCTCTCCATTGCAGCTCCATGATGATTCTTACGTAGTTTTTTTAGTAAAACTTCCTTCTCCATTAGGGCTCACACCATTATGTTCAATTATCTTTTGCCTCTCCTTTTTTCCACTCTGATGTCTAGTTCAGTTTTCATCATTCACTAAGAACTTTAGTAGAGAGAAAATCATATTCCTCTTCCCTCAAATTCCTTCCTCACTATTTCCCCTGCTGTGGGTTGAATTGTGTACCCCAAAAAGATATGGTCAACTTCTAACTCCCCATCCTGCATATGTGACCCTATTTGGAAATAGGATATTTTAAGATGTAATTAGTTGAGATGAGACTAAATGGATTGGGGTGGGCATAATCCAGTATGACTGGAACCCTTATAAGAAAAGAGAGAAGACAAATGTAGAAAGGGAGAATGAAATATGAAGATGGAGACAAGAAAGAAGTCTACATGGAAAGGAAGTTTGATATTGGAGTGATGCCAAAGAATGCCAAGGACTGCTTTCAAACAACAGATGACAAATCTTGTGGGTTTTAGAGGGAGCATGGCCCTGTTGACACTTGATTTCAGACTTTTAGCTTCCTGTGTGGTACTTTGTTATGGTAACCCTGGAAAACTAAGACAACCATTATGAACTTTCATTTCCTTCATCAGGAGCTCCAGTCCAATGGCTCTTCTATTATGGATGCAATACCCCTTATCTTAGTTTCATTGGGCTACCATGACAAAGTACCACAAACTGGATAGTTGGAAACAGCAGAAATTTATTGTCTCGTATTTCTAGAGTCTAGAAGTCCAAAATCTGTAGGAGAGAATTCTTCCTTGCCTCTTGCTAGCTTCTGGTGCTTTGTTAGCAAGCTTTGGACCTCAATCTCTGCATCAGTTGTCTCATGGCAATCTCCCCTGTGTCTGTCTGCCTGTGTGCTGGTTTGAATGTATTGTGTCCCCCAAATGCCATTATCTTTGTGGTCTTGTGTGGGGCAGATGTTTTTGGTGCTGGTTAGATTTGCTTGGAATGTGCCCCACTCAGCTGTGGGTAATGATCATTTTGATGAGATGTTCCCATGGAGGCATGGCCTCACCCATTCGGGGTGGGCCTTGATCAGTGGAGCTATATAAATGAGCTGACTCAGAGAGAGGAAACTCAGAGAGTGCAGCTGGGAGTGCAGCTGGGAGTGATGTTTTGAAGAGGAGCAAGCTTGCTAGAGAGGAATGTCCTGGGAGAAAGCCGTTTTGAGTCCGGAGCTTTGGAGCAGACGCCAGCTGCCTTCCCAGCTAACAGAAGTTTTCCGGACGCCATTGGCCATCCTCCGGTGAAGGTACCCAATTGCTGAGGTGTTACCTTGACGCTTTGTGGCCTTAAGACTGTAACTGTGTAGTGAAATAAACCCCCGTTTTATAAAAGCCTATCCATCTCTGGTGTTTTGCATTCTGCAGCATTAGCAAACTAGGACAGCCTGTGTCCAATTCTTCTCTTCTTATAAGGACACCAGTCCTATTGGATTAGGGTAGACCCTAATCCAGTTTAGCCTCAACTAACAAAATCTTCAAAGACTCTATTTTCAAATAAGGTCACAGTCACAGGATCAGTGTTAGGAATTGCACATGTCTTTTGGAGGGATGCAGCTCAACCCACAACACCCCTTCTATTTTCACTCCCCTTCCTATTCAACTGACAACTCCATGTTCCATCCTTTAAGGAAATAGCTTTGTAAGCTCCAAGAAGACAGGGATTTAAATACTGGGTAGCCCCAGTGCCTGTAACAGTTCCAAACACAAAGTAGATGTTTAATACAATTGCATTAAGTGAACTAAGAGATTTCCTTGCCTCTCTGTCTTTGTGATGCATACATTTGGAAAAGTCAAAATGTCTACTTTCTTCATATCAGTATCTCAGCATGTCAATGCCACAGGAGAAAAACTCATAGAGGAGAATCACTCTAAAGTTATGATCATTAACCATACCTGGCTTCAGCATTGCTCAGTAATCCAGTTTCTGTATTTACAAAAAAAATTACTCTTACACTTGTCAATTTATTATTTAACATTGTAGCTACCAGTTTTCTCACTTAAATACACTCCTAGAAGAAGACATTGCTTGCTACTTCAGGTGAAACTGCAAGTCTTCAGATAGTAAAGCCTCAACTCTCTGCCACAAAACCTACAAAAGTACATATAATTACACCCAGCCTTTCATTTATTCTTTTTCTGTTCTATTTAATGCCATTCTTTCTTTCATCTGCACCACTGACATCCTGATTTCTAAGGAAATTTACACTTGGATTCTTCTTTCTTTTTTTCATGTCTCCAATCTCTCCTTTCCATAAGATCCATAATACCTGCATTTAAGTATGTTTATATATTCATCTTACAATAAACCAAAAATTAATCCTCTTTTGACTTTGTTCCTTTTCTCTCTATCATCTTGAAAGAGTTCTCTATCCATTTCTGCACACTCATTCCTCAAATTCCTTTAATTGAGCATCTTCAACAAAAATGTAATGTCCACAGTGATTTCACAGTACCAAATCTAAAGTGAACATTTAACCCTTATCTCACTTGATCTTTCAACGGTATTAACACTGTTGATTACTGCCCCCTTCCTGCAATATTCTTTCCTGTTGCTTTTATGATACCATCTTTTTCAAGATTTCTTCCAATCTTCCTAGCTGATCTCTCTTAATTTCTTTTGTTGGCTCACACTCCTCTGTCAAGGCTCTCAGATTGTTTCTCCTTAAGGTTGTCTTGGGTTCCTTCATTTGCACTGGCTATTTCTGGAGGGAAGTGATAGAAAAGTTAGTGAAGGGTTTTCCAGAGCTCAGTTTTAAAAGATGAGTAGGAGTTCAACATGCTGACCAGAGCACAAAAGCCTTCCAGACGGACATAGCATCTGCAAAGACACAAAGTCCCCAAGCATGTCTGCTTAAGATATTCTTAAGTGGTTTAAAAATACTGGAATATGAGATACCAAGGAAGGAGTGGTTAGACATAGGTTGGACATGTGGTCAGAGACTTTTGGTCACTTTCTCATCCTTCATTCCACTCACCCATCTGCACTTGCAGAGTAACTATTTGCTATGGCTTCTTTGCACTTCACCCAAGTTCTTGAACTACATGCTCTATCCTGTGCCTCATGGAAGTCCATCTCTTTTCCTGCCACTTAGTCAACACTTCTACCACATCTCAAGTAAGTGGTTGGCCAGGATAAGAAGGTTGCCAGAAGATTTTGACTGTCTCATTTTGGCCAACAGAAAACCATTGAAGGTATTTGAAATCCAAGACATATTAAAGAGGGAGATTTGGTAGAACAGGGCTTCTAGATGGTGTGACTTAGTAGATTATGCTGACATTAACTTCACCATACTTCATTAAAAACATTAACAAGATAATTCATTTTAACCCTATATGATTCTGATTACAAGTTAAATAACTCAATATAAAACCAGGCTGAAAGAATAGACACTAGTAAAGATAAGAGAAGACTGCTTTAATAGATCCTTGCCATTCAAACTGCCACCAAGAGATAATACTCTTTTTTTCAATTGAAAGGGACTTCTGTGAGAAGGTTGGGGCTTCTTCCATTGGTGTTATGACACGTCAAATGCCTATTTTCCCAAATACTTGTGTACTCTATCTGATCAAGAAGTCTATCAAAATCATGAGCCTCTTCTTCTAATTCCTGACTATCTGCTTAGAGACTAGATCTTATTCTTACTATCTGAATTTTCTTGACTTTGGGACTTTAATGATTGACTTTTCCTCTTATATGATTTAACAGATATAAAACTAATAATCAGTCTGTTACGTTAACAGGAAGAATTTATGATTTTTACCACTAAGACACTTGGTAGAGGAGATATATTGAATTATGGATAATCAATCTACTACTCAGGCCTCTATAAGTAATCTCTTTGACATTGACAAACATTCTCCAATATTCCATACCTAACCTAGAGGAACCAGAGATTCTGCTCTACTGTTGAAAAGACTTGTCACCTTGCAGGAACCAGTGGTTTCTTTCTGGATATCAGGTTTAAAGTTGTGTAAAATAAGGGGATACCACTCTAGTTGGTCCCCGGCCATCTACTCATTAAGTATGTGATAAAACTGTTCCCCAAAGGACCTGATCAGAGCAAGTACTGGCCAGATTTTAGATCTAAATTCCACCTCCAGTTATTACAATCGTGTTCGGTTTCACTGTTTTTCAAAAGCCTTTTCTTACTTTGGTTTCTATGTTTCCTGGTAAATTATAGCTATTCAAGAAATGTTAGCTGTGAAGAATGTACACAGCTGTGTAAATCAAGGAAACTGAGTAAGGAAACTCCATAAATCAGTGTTAATTTCAGGGGCACAAACATAATGCAATGATAACAAATAATTCCTTTAGGTAGTGTGTTTTTAATTTAAAAAGATCTCTAAAATATTCAATCTTTGAAGTTGAAATGTAAATTACACTTGATGGGAAAAGTTCATAATTCCTGAAAAATTTTCATTAATGCTCAAAAAAGAAATGAAAAAGAATCATATGGCCAAATAAAAGTTAGTGGAACATAGTGACACAAATGGAAATTTTGACTATAATAATAAACTTTGTAATTTATCATGGACTATTTAATCATTCAAATGATTAATTTTATTCTTGAAATAGCATTTTTTATTTGATTCATGATTCTTCATATCGTTTTCTATATCAAAAATAGATTTTTCCAAAAATAATGTTTACAGTTATGTATTTAAGATTTTTCCCTTAAATTATGAGTTTTTCCCTGTATATTTTGCTATGTTTATATTTTTACATTATGTTGAAATATTACCTATATCAACAAATGCCCACTTATTGGAACAAAGATAAAATAATAAAAAGAACAAACTGAGCCTAGGAGACCTGTGGGACACCATCAGATATACCAATAAATGTATTATAGGACTCTCAGAAGGAGAAGAAAGAAGGGGAAGAAGGAATATTCAAAGAAATAATGGTGTAAAACTTCCAAAATTTAACAAAAGATATGAATATGCTCATTCAAGAACCCAATGAACTCCAAACAGGATAAACTTAACAAGAACTATATCCGGAAACATAGAAATCAAATCATTCAATGTCAAGGACAAACAGAGATTTCTGAAAGCTTCAAGGGAAAAGCAATGAGTAACATACAAGGGAAACCCAATAAAATTAAATGCCAATGTCTCATCAGAAACCACGGAGATAAGAAGGAAGTGGTATGAAATGTATGCAGTGCTGAAAGAAAACAATTGTCAATCAAGATCTAATATCCAGTGAGATTTTCTTTAGAAAAGTGGGAGAGATTAGGGTATTCCCAGATAAACAAAAGTAGAGTGAATTTGTCACCCCTAGACTTACTCTACAAGCATTGCTGAAGGAAGTTCTTCAGACTGAAAGGAAAGGGCACTAGATAGTGGATCAAAGCAGCATTAAGAAATAAAGACCTCCAGTGAAGGTAGCCATATGGGTAATTATAAATGACAGTACAATTGCATTTTATTGTGTGTTATGTAACTCCACTTCTTGCTTCATGCAGGTATTAAAATGCAAATTCATATAAATGATGATAAATTGTTTTGGTCTTAGAGTGTACAAAGATATAATCTGTAACAAGTACAAAAAAGTGGGGGTGCAGAGGAGTATAAGTACAGTGTATGTATACTATTGAAGATAACTTGGGATCAAATAAAATATAGTTGTTACAAATTTAGGATGCTAAATTTCAATCCCATGGTAACCACAAAGAAAATAAGTGAAAAATTTACACTGAAAGAAATGAGAAGGGACACAGAATTGTATTATACAAAAAGCCAAATAAATATAGAATAAGGCATTAACAGAATATTTGAGGATCAAAGATGTATAAAAATGTATAAGACTTACAAAAATAAAATTTTAAAATGGAAAAAAGAAAGTTCTGCATTATCAGCAGTTTCTTTAAATATTAATGGATTAAACTTCCTATTATAAAGGCAGAGATTGGCAGAAGGGATTAAAAAAAGGCATGTCCCAACTATATGCTGTTTATAAGTCTCACCTAAAATTTAAAGATGTAATTAGGTTTAAGGTGAAAGGATGGAAAAATATGTAGCATGCAAGTAAAAACCAAAAGAGAGCTGCAGTAGCTCTACTACATCAGATAAAATAGATTTTAAGTCAAAAAATTTATGAGGGACAAAAAGGGTCAGTATATACTGATAAAAGGATCAATTCAGCAAAAAGACATAACAATGATAAATATATACATACCCAATAACAGGGTCTCAAAATATATGAAGCAAAACTGATAGATTTGAAGGGAGAAATTGACAGTTCTACATTAATAGTAGGAGACTTTAATACACTACTCTCAGTAATAGATTGAATATCTGGTTAGAAGATCAGTAAGAAAATACAAGACTTGAATGACACTCTAAACCATCTAGACTGAATAGACATATATAGAACTCTTTACCCAGCAAAAATAGAATACACATTCTTCTTGAGTATGCATGATTCATACTCCAGGGTAGATCATATGTTGAGTCACAAAACAAGTTTCAATAAATTCAAAAATATTAAAATCATACAAGGTAAATTCTTCAACCAGAATGGATGAAACTAGAAATCAATAACAGAGGAAGAAATGGAAAATTCACAAGTATGTGGAAATTGAAACATGTGCTCTTACCCTATGGGTCAAAGAAAAAAATCACACAGTATATTATGAAATATCTTGAGGAAAAGGAAAATGAAAATACAACATTTCAAAACTTATGGGTTGCAGCAAAGGACATGCTGAGAGGCAAATTTATAGTCTTAAATGCTTACATTAAAAAAAGAAGAGGAAAGATATCAAATCAGAGATCCTATCTCAAAACTAAAGAATCTAGAAAAAGAAACAACTTGAATCCAAAGCAAGCAGAAGGAAGGAAATAACAAAAATTAAAGTAGACATAATTGAGATAGATAATAAAAAGCAATAGAGAGAATCAACAAAACCAAAAGTTGTTTTTTTGAAAATATCAAGAAAGTCAAGAAACTTTTAGCTAGACTGACAAAGGAAAAAGAGAGAGGACCCAAATAACTAAAATCAGAAATGAAATGGGGGACCTTACCACTGAACCCATAGGAAAAAAAAAAAAACTATAAGAGGATACTATGGACAAGTGTACACCAACAAATCGGATAACTTAAGTGAAATGGATAGTTCCCTAAAACATGCAAATTACCTACACTGACACAAGAAGAAACAGATTTGAACAATCCAATAAACAGTAAACAGATTGAATCAGTAATCAAAATCCTGCCAAAAAAGGAAAGCCCAGTACAAGACGACTTCACAGGTGAATTTTACCAAACATTCCAAGAAGAATTAACACCTATTCTGCTCACAATCTTCCAAAATATTGAAGAGAAAAGAACACTCCCTAATTCATTCCATGAGGTGGACCTCACTCTCATACCAAAGCCAGATAAAGATACCACAAGAAAAGAAAACCACAGACCAATATCCTTATGAATACAGATGCAAAAATCCTCAACAAAACACTAGCAAACCAAATTCGCCAGCACATCAAAAGAATTATATACATCATGATCAAGTGAGATTCATCCCTGGTATGCAAGGGTGGTTCAACATAAGAAAATCAATACATGTAATACATCACATTAACAGAACAAAGGAAAAAGAAATACATAGTCAATTCAATTGATGCAGAAAAGACATTTGACAAAATCCAGCATCACTTCTTGATAAAAACTTAGAAAACTAGGACTAGAAGGAAACTTCCTTAACATGATAAAGGGCATTCATGAAAAACCCACAGCTAACATTAATCTCAATAGTGAAAAGATTTAAAGTTTTCCCTCTAAGATCAGGAACAAAACAAGGATGCCCACAGTCACCACTGTTAGTCAACATTGTATTGGAAGTTCTAGATACAGCAAATAAGCAAGAGAAAAAAATAAAAGGCATCCAAATTGGAAAGGAAGAAGTAAAACTTTCCTTATTTGCAGATGGCATGCCCCTATATACAGATAATCCTGAAAAATCCCCAAGAAAGCAACTGGAATGAATACATGGCAGGATACACAATCAACAAGGAAAAAGCAGCAGGGTTTCTATATACTAGTGATGAACAGCCCGAGAAAGAAATCAAGGAAAAAAATTCCATTTACGATAGCAACTAAAAGAATTGAATATATAGGAATAAATCTAACTAAGATGTAAAAGTTACACAGAAAACTACAAGACATTGCTAGAAGAAATCAAAGAAGACTCAAATCAAAGGAAAAATGTTCCATTATCATGAATGGGAATCCTAGATACTTTTAAGACATCAATACTACCCAAAGTGATTTACAGATTCAATGAAATCCCAATCAAAAGTAAAACAACCTTAGAAATGGAAAAGCCAATCATTAAATTTATATGGAAATGTAATGGGCTATGAATAAACAAAGCTATCTTGAACAAAGTTGGGGGAATCACACTTTCTAATCTCAAAGTAGTAATCAAAACAGATGTCCATGTTCAAACAAATGAAGGTGGATCCCTACCTTATACCATATACAAAAACTAACTCAAAATGGATCAAAAACCTAAATATGAGTCAAAACTGTAAACCCCCTAAAAGAAAACCATGGAGAGTCTTTAGGATCTTGTGTTAGACAATGGTTTCTTAGACTTTACACAGAAAACATGAGAACAAAAGAAAAAATAGATAACTGGAACTTCATCAAAATTAAAAACTTTTGTGCATCAAAGTACTTCATAATGGAAGTAAAAAGACAACATATTCAATGGGAGAAAATATTTGGAAACCACATATCCAACAGGGGTTCAATATCCAGAATATATAAAGAAACCCTACAACTGAACCCCAAATATACAAACAACTCATTTTTAAAAAATGCACCAATGAATTGAATAGACATTTCTCCAGAGAAGATATACAAATGGTCACAAAGCACATGAAAAGATGCTCAACATCATTAGGCATTAGGTAAATGCAATTAAAAACCATAATGTTTTACTATTCCATATGCACTAGAAAAGCTACCATTAAAAAGAAAAAAAAAACAAAAACAAAAAAAATTATGCATTGGAGAGGATGTAAAGAAATAGGAATATTAATTCATTGCTGGTAGGAGTGTAAAATGGTATTGCCACTGTGGAAGACAGTTTGATATTCCTTAGAAAGTTAAGTATAAAACTACCATATGACCCAGCAATTCCATTTCTAGGTATATACCCAAAAGATTTGAAAACAGGCACTTGAACAGATATTTTGCATATTGATGTTCATAGTGACATTATTTACACTTACCAAAAGATGGACCCAACCCAAATGTCCATCAAGTAATGAATAGATAAAATGTGGTGCATACATGTGATGAAGTTATTATTCAGCCATTAGAAGGAATGAAGTCCTAATGCATGTAACAGCATGGAAGAACCTTGAAGACATCATGTTGACTGAAATAAGTCAGACACAAAAGGACAAATATTGTATGACTTCACTGATGTAAATAATTCGAATAAGCAAACAGAGTTAGAATGTAAAATATAGTTATCAGGGGATGGAGTGAGGATAGGGAATGGGGAGTTGATGTTTACTTTGTACATAGTTTCTATTTGGGTTGATTGTAAAGATTTGAAAATGACTTGTGATGGTAGCACAACATTGTGCATGTAATTAAGAGCACTGAATTATATATTTGGATATGATTAAAAGGGGACATTTTAAGTTGTATATATGTTACTAAAGTAACATTTTAAATAACAACATAGGCCTATACATCACAAACAGTGAACTCTATTGTAAACAGTGGACTATAGTTAATAATGCAATTATAAAAATGTTCTTTCATGAATTGTAGCAAATGTACCATACTAAAGCAAGGTGTTAATAATAGGATGGTATATGGGAACTGAATTTTATGCATGATTTTTGTGTAAACCTATAACTTCTCCAGTAAAAACGGTTATATTTAACCCAATAAACAAGGTAGAAAAACTATAAGCTTACATTTGCAACCTATAGGTTGAAAGAATAATATCAAATATAAAAAAATATTATAAATTGACATGAATAGTGCATTAAAATTTCTGTCAATAAGAAAGAAAGCATGGAAACATTTTCTATTGGTTTTGCCTTAAGTATCTCACATTCCTAAGGGCTTTCGGTTAAAAGTATATCAGGGTTATAGTAGTACTTTATGTTCGATTGGAGCAGGTATGGGGGGTGCTTAGCTTCCTTGTTTTTTTTCCCTCTATAGTTAAAAAAATAATTAAATTTCATCAACTCTAATGACACGTTCTCATGATTTTTTCCCCTGCTTCTGTATAGTTAAGATACTTTTAACTGCTCTGCTCAGGATGGAATCAGTTCCCAAAACTCTGACATAAACATGATGAGCATACCCTTGTGTGGAAATGCTGAGCAATCTCATGGTAAGGTTTTTACTCTTCTGGGTCATTGTGACCCAATCTCTTGCAGTACAAGAGCTGAAGAGTCAGTCAGAAATTAGAAATGGATGTCAACATTGCTGATCAATCAGAGGGAGAATGCAATGGCAGTACTGAAGCCATATAAATCTCCTTGGTTAATCAACTAGTGCTTAAGCACCTAAGCCTAAGGAGATTGATACGTGCTCTCTTGTCTTTTGACCTAGCACAGTAGATTTGATTTATCTGTAGGAGCTGTTTTACAAAGCTCATTTGATATTAGAAATCCAGAAAAAATTTTCAAATTTTTGAAACATTTCAAAGTTCTTAGGGCAGCCTAATACAATTGTCAAAATTAATATTTGACCATGGCCTGGTTTATTTTCTGTCCACAAGCATGTAAATGGCCTTTACAGTCTTTAATAAAATGGAGATTGGATATTACAAGTCAATACTGTAACAAATACCACAGAAAAATGCATTACTCAACTTAATCCCACTACTCCCTCTGGGGATATTTTCCATGGATATGAGTTTATATATCATCCACTGGATGAAAACTAAAAAAAAGGAGAACTAGTTAATAAATGTTTTGTGTATACAATGGCAAATATTTTAATTTATTTCCACCAACCCCACCTCACAGTACTGGCTGACTTTTCTTTACCAAAGAGATATGAGATATCTGCTCATATGTGTGTGTGTTTGTGTATTTATGTTTGTGTTTTATAGACATAGACATCTGTATTCTTCTACTTGAGTGAAATTGCATTCTCTTACTTATACAAACAAGTTTGACAATCAAAGAAAAGTTTTAATCCAAACAGTTTCAAGCTCATTGTTTTGACTTACTTAAAATGTTTATGTAAGTTAATTTTACAAATTTAAAGCTAAAGCAGTCACCCTGATTTTGAATGCCTTTAAAGTCAATTCACAGCAGGTGAAAAAGACTCTTGCTTAATGCAAGACAATTATTTTATTTCATTTTAATGTAACAAACACATATAGTGCTTCAAAATGCCATGTACTCTTCTAAGCACTTCGTAAATAATAACTTATTTAATTCTAATGCATGTTGCATCAGTTTGAAACTGTTATGGATCCCAGAAAAGCCATGATCTTTTAATTCAGTCTTGTAAGGTGGAGTATTTTTATTGTTTCCATGGAGCCGTGACTCATCCAACTGTGGGTGAGACCTTTGATTCAATTATTTCCATGGAGGTGTGGGTCTTGTTTAGTTCACTGGAGTAGTTAAGATATCTCAAGAGCTGACACAGATGCTGATGCTTGGAGACCTCAGAGATGCTTGGAGATGCAAACAGAAAGATGTTTGGAGATGGTAAACTAAGAGATGAAACCCAGAGTTTTCCCTGGAAGGGCTAAGAAAGAACCCCCAGACTCTTAGAGAAAAACAGCCTGGGAAAACAAGCAAAGATGTACAGGAGCTGAGAGAGAGAAGCTAAGAGAAACAGAAGCCCAGAGACATTTTGGAGAAAGCCATTCTGAAATGCAACCTGGGAGCAAAGGACCAGCAGACGCTGGCCATGTGCCTTCCAAGATGATAGAGGTGTTCCAGACACCATTGGCCTTCCTTCAGTGAAGGTATCATTGATGGCCTTAGAATTTTAACTTTGTAACCTAATAAATTCCCCTTTATAAAAGCCAATGCATTTCTAGTATTTTGCATAACAGCAGCATTAGCAAAACAGAGCACATATGAAGGAGCCATTATTATTATTATTAATATATAGATGAGTAAATTGAGGGACAGGAAGATTAAGCATTTTGCCCATAGTAGCCCAATTTCTAATGGATAGAACCAGGATTTAATACCATGTAGTCTGACTCTAGTCTGTGATCTTAAACTCTACCATGTGCACTGCTGCAGGTTGCCTAAAAAATATCCTTATTGCTACATTAATACCCTATTAATTTCAACAAACTGGAATGTGGTTTTGTAACATATATTATTTATTTGTATCACTGATTTTTAAGGATTCTGTATATTTAAAAAACAGAGATCAAAGAAATCTATTTTGATCAAGCCATTTTATTATGTCATGCAATATCTTTGCCAACTTAATTTTTTTTTTTTCTCAGACACTCACAGCACATACTGTGAGTTTGTCACCAAGGTTGTTTGCTATACACTGCTAAGCAGAACATGGGTACTGAATGTTGTCACCTGAGAAAAAAATAAAGGAACATAAATAGGTACAGTCATTAGGCTCATTGTGATTTTGTACAATTAAGAAAAATCAACTATACCTGTAGAAAACCCAATAGAATATGCAAAAGAGAAACATACAAATAAAGGTAACAAAGGCATCACTCTCTGTCTTATGGATCTCAATGTCCATTGAAGTATTTGACTTACATTTTAGAGACCAACAGAAGAATAACATTGGTGATTTTAAATGGGAAGGGGAGCACATGGTTCTGATTTTAAAAATGGTTAAACATATTTTATAGGAAGAGATATTATTGACTAAATGGAGAAATGTGACTGTAGGAAAATGTTGAATGCAGTTAAAAACATTGAGGATTAATTAATTGGGAGAACTTAAAGAACATTTTATGGATAGTCTTGATCCTTATAAATTTCTAAGTAGGGAGATGATGTTATTTCAAATAAGACTCATTTATTTTGCATATTAATGAAGAAAAATAAAAGATGGAGAGAAAAATTAGAATTAGGAAAGTGACTAAAAAGATTATGATTTTTTGACTGGGTTATTTGTTTCTTGTTGTTGAGTTGCAGCTCTTTTTATATTTTTGGGATGTTAAACTTTTATCAGATATATGATTAGCAATTATTTGCTCCCTGTCTGTGAGTTGGCTTTTCACTTTCTTGGTACTGTCTTCTGTTGTTCAGAAGTTTTTAATTTTGATGAAGTCCATTTTATCTGTTTATTTTGTTGTTGTTGTTCATTCTTTTTGTGTCATATCTAAGAAATTATGACCAATCCAAGGTTATGAAGTTTTCCCCCTATGTTTTCTTCTAAGAGACTTATGGTCTTAGCTCTTATGTGTATACTGTGAGATAGGGGGTCAACTTCATTCTTGGTCAAACTGGATATCCAGTTTTCCCAGCACCATTTGTTGAAGAGTCTGTTATTTCCTCAATTAATGTACTTAGCACCCTTGTCAAAAAAAAACAAACAAACAAACAAAAAAAAAACAATTGGCCATAGATGTATGGGTTTTTTTTTCTGAAATTTCCACTCTGTTCCGTTGGTCTATATGTCTATCTTTATGCCAGTATCACACTTATTTGATTGCTCTGGTTTTGTAGTAATGTTTGAAATTGGGAAGTGTGAGACTTGCAATTTTGTTCTTCCATGGCCATTTAAAAAAAGGCTATGATTTATTTTTTCTTTTTATTTCTTTAGAGCATGTAGATCAGCAACCTGTTGAGCTGCTACATTTCACAACTTGGGAGAGGGAATTCACGCGGTTTTGGGGACTGTTATTCCTAAATTCATGTGATGCAATACAATGTCTATAATGTGCAGGGCCATAATGGTTGAATTACAAACTAGAAATAGAATGTGCTCAGCTTTGGAGCTATAAGATTGGAAAAGAAGTGTTAGATCTGAAAAAAATATGTTGGAAGAATTGGTAAAATCTGATGATATGATTGAGGGTGGTAGAGGATTAAGGTTTCAAAAAATAACATTTATATTATGGGCCCAAAGAACACACAGTTGGAGTTTGAACTCCTGAAAAATTCAGCTTGATTTGAGACTCCTCCACAATTTCCTGGAAGAAATATAATTGAATTTGGGGAATGAATGGAATGGTTTATATGTATTTCAGGCATACCATGGTCCTTTCTGTAGAATAAGTAGGCTGTCAGATTTATTTTTGTATGTAAGTGGGAAATATTTCTAAGTACAAAATGCCTAGATTTTCCAACATTTTTTTATGTTGACATTTCAAGTTCTAAACCACAGGAAGCAAACATTAATTTTATACTTTTCCAGTTGAGTTTCTATTTCCCTGTTTTATAATTTTATCATGATAACTGCTTTTGTAGGTTTTCCTTATGGGAGCTTGCACTGCTATACTAATTTGAGGATTTATTCATTTTTGTAAAAGGGAACTTCCAGTATAAAAAGATATACAGTTGATAAGTCTAAACTCAGGCCTTCAAGTGGCCCTGAATGGCTTGCAGTGTTCTCCTCCCCCAGGCTGTGGATGTATATGACTAATAAACTGCTGTCAATCTTAAAAAAAAAAAAAAAAAAAAGATATACAGTTGAAAATTGATGGGTGCAGTCAGTCATTAATAAATGCTTGGTCTAAAATTAAGGATTAATTTATTACTCAAAATTAAATAAAGTTATATTTTGCCATATATTATTACATGAGGAATATATGGAAGTGGAGATAGATGTAAGATTCCTTTCAGGTGTATATCTAAAGGAATACAGCAATCCAGGTAATATATTTATTCATATAAATTTCTGGTACTTCTAGAATATTCTTGCACTGCTGGTGCTAAAAACCCAGCCACTGTTCTATATATCATTAGGAAGCAGTGAGTTAACAGATCCCTTGACAATGATATTTCAGTTAGACAGCAGAAACACTGTGGCATTGTCTGGAACCCAAGACAACTCTATCTCCAATGTTTTTCACTCCCCCAATCTTTCTTTATATGGTTGAAGATGAAGCTGACATAGAGGTTTTACACTAAGCTGACTTTCTAAACCAGGCAAAATCATACAGCATTAAACACATGTACTTTGAACCCAAACAGCTAGTATTTAAATCCTACCTTGCTGTTCACTATATGTGTTAATATTTGTGAATTACTTAATCTTATTATGACTTGCTTTTCTCATCCGTAGTGGGTAAAATTATAGAACCTACCTCAAAGGGTTATTACAAAGATTAAATGGATACCTTATGCTAGGTCTTCTAGAAAGTAGAGCCCAAGCATAAGAATGAAACAAAAAGGAAACTGAGGCAAGGAGGTGGGGCAAGATGATGGCATAGAGAGGAATGGAATTTAGTCAGTCCCCTGGAACAACTAATGAACAACCAGAAACAACTAGTAAATAATCTGGAATAACTGCTGGGGGACAACCATGACTGTCCACACATCGTACACCAATCTGGATTGGGAGGAATACCTGAGATTGCAGCATAGAATCTGTAAGTAAAAGCTGCAGACCCATGTCAAGAGCCCCCTCCCCCCATGGCAGGCTTTGCTGCAAAGCCTTGCTGTGCTAGAAACTAGCAGCACTCTCTGAGGGAGCAAATATAGCTCAGCTGAGTTCCAACTGGGGTTTTAATTAACAAATGTGGACTGCTGAATACAAGCTACAAACCCCCAACAAGCAGATAGAGGCTTTTAGTGATGACTGACCTTAAAGAACCAAAAGATTCATCTGTACTGGGAGGGGGAGCCCAGAAGACTGGGTGTTTCCTCTGGTCAACGAGTGAAACTTGGGGGCCATGTACTGGCTCCAAAAGGGGACTTTCTGTCCCTCTTTCTCTCTCTCAAACTGAGGGGCCCAGAGGAGAGAGCTGCAGCAGCCATTTTCAGTTCCCAGAACTCTGACCCAGACAGGAGTGGAGATAAGAGAGATAGAGAGACTATTCAAATGCAGATGATAAATCCCTAGGGGATGTATATTCCCTAAGAGTAAGGACATGGGGCCCTGCTTTCCCTTCAGAACCAGATCCCAGAGCCTGGGGTAAAACAGCCAAAACAGAAGCTGAAGGGACCTTAGCTCCTTACACCAGTTGGGAATGACAGGCTGACAGGCACCACCTGCTGGGCAGGTTAGGAAAAGCACAGCAATTGGAAACCTCACAGGAAAGTGTTATTTCTCTAAGATACACCCTGAATATAGCCCCATTCTGAGACCTGAACCTGTTCTGGTCTGGGAAAATCTGACTGGAGTAACCAAGGAAACCAGATGCCTAGACAACAGAAAACTAAAACCTACACTAAGAAAAATGAAGATATGGCCCAGTCAAAGGAAAAAACTTACACCTCAATCAAGATACAGTTGAGATATTGTTTAACTTTAATGAAACAAGCTATTAAAGATTTTCAAAGAAATGTGCTAAAACAAATCAATGATTTCAGAGAAGATATAACAAAAGAGATGAAAGCTATAAAGAAAACACTGGGTGAACATAAGATAGAAATCAAAAGTTTGAAAAAACAACTAGCATAATGTATGGAATAAAAGGCACAACACAAGAGATGAAAAACACAATGGAGACATACAACAGCAGATCTCAAGAGGCAGAAGAAAACACCCAGGAACTGGAGAACAAGGCACCTGAAAGCCTACACACAAAAGAACAGACAGGAAGCAGAATGGAAAAATATGAGCTATGTCTCAGGGAATTGAATGACAACATGAAGTGCATGAATGTACATACCATGGGTGTCCCAGAACAAGAATAGAAGGGAAAAGAGGCAGAAGCAAAATCAAGGACATAATCAATGAAAATTTCCCATCTCTTATGAAAGACATAACATTATGGATCCAAGAAGAGCAGCGTACCCTGAAAAGAATAGATTTGAATAGACCTATGCCAAGACACTTAATAATCAGATTATCAAGCATCAAAGACAAAAGACGAAGAGAGAATCCTGAAAGCAGCAAGAGAAAAGCAATCCATTACATACAAAAGAAGCTTGAAACAACTATGTGAGGATTTCTCAGTAGAAACCATGAAGGCAAGAAGGAAGTGGTATGATATATTTAAGATGCTGAAAGAAAAAAACCACCAACCAAGAATCCTATATCTGGCAAAACTGTCCTCAAATATGAGCAAGAGCTTAAAATATTGTCTGACAGACAATGAGAGAATTTGTGAACAAGGTATCTGCTCTACAGGAAATACTAAAGGGAGTGCTACAGACTGATAGGAAAAGACAGGAGTGAGAGGTTTGGAACACAATTTTGGGTGAGGGTAGCCCAGCAATGTAAGTACACTGAACAAGGTGACTGTGAGTATGGCTGAAAGAGGAAGGTTAGGAGCATGTGGGGCACCAGAAGGAAAGAGAAAAGATAAAGACTGGGACTGTATAAATCAGGGAAACCTAGAGTGTTAAACAATTGTGATAAAATGTACAAATATGTTTTTACATGAGGGGAACAAATGAATGTCAACTTTACAAGGTGTTAAAAATAGGATGGTTTTGGGGAAAAAACTACAATCAATGCAAACTAGAGACTATAGTTAGCAGAAACTTTGTATTATGCTTTCTTTAATGTAACAAAGGCAATATACCAAAGCTAAATGCCTTTAAGAGGGGGACATAAGGGAGGGGTATGGGACTCTTGGTACTGGTTATGTTGTCTGACTCTTTTATTCTATTTCAGTTTAATTCTGTCTTTCCTTTTGTTGCTTTTTAGCCGTCATGGTTTTTTTTTGTTGTTGTTCTTTTTTTTCTTTTTCTTTTTTCTCTGTACCTTCTTTGACTCTTCCTCCTTCTCGGTGGAAGAAATGGAGATGCCTTTATATAGATAGTAGTGATGGTGGCAAATACATAAATATGTAACTATACAGGGAACCGTCGATTGTTTACTTAGGACAGAAAGTATGGTGGGTAAACAAAACCATCTTAAAGAAAAAAAAACAGGTTGATGAAGAAAACTTGAGGGCACTATATTGAGTGAAATAAGTCAGACACATAAGGACAAATATTGCATGGTGTGCCAGTTTGAATGTATTATGTCCCCCCAAATGCCATTACCTTTGATGTAATCTTGTGGGGGCAGACCTATCAGTGTTAATTAGATTGTAATTTTTTGAGTATGTCCATGGAATGTGCCCCACCCAACTGCGGGTGATAACTCTGATGTGATGGTTTCCATGGAGGTGTGGCCCCACCCGTTCAGGGTGGGCCTTGATCAGTGGAGCCATATAAATGGGCTGACAAACAGGGGGAACTCAGTGCAGCTGTTACTGATGTTTTGAAGAGGAGCTACAGCCAAGAGGGACACTTTGAAGAAAGCGCAGGAGCTGCAGATGAGAGACAGTTTGAAGACGGCCGTTGAAAGCAGACTCTTGCTCCGGAGAAGCTAAGAGAGGATAAATACCCCAAGTGCAACTAAGAGTGACATTTTTGAGGAACTGCAGCCTAGAGAGAAAAGCCGTTTTGAAACCACAACTTTGGAGCAGACACCAGCCACGTGCCTTCCCAGCTAACAGAGGTTTTCCAGACGATATTGGCCATCCTCCAGTGAAGGCACCCGATTGCTGATGCATTACCTTGGACACTTCATGGCCTTAAGACTGTAACTGGTAACCAAATAAACCCCCTTTTATAAAAGCCAATCCATTTCTAGTGTTTTGCATTCTGGCAGCATTAGCAAACTAGAACACATGGTCTCACTGATATGAACTAATTATAATATGTAAACATATAGACATGAAATATAAGTTACCAGCATATAGAATGAGGCTAAAGAATGGGGAGCAGTTGCTTATTATGAGCAGAATGTTCAATAAGGTTGAACCTAAGTGTTTGGAAGTGGACAGAGGTGATGGTAGCACATTATTTTGAGAATAACTAACAGTGCTGAATGGTGTGTGAATGTGGTGGAAAGGGAACGCTTAGAGTCATGTATGTCACCAGAAGGAAAATTGGAGGTTAAAAGGGGAATGCATAAAACAGTGAATCTTGTGGTGGGCAATGTCTGTGATTAACTGTACAAATATTAGAAATCTTTTTCATGAACTAGAATAAATGTATGACACTATAGCTAGAAGCTAATATTAGAGGGGTATACAGGGAAAAATATACCTATTGCAAACTATTTACTACAGTTAACAGTATTTTAACGTTCTTTCAATGGTAACAAATATAGTATACCAATACTAAGAGTCAATTATGGGGGGGGTAGTTAGGGGTAGGGGAGGGACTGAGTTTTCTTTTTTGTCTATTTCTTTTCTGGAGTAATGAAAATGTTCTACAAATTGGAAAAAAATTAATTTTGGTGATGGATGCACAGCTGTATAACAGTACCATGGGCAATTGATTGTGCACTTTGTATCTTTGGATAATTGTATGGTATGTGAACAATCTCAATAAAATTAAAAAAAAAAAAAAAAAACGAAACTGAGGTAACAAAAGAGGTGAAATGATGCAATGTGAGATTTGCCAACCCGACAGAGACACAGCAGGGCACTTGGCAGGTGTATTCGTTCTGCACAATGAAATTAACTGGAGGATTTCAATGAGGAAGTCTTGTGTGGTCCATGAAAAGAGGAGCAGGAAGTTATTTGTCTGATTCCTTCACATCTTTTGCTTCCTATTGGTTACGGTTCACCTCAGTTTAGAGCTAGCTCTCCCTAAATTCCAGGTTATCATCCAGCTCACTGGTGGTTCCTCAAGAAAGCCTGGGTCTGAAAATGAAGGAGAGACCAACCACAAGTGAGTCTCTGTCCATGAAAAAGAGAGGAGGCTGCCAAGGAAATCTGAGCAGGTATCCAAGATGCTTAACACAATGCATTAATATGTGTAAAGCACTTAGAAGAGTACCTGGCTATGGGGAATGATATTTGTGTTAAATATTATTTCTCTGACACATGCTGAGGAGCATGTAAGACAAGAGTGTGACTTGCAAATAAAAGGGTTCCACTTGATAGTGATTCTAATTAAAGGAAATTCTAATTGTGCCAAGTTTTTTTTGATGTCATGAGCTAAGGTGAAGCATAATTGCAACTCGATTTAACAGATTAGAAATACAAGAAAGAAGCTAGAAATGTTCATTTTTTCCAGGCTTTTTCTGACATAGACACAGAATAGATGCACTAAGGTGAGTTCAGACCAGTCTCATGTTAGTCAAATTTGGATGGCGCCCAATTTGCTCAGATTGGTGACTTCAGAAAGAAATAAAACAATTCTACCACAATGGTTCCGGGAGTGGATATCAGAGCAATCAATGGGGAACAGTGCTTTACTTTCCTTGGGTAGGGCACCATTTAGCAATGTCTCTTTATGGCTTTAAGGCTTGTTGAGTAGTTGGAATGCGTTACTGAAGAAGACTGCCGTCACCAGAGTCAAGGAACATGTCACGAAAGGACAAACAGTAATAATTTGGGGGAGCAAGTCTGGTAAATAGGGTTCTGCTAAGAATCACAATGATGGATCTGATCATTGGTTTCTAAACCCTTTCAGGATCATGTGCTGAAAGCTATGGGTTGCTTTTAAAGAAAACAGCAAAAACAACAACAAAAAACCACAAGTACAAACTTAAATGCCTAAAAATTATCTATGCCCTTCACGGCACCTCTCCCCTTTCCAATTCCCATTCCATATTCTGGGACTCAAGCTAAGAGTTCCTCCAGGGTGTTATGAAACTGCAGCTGTATAGTACATTGAAAGTCATCAGTATGGTTGATATGAACACTCTGTAATTATGCAATGCAATTTCAAATTTACTCAATAAATCTGAGTCATCTAGAAGCTGACATAACAAAATTCCTTTTCTATAATTTTAACTGTTTTCAGAAAAAAAATAGGATGCTGTTTTGTTTCATTCTAATTAGTATCACTAAGATGGAAAGAGACCAAATGTATCTGGCCTGACTGCATGTTAAATGGGATTCCTTCCTTAAAGACATTTTTGCATCATCAAGGGATTAAACTGGCAGCTGTCAAGCTGCTCTCAGGCAGACCACAGAATTTTCCCCTCCTTCTTCGTGTCTGATGTAGATTTATGCCAGATGCTCAGAAAAAAAGTACTGGATTTCAAAATTTTACAGTCAGCATAGGGGGAGGGTAGATTACAAAAGAAAAAAAGTAGATTGTTTTAGCCTTCTGCAGTACTTGAAAGCATGGGGACTTGTATTGTTAACATATAAATTATCTTGTGTATTAACAAGATGTAACTACCAACAAGTTAAAGAGTCAGAATGTATGCTTGCTCAAAGTGGATTTCCTCCAGGACTTCAGGAAAATGTGGATTGATTTTGAGACGCTTGCTACAAAAACTTCAAACTTTCTTTTCAGATTGCTTCACTGAAATAAACAGAGAGTATTACCAGGAAACGGTCATTGCTCAGAGTTTAGAATCTGTACTCTGATTGTATAAGTCCTATGTTATTTTTTATTCTTACGCTTTACATATGGATAATGTAATGGAAAACTGTTGCAAAAAATATTTTCCTTTTGCACTGAGACAGGTTTTCTTTAAAAACAGATAATGTTGCTATTCAACATACTCTTTTCTCTTAGCAAAGAACAGTAAGTGAATAAGACTTATAATTTGCTTATGGATTTGTTTACTAATGCATAAAATCTATTATTTAATTATTCATATGTGGATAAATTCAAAATAAATTTGATCCTAAACAAGTCTTAGTAACATTTTTCATTATGTAGGCATATTATAGTCTAGATTATTTTCACTAAAATTATAAACCAACATTCTCCTCAGATCCTAGGGTTGAGGGGAAAACACATTGCAACTTAAAACATAAGGTCTTACTTTTGAAATAATTAAAGTTGAGATCAATTTCCAGGAATTAGATTTGGGTGTGCAGGTCAGCTAGAGGCAGCCATTTGATTCTGTCAATTTTCTAAAATTTTCCATGATTCTCTGCTTCTTCATTAACTATTATACCTCTTAGAATTCCACTTTGACCTTTCTACAAATGCTATAAGCCCCAATGAAGCAATATACTGTAGATAATTTTAATCACAATAAATACTAAAATATTTATATCTTCAACTAACAAGTTATTAAATATTTCAGAAATGCATTACTGTATTTATAGAGAATCATAATAGCAATATTGAAAAATAACACATACACTACAGAAGACCTGGAAAAACTGCTATTTATATGTAGGCAAAAAGTTGTAGGATTGCTATTTTTAGACTGAGTCTCCTGAGTATGTATGTGTGCATGTGTGTATGTATATACTCACAGACACATGTACACACTCACATTTAAGTAGAAAAAAATGCTTCAAGGATATTTTCTAGACTCAAACTCAAAACTGCTCCAATGCCTACTTAAAAACTCTCAATAGCTAGCATTATTAAGCAAAGGGGAAGGGGGGTTTTTTCTTATTAAATATGGAATATAGCTTTCTAATTCCTTCCGAAGCTAGAAATAACATAGTTAATTAAGGGGAACTTACTAGGTGGGGATTCAGAATAGCCTGTGCTTATTATTTTTTTTAATTGAATGTTTTTTGTATTTGGTGAAGTACATGTGCACTAAAAGTCAAAAGTACACTTTTTGTTATTTTGGAAGGAAGGAATGGGGAAGAGCAATAATTTAAACAGATCTGAGAAACTACTATTGTTGTCCCTTGTCTGGGTTCAAATCCTTCTCAAATCTAATGGTCACCTATCATTTCATAAAGTATCAAAACGTTTGATGTTATGATTTTTAATGACTGATATATCAATAGCCTTGTGGTTTGAAACAAGGAGGTGGGTTGAAATCTTGGAGAAGCATTTCCAGCCCAAGCCACACCAAGTCAGGACTGCTCAGAGGCATCCAGTGCATGTATAATTGTGTGGGGGAAAACTATTCCAATGGGCACCTCAGAAACTAAAAACACATTTTGGCACAATTTCCATTAGAGCATCAGAAATGAGAAGGCAGTTGCAAACAGGGATTTCAGATTCTAAAATGCTTGAAGGATAGTTCAATATCTCAAGTGCTTCCTCCAAGAGTTGTTTTTGTTGTTGTTGTAGTTTTGTACTTCCAAATGACTCTAGAAATACCTAAATACCCAAAATGAACTCAAGGGTCAAAATGGATGATGTAACACGAAAGCTGCCTGCAGAGTTCACTATAGGAACGCTTTTGGTGGGTTACATAATGATAATTGAGAAAGGTGTTCAATGGGAGAGAAAATACTGTTTTAGTTCCCTGGTTTACAGGAAGAAAGGTCTTCTCCAACATCTTATCCCTTCTCTTGTCAGACTTTTATTTTCTGTTTATTGGTCCTCATTTCTAGACCATTACCTGACATAACAAAATTTAATTACTTGGTTTCTAAAATGTTTTCCGAAGAGAAATTTATAATGTCTTTAGTGTTGCAGCAAATTGCAGTTATTTAGAAACAGCTGCTGCCTGCTTCAGGTATGCTGAGAGTGTTGAAGTTTACTACCCAATTGGAGCTGAAGTTTGGGGACTATAGGCCACTGAGTTCTGCCATCAGGGAATCACCTGTTTTTGTTTCGTTCAGTTGCGTATTTCATCTTTAACTCTTCTCCATTTTTCTCCTTGAAAGATTGGAGATACATGGTAATTCCTATCTCTATTGTCAAAAATCATTTTGATTGAAATATTTATTTTTGAGTAGTGTGCTCTTTGTTGGCTGTTTTTATTTTTTCCATTTTATTCATTTCCAGACTTCCTTTTCATGGAATTAACTTTCAAAAGTAAAATTGTGGTTATGTGTCTGTGCGTTAAGTGATATTTGAAGATTGATTTTTATTGGGATACAGAAATGCATCTTCTCTTTAATTACCTTGAATAATGTCTAGCCACAGAATTGATTGCAACTAAGGGCACTTTACCCAAAAAATGTGTAACATCTTAAAATAATTTACTGAAACATTTTAAATACAAAAGGATAAAGGTATTAGGGAATCGTATATATTGGTTTCCCAGAAATCAGACTGCATGCTGGAATGTTTATTAAGGTGTGTATCTGGAACCAATACCTGGGGGCAGGGGGTGGGGAAGCAGGATTGGATAGAGGGAGAAGTCAATGTACAATGCACATCTTCAGTAAACCCACAGGGAAGCTGTAGAGTTTGAATGCATTGAGTTGCTCTGAGTTGTGTCAAGATGGCCAGACATTTATATTCCTCTGTTGATCAGTCATTAGGTAATGTGGGCCACTCAGGAGTAAGGTTGTGACCTAGGGCAGTGGCACTCTGCATCTGAAGCAATCTCTGAAGGGGGTTGTGCAGACTGTTGACACATCCCCAGCAGCTGGGGCTGGGAAAACAAGCCCTTCACTGAAGGAAGATCTGAGTGTGATGTCATTGGGTATTATATACACATATGTGTTTTGTATAGTATGTATATACAAACTTATGTCTATGTATGTTTGTTTATAAATACTATGAATAAAGATAGCTGACAGAAGCTATTTAATTTTTTTCCAAAACTTAATTATTCCCTTACTGTCCAATCAGAGCCTCTTCAACATTATATATTGGTATATTATTATATTGGATTTCCTACTTTGTCCTTTTAAACTACTTCAAAAGTAGTGACAGTCATATATGAAATGAAATACCAATATAAGAATAAAAAAAAATTGAAAATATTTTAAATGAGTGAGAAAAATTATGGCCTAAACCAGAGTCCTGTGCCAAGAACTTCATCCAAGATTTTATTTAGTTAAAATGGTCTTGGCTAATGAACAAATTGTAGCTAATATTGTTAATGGCTGGTAAATATAAATGGAAGGGCAAAATGATCATTGAAAACCAAGAAAACAGTAACAACTCCTATTTAATTGCAAAAACAGTTGTTATTACTATATATCCTAAATTTTTTACAGGGAAAACATAGGAAGAGATGGGATGAGAAAGAACTAAAATGGAATTTTGCATTTGTTTATATGTTGCAGTCAAAAGAATATTTAGAAGAAATGGTTTAGGCACAAAAGTCAAGTAATGGTGGGAGGAAGGAGGAGCAGATGCCAAGGTGTACTTTAAAATGTCTCATTCAGAGTCAACCTTTTCCAACTCTGAGCTTTATGGGTTATTTCCTTTCCCTCCACGGGATAAGAATACATCCCAGAACCAATAGCCAAGGAGGAAGTAAAAGGGAAGAAAGGGGGAAAAAAAAAAAACAGGAAGGAAAGCAAACAAAAGTACAGGAGAATAGAAATAAGAAAAGAGAGAAGAGAAAGAGAAACACTGTCAAAGAAAATAAATGGAGAGGAGAAAAGAAAGGAGAAAATCAAAGAAACCAAGAAATAAACATGTGACTTTATAACATCATCAAGGTAATCCAGAAAAGCAGGCTGGCAACTGGTGTTTCTACTTCATTTGTCCCTTGCACTATTTTCATGAAAAGTGTTCCCATTAGAGGAAAAAAGTGAGGCATCTAAGGCTATGATACTAGATGGTAGTAGTTCTTTATGTTAAGTGCTTTTTCTGGTCTTTCAGTGTAACGCAAATCTCTGCCTCTAATTTCAATTCAGAAATAAACTGCAGATGAAATAGTTGAAATGTCTATAGCTTAAAATGGCAAATAATAATTTTCACTGCTGACTATAAACTTAAATATAAAAAGGACCCTGTGAGATTCCTGTTTCATGTTTAGCCTCTTCCTAAGAAATGGTCCCCTGACTATTTCTAAGTGTGCGATTACTGTGGATAATACCTGGGAAGGAAATAAGCTTCTTGACTTATTGGCTGTATGACCCTTATTCTAGATATTTAACTTCACTTCTTTAACCCTCAGTTTCCTCATCTGTTTAAAAGGCATAATAATTTTCATTCATATGATTATTTGGAGAATTAAATAAAATTAGTTTTAAAGGACTTAGCAAAATGCCTGGCACATGGTTGCCTTGTCAATACATTATATCAGTTAAAATGATCATATTAGAAAACTTTAAATAGATTTAAAAATCTAATATGAAAGAATTGGGGACTTTATTGACTCTAGCTATTGTCAATATAATATCTATTCAGTCAATACTGGCTGGTAAAATGCTGTCCTCAAGTTGTATTTCACCAACCTCATCATTGCTTTATCAATTCTAAAGGGGCCTCAACTATCTTACAGCAATTTCACATAAAAGAAGAAAAGTTACTGACGATGGTATCCCAATGACTTGTGCTCTGTAAGCAAATGTTCTCTGAAAAAGGATGCAGAGAAGCTTCAGTGGAAAAATCATGTCATGTCCAATGTAATTTGAAGTTGAAATGAAAGTATAGAGACAGTGGGCAGTGGAGGTTTCTTCCCAGAGATATTTTAGCCTAAATAGGGAATGGGCAACAAAGTCTAGAGGTCAGACATAGTCCAAAAATCTTGGAATACCTGAGTCATGAAATTTTAAATGGTTTCTGCATGCTTCAAAATAATACATAATAATAGGGGCTTGTATGAATTTAAAATGTCGCTCAAAATATTGCTTTTTCTTCTTGTAGGGAAATAGAATTTATTTGAATTGTTTGGCTTAAGATAACGATTAAGTGTGTGTTTATATGTGTACAAGTTTAAATCATCAGATGAACAGAAAATGCATCTTCTCTTTTAAGGATTTTCAAGGGCAACTTTTTAAAAGAGGCTCTTTGATCTTTGCCAATACATTAAATTAAAAATTGTAACAATCTAATGAAATTGATGTGATAGCAAAATTAAATTCTGAATTTCTCTATGAAATTACACCTTTCTCCTCTTATTTAATTAAATCTTAAGTATCTCCTCCTGATAACTTTTTTTATCCAACATCTATATCTTAAACCCCTGATATATTTCAGGTGTCATTCTAGGCACTAAGTGATATAAAATAATAAAAATGAATAATAATATATAATACCTCCTTTCAAGGAACTACATATGTATGAATTTATTTTGACATTATTTATTTTGGTATTAGGTACCTTATACATTCTCATATTTGCCAGTGATTTCCTTTTAGAAAATTCTGTCTACATTTTAAGGACTGTCATGAAGATTTTAAAAGAAACAAAACTTTTGTTAGAATAGTTTTAGATTTACAGACAAGTTGCAAAGGTAGTACAGAATTCCTATATGTCCCAAAGCCAGTTTCCCCTATTGTTGACATCCCGCATGAGTACAGTTCATTTGTCAAAACTATTGAACTGATATTGGTACATTTTTGTTAACTGAAGTCCATGATGATTCAGGTATCCTTAGTATTTACCTAATTTCCTTTTTCTGACCCAGATCCCATCCTATTAAATTCCATTAGGCTCTGCTAGCCTGCAGAGTTTCTCAGACTTTCCTTGTTTTTGATGACCTTCACAGTTTTTAGGAGAACTGTGCAGGTATTTTGTGTTTGTCTGATGTTTTTCTCATGATTAGGCTGGGGCTATAGGTTTTTGGGGGAAAACCACAAAGGGAAGGTGTCATTCCCATCACATCATATCAAGGACATATAGTATCAACATGATATAACCTTAATCACCTATGTTAATCAAATCTCCACTGTGAAGTTACTTCCCCACACTTAATATACTGTACTCATTGGAAGCAAGTCACTAAGTTAGCCAATACTCAAAGGCTAGGGAGTTAGGCTTCTCCTCCTTAAGGAGAACATATCTATATAACGTATCGAGAATTCTTCTGTACATGAGCTTTGCCTATTCTCTCTAATTTATCTATATTTGTAATAATTTTTATATCCATAAGGATGAATCCCCTTTTTAAGGAAGTAAATTGCATCCTTTAGTGTTAGCTATGCCCAGGACCTGTATTGGGTACGGCACATGTTAATTACACTTAACCCTAGTCCAGACCATGTTGGCATAGCTATTTTTTCCTTCACATTATTGGTGAGTAAATCAAATCTCCACTTTAGTAACTTCAGTTCAACAAAAATGTATTAATTTAGTATTTGAGCCATGTAGTCATATAGCTGAGATTTTTAAGTCACTTGTATGACTCCAAGAAGTGGATGGAAATAGGGAATTATTTTTTTGTTTTCGATAAGTAGCGTGTGCCTTCCTGTGCTGAGAACTTTAAATATAAGTTCCATGGAATCCTTTAAAACAACTTGACAAGGTAAAGATAATTGTGATCGTGTGCCTAAGTAGATCTGCTAGTAAGTTACGGGTCGATGATAAGAACACAGTTCTATCTGACCATAATCCCTGCCCTTTATACTTTGGACTTCCATTGATCTCCATGCTGTATGAATATATATTCTTTATTGCTCAGTTTAGCACTGAATTTATAGAGAAGAGGTTAAAACTGAAGGCTCTGGGTTTAGACTGCTTTTGTCCCAACTTTGACTAGCTGAGAACATTGGGCAAATCATTACCCACTCAAAACTTCTCATTCTGTTTCTATAAATTGCAGGACACTAACAACAATAGTAAAGACTATTGTGAGGATTAAATGAGATAAATAATGCAAAGTTCTTTGCATGATGCCTGGCAGAGTAGGTACTCAATATTAGCTGCCATTGCTAATGTCATAATTTGTTCTTTACTTGTTCTGTATTTGTTTATCTGAGATAATTTTATTTGGGTCCTGTTCCCCAGGAGGCAAGCCTGAGACAGATCTATTTACTAGTGATTTCTTACGGCCTGAGGAAGTCAAAACAGAAAAGAGAATCAGCTAAACGATGTGCTTACGTGAAGTCTAGCTCAATCTGATCCCATGGAGAGTTTAGGAGGGTAAATTGCCCTGCTAAGATTGTCCCAGCTAAAGGCTACTGACCTGAATTTTTGTACCCTGCACCAGTCAGTCATTGGCTATGGGCTATGGAGAGGATTTGGGGGAGGCATGAGATGGTTGTGTGAAATCTCAGGCACATCCAGGCTACAGAGCTCCAGAAGCCCACAAACAATCCTCTGAAGAAGGTTGGCTCAGGTTTGAGGCATCACCAGCAAAATTCACACAAAACCAGTAAGAGGTCTTGCAGGGGAACTGGGCAGGACACCAATAGTGCCAAATACAATATTTTCTCCCCACTACATAGCAAACTTCATATAGAGGAGATATTTAGTAGAATAACACATGCCTCATAAACTCTGCATGTTCGAGCAATCGGTTTGCAAAAGGAAAATCAGGCATTATATACTTGTTAGACACCTTTTCCTTTACCAAAATATCCCAGTTTGTTGTGTTGGTTGTAGTTTTTATATAATGGTTTTGTTCTCATTGATGTGTGGTAGAGATGGATGGCTTACTTCTGTTGCTGGAAATTAAAATATTTATTAAGAGTTCTATATAGAAATATTTGGATGAAATAGCTACTTCTTCCAATAAAATATCTAAAGGTTATAGTTGTAGTTCTCTACTCTCATGGTATATGAATCCTCTCTCCACTTTCTACTTTCTATTAGTACCTCTCAATTTGGTCTCCCCAAAAAGACCCTGATTCATTTGGTGTGAGGTGACGCCTGGGTTTCAGTATGATTTCAAAGCTCCCCAGCCAAAGCTGAGAATCACCAGATTGCAGTAAAAATTACCCCGATCAGAAAATTTCAAATTGCCTTTCTCCTACAAAATGTAAGCAAGTAAATCTTCCTCATCTTAAAAATGGCTTCATTAGAAAATTTCAGAAAGGTGTATACTCACATTTTAACAGATGATAGTAAGAAAAAGTTGATTACTTCAGTATACAACAAAATATCCATCCAAGATGATCGTGAAAATTCACCTATCCCATCACTTTTTTCATCCCTCCCTTCCCAAAATAGAAGTTCTGGGTCTACAGGAACATTTGTTAAACCATTAGAACATTTCTTTATTAGAGAGATTGTGAGTTTATAGAAAAATCATGCATAAAATACAGAATTCCTTTATAGCACCCTATTATTAACACCTTGTATTAGTGTGGTATGTTTGTTATAATTCATGAAAGAACATTTTTATAATTGTACCATTACTATAGTCCTTCCTTTACAATAGGGTTTACTATGTTGTATACTCCTTTATACATTTTTAAAAAAAAATTTGTTCTAGTAACATATATACAATCTAAAATTTCTCCTTTTAACTACATTCACATATGTAATTTCAGTACTATTAATTACATTCACAATGTTGAGTCCACTAACACATGAACACATAATGCATGCACAGGATTTAGTCAAAATGATTGATCAGGTATATATATAAACAAAACCAGAGTAAAATTTTAGTAAATCCTTAAAAATTCAGCACACATAATGAATTACAAATGACTGTGAGAGACACAGGCTGGTATTATTTAGTTGGTATAGTGAAACCAGCTCTAACATAATTCTAGTCAGATGGAAAGGCAAAGAAATGCATGTCATAATATTTTCCTTTCTCTGGAATTAACATTAAAATTTTCAATGGCAAATTTAAAAATGATAGCAAGTGAAACAGTTTTAATTAATTTATTGACTATTAAAGGAATGTAATGTTTTACTTAGTTTTTAAATAATCTGTAATTTTCTCTTAATGCATTAATCTGTCAATGATATCTCTTTATAACAGCTGCATTTATAAGGAATGAAATTTGTAGAAGTTTTAAAATAAAGACCAAAAATTACATGCTACACGCCATATAATTATTTTTAAATATATTGAACTCTAGCTTTTCCAAGAAATAAGAACACTTGTGATTAACAATAGAAAAAACAAAAGAACAAACTACATGAAGTTTGACTAAAGTATCCCCCCATAATGTATGATCTTCAAATGTTGAAAATTCTACTCTGTTTATTTTCGCTATAAGTCTATGAACATTGCATTTCAAAAACCTCCAGTTTTGTTTTTCCTGGCTGCAAAATGTACAAAAGAAAGAAAGAAAAGAGAGACACCATTAGATTTCTGCTGATTTTTCTAAGTTTGCCAGATAACTGTCTCAATTGAAAGCTGTAACTGTGATTTATTGGGCTTAAAATATGAAACACATCTTTCATGTTGGAATTTTAAATATCTTATTAAGCAATGGTAAGATCTATTCAGTACTTAATCAAAATAAACCACAAACAAGTATGTGTGGTACTTAGCCTTGTCTCAAGAACCACCAGCTTGTGGGAGAAGGTGGAAGTGAATATTCCTACGTTCTTTATTTTATTTCACTTTCCAAAAGTGTTTCAAAATTGCCATCTTCATATTTGCACACCTAGCAAACACTCGGATTTATGTAAATATATGTTTATCATGGCAACTTACACTGTGTAAGACCTAACTCATAAAATATATGACGAAGTAGGGTATGATTGCCCTCAATAAAATTAAGAGTGGGCCTCGATTATTTTTGGAGGGATGCCACATGAAGGCGGCATATGTTAAATCGATTTTCACTGATGTTCCAAAATATATTTTACAAGTTTTATAAAAGGACAATGTTTGTCTTCCTTTGCAAAAATCCTTAGTGGATATTTTAGTTGTTTTAAAAGTATGGCCTCTTCTTGTAAATTTTAAAATGAAATCTAGTGATTTAAAAATATATATTCCACTCAGACATTTCCTTTTCCTTTTTTCCTTTTTTCTCTGTGACAACATTGGCCTTAAATGATATGAGGAGAAATACATTTCATAATGATGGTATTTAGACTCATTAACCTGCTAGAAGAAAAATGGACAACCAGGAACATGATGGAAACATCATTATAATATTTAACAAATACAATCAAGTAAGAATGCTTTGCACTGTGCTATAGTGAAATATAGTCAGGACTGGATAAAAATGGACATTCTGTTCAAAAAAAGGCATGGGCAACGCTGGAATGGTAAGTACAGAATTAAGTTCACCTTTACGTCAATTAAAGAGTTTAACTACAACTGGCTATTTAATTGGTCTAGTTGTAACACCACTGTTACCTCCCTCAGGATGTGCAGAATTTAATAAATGGAAATTCAGAGCTTTATTAAATTTTAATTGTATTTTATTAAGGCACAGAAAAAGGGACATTTTTGTAGTTTTTTTTATTTTCATGGTAATTTGACTTTAATGGTTTAAATACTAATTATTCAAAGATAGATTAAGTTCTACAAAAAGAAAAACGGTTGCTCAGGGAGTTGGACATGCTGAAGAATAAAAGATAACATTTGATAAAACAAGCCATGCTGATCTTTAAAAAGGAAAACAGTTGGATTAAGAAAAATCTACATTTCATGAGAAACCAAAGGAATAACAAAGACAGATGAATATTCATTCATTTATTCAACAAAAGTGTTCATTAATTTTCTACTCAATATACAAGGGACTTTTAATAACTGGGTATATAAAGTCAAATTATACCTGGCATTGCCCTTGAGGAGATTAGTGGGAGGCAGAGAGAAGTGAATCAATAATTTAGGACAGTGCTGAAAGGGCTTGGCGTTCTATACCCAAACACAGGGACATCTTACAAAAACCGTGGAGGGAGGGGGAACGGGTAAGAAGGAATTTCCCCAGAAGCAGATATGTTTAAACTGAGTTTGAGGCAGTAGGAGATACTTAAAAGAAAAAGGTCATGAGCTTTCCAGGCACAAGATAATAAAGCAGAGAAATAGGAGGGCATAGAGAAGTAATCAAGGGCTAGATAACAAAAGGTCTTATATGCTGTTTTAGTTTCCTAGGCTGGTGAAAGCAGAGTTCATGAAATGGGTTAAATTAACAATGGGAATTTAATAGCTTACACTTTTTTTGGGGTGGGGGAGGTAAATAGTTTATTTTTAAAATGCTACATGTGAGTCAGGTACATGGTCAGGTATTAGATAGATAGCTTACACTTTTTTTTTTTTTTTTTACATTTTATTTTGAAATAAATTCAGTTATAGAAACAGTTGCAAAAACAATACAAATGCCATACACAGAACTCCAGCATTCCCTGACCCCCCCGATACCCCGATCCATTAACTTTAACATGTTGTCACACCGCTGTTTCTTTCCCTCCCTCCCTCCCTCTCTCCCTATTCTACCATCCATTATCTATTGTTCTGTCTTCCGAAGATATGAGAGCTAGCTGCACACATCCTTGAACAAACACTGTAATTCACATATACAATTCCCATGAACAAGAACATTCTTTTATGCAATCCCATTATAGCTTACACCCTTAAGGCTGAGAAAAATGTTCAAATCAAGCCATCATTAAGGTGATGCTTTCTTCCTGAAGACTGGCTGCCGGTTCTTCTTTACTCGTCTGCCACATAGTAAGGCACATAGTGGTATCTGCTGGTCTCTCCCTTCTCTTCTGGGTTTCATTGCTGTCAGCTCCTTGCTTCCATGGGTTGCTCTTTCTATATCTAAACTTCTTTGTCTTATAAAGGACTCCAGTAAGAGGATTAAGACCCACACTGGACCATGCCTTAACTGAAGTAACTTCATCAAATTGTCCTACTTACAATAGGTTTACACTCACAAAAATGAATTAGCTTTCAGAATGTGATTTTCTGGGGTGCATACAGTTCCAATAATGTGCTAAGTCTGAACTTTATCTTAAAATTTAGGATAAGCCACTGGAGATCTCCCCCCTCTTAAATTGGAGTAAAATTTACGTCTAATGAAAGGATTGTAAAGGATTCTTAGTAGGCCAATGTCCGGCGCTTCTCCGCCCCGCCTCGAGTCCTCGGTCGGCCGGCGATGGGGACCAGAGAGATAAGGGGAGAGAGGGTGCGGACAACGTCTTACCCGGAGCACTTGTGATCACTCAGGACTCGCGGTGGTAAAGCAAATAAACTTTTAATGAGACTAGGCAATCATCATCTTTACAGGTTCCACCCGGGGCGAGACACCTCGGGGGAGAACAACCTCGATGCGGCCGTCAGGTACGGCTCCTTGTGGGCTGTCTCCCCGAGCTTTGCCCGGGAACTTTCTTATAAACCTTGCGTGTATCCAATGGGCTAACGCCACGCACACAAGCATGATTGGTGAATACAGCGGGTGGTTACATACATCAGAAGCCGGAAGCAGGATGTGGGCGCCATCTTGGCACCACTCGATGGGCGGGGGGACTTTGGAGCAGGTTTACAGCGCATGCGCTATGCCCGTCCCGGGAGACGGCTCTCCACAGGCCAATAAGATAGTCAGACTTGAATTTTAAAAGATTACTTTGGCAGCATTATGGCAAATTTATCACCTACCATCTGTCTTTATAGCAATCATTTTCATATACAGGTGTCTCAAAGACATTTGTTGCTCATCAAGTATTTATGCACTCTGAACTTTTTCCATCCCTTTCCAGTTTGACAAGACCATGTGGCTAGCTCTGGCCAATGGACTGTTTTGAAGGATATAAGATGTGGCCAGATCTCTTCCAGGTTTATCTCTCCCCTGCTGTGCAGACATAGACCATGTGCTCTGAATGATTCAGCTTCAATATGGTGGAGTCTCTGTCAGCTCAATTCCCTGAATGACTACATAGAACAGGGTCCACTTAACCCCTCCTCCAACCACCACATACATACCTAGGTTGGTCATGTAATGTGAGTTTAAAAAATGTTTATTTGTTACTACAACATAGTCTAATTTAATGTGACTAATACATTCTTATCACCTCCTTTATTCTTTAAAGACTTCAGTTCCTATCACTCCAAAATTAGTTCTGTCATAATTCTTGAAAATTTTAATAATCATGCAGATTACACTGCCAACTTTAGCAACTCTATTACTTGATTTTATTTCCCCAAAAGATCTGGTCCTCCACCTTTCCTCAGCCACTTACTTTCATGGTCATATATTATCAAGTTGTCCTCTCAATTTTTCTCACAACACATCAAAAAAGAAAAAAAAAAAAGAAAAAAGATGAAAAGAAAAGAAGAAGGAAAATTGCAAAAACTCCTTTAGCTTACTCTACAAAATATAATCTGACCACTTTTCCTATCTCTGCCATCATCTCTTGCTGTATTGTTGAAAGTGTATCCTAATTTCTCACCCTAATTCAGTGCTTGGTCCCCTTTGGTTTATTCTCAAAGTAGAAGTCAGAATGCTTCTTTTAAAACTCAAGGCAATCATGTCAGTCCTCTATTTAAATCCTTCCAATGGATTCCTATCTTTCTAGAGTAAATTCCTTAAAATGATCTACAAAGCCTTATGTATTTTTCTGGTCCCCAACACCTCTCTAGTTTCTTCCCTTCATTTTTCCTCTACACTCACTCTGTTCTTGCTTTTTTTTTTTCTTGCTGTGCCTTCTCTTCCTTTGGATATCTGCTCAAATATCACCTTTTAAGTGGGTTCCCCTCTAACCTCACTTAAACATTTTTATCCTCTTGGCAATTGTTCCAGTTTGCTAATGCTGCCATTATGCAAAATACCAGAAATTGATTGGCTTTTATAAAAGGGGTTTATTTGGTTACCAGTTTACAGTCTGAAGGCCATGAAAGTGTCCAAACCAAGGCATAAACCTGAGTATACCTTCACTGGGGAAAGGCCATTGGTTTCCAGAAAACTTCTGTCAGCTTGGAAGGCACATGGCTGGCATCTGCTCCAGAGTTCTGGTTTCAAAATGACTTTCTCCCAGGAAGTTTCTCTCTAAGCATCTGGGGGTGTTACCTTAGTTTCTCCCAGGCAAACTCTGGGCTAGCTAGTGAAAGTTGCTTTCAAAGACTGTCTCCAAAATGTCTCTCTAAGCTGCAGCCAATGTCAGGAGTCCACAACTCCAAGCATGTCTGAGCTAAGCCAGCAAGCATCTGGGCCTGTGATGGCTCTTCTTCAAGGATTCCAGTAAACTAATCAAGACCCATGCTAAATGGGCGGGGTCCTACCTCCATGGAAATAGTCCAATCAAAAGTTTCACCTACAGTTGTGTGAGTCACATCTCCATGGAAACATAATCCCAATATCCCACAAAACTGGATTAAAAGACCATGGCTTTTTCTTGGGGAACATAATTTTTCCTAACTGGCACAGCAATATTTTGACATAGATATTATTTCATATTACAGACCAGGAAAAAGAGCTCACTATCATTCCTATATTTAAAAGGAGGAAACAAAGAATAATGGCTAACTATTGTGTTACTTCATGCCAGACACTTTAAGATCCTCACACATTACTTCATTTAATCATCATAAGTACTTTATTATTATTATTATCTTCAGAAGTCACATAAAATGTTCATAATCACACAGTCAATAAGCTGCATAGATAGCCAAGGCAGATTCTTTGAATCAGTACTTTTTCCATTGCACTCTGCAGCATCTTGGTGTTACCACTCAACAGCTACATTATTGTTATAAATAGATGATTAGGAATTGGTTATAAATGTTTTTCCCAATTATCTCCTCCTATAATTTTATATTAATTTGAACATACATTTTTTAAATAGTAGAATATTGAAACTCAGAGTAATTAAAAATTTTGAATTTTGACATCTCTAAAGATTCTGTTTTAATGTACAATAGACTATTTTGTATATTTTTATGACAATACTGATCTTTCCAACAGATTTTCGGTTTCTAACCTCAATATCAAGTTATTTTAGAAATGTCTAGACATGACTTCTAGAAAATGATGACTCAAAATTTCTCAGAAACCCCTTTCCATCCCTGGGTCTTTTGAAATAAATTATTTGTGCAACTAGTTTAGTGATTCCTGACAAACAATAGTTGGGATTTCCAAAACCATAAAATATTTAAAGCTGACCTAATACAAAGATCCTAAAGAAGGGATTGGGGAATCCATCTAATCTGATTATAGTTATGGTTACATAACAAAAATTCTCCTAAATATGTTTAAAAGTATATATATTTTAAACTGTCACAAATTTGAATAATTTTAAACATCACTTGGCAGCAAAAATTACATTTTTTTGGTAAATTGTCTATTAAAATTTTTCCATGTTACCATCATTCATGTATTCATATTTTTATTCAAAAATATTTATTAATGACTTTCCTTGTGCCACTACCTTTCTAGGTACTAATAATACAGGAATAAGTAAGACAAAGTTTCTTCCTAAGGGGTGCAAGTGAAGATTAAAAAAAAGCATGGAAATAAATCACCAAATGCAACATATCTGCTGTCATAGAAGTATGACATTTCTTTTACATTTTCTTTATGCTTTTCTGGCTTTGGAGTATGAGAAGGAAAGTAAGCAACATTTTTTTTTTCCTTTACTTCCTTCTTATCATCTCTTTTTTTATTGCAGAGCAACTATGGTGATAAGAAAACAAGTAACACAATCTTTTCAATGAGGGTGAGTCAGAATTGAATTCAGGAATGTGTTCTCTAAGCATGTAGCTAAACTGTAACTTCCTAACATGTAAAAACATTTGAACAAATTATAATTCAGTATTTTAATATGAGGCTGTCCTGAGAATTAAGGAGCCAATGAGAAATAAAATCCCACCTTTGATATAACAACCATAGTGAAATTGGAACTTTTTACGTCAGGTCATGCTTCTGATGGGACATCTGGTCAGGAAACAGGACTGCTACAGTACAGGACTCATTCGTAAAGAAAGTATCTTACACCTTAGCTTTATATTGTGAAGGAAATGAGAACTTCTGAAATTCTTATATTACATTACATTTTATTCTTATTCATATTTTATTCATTTGTTTTTTATTGTAAAAACAATATGTGTTTATTATTGAAAATTTGGAAAACAGAAAAGTAAACAAGATTAAAACAAACTTATTCACTATCATCCTGAGATAACTGCTATTAACACATATTTATTACTGGCTCCTATCCATATACCTATTTATATATTTTTAGTTTATGAAATAAGGAAGATATTTTACAATCAACACTTTTGCTTTCTATAATGCAAGTATTATCCCAGTCACTAAATACTCTTCTAAATCTTTGTTTTTAATAATGGCATTATATTAGTTTACTATGACTGCTACAACATTACCACAAATTTGGTGGCTTAAAACAATAGAAATGTATTCTGTCACAGTTCTGGAGGCCAGAATTCCAAAATCAGTATTACTCAATGAAATCAAGGTATTGGCAGGGCTGCACTCTTTCAGAAGACTGTAGAGGAGAATTCTTTCCTTTCCTCTTTAGCTCCTGGTGGCTGCCAGCATTCCTTGGCTTGTGGCTGCACCTCTAATGTCTACTTCCATGGTCACAGTGCTTAGTCCTTGTATGTCTGTAATCACCCTCTGCCTCTCTCTTTTAAGGATACTTGTGATGGCATTTAGGGCCCAATCAGATAACCCAGGATAATCTCCCCTTCTCAAAATCTTTAACATAATCACATCTGCAAAGTCCTTTTCCCCAAATAAGGTACTATTTCCATGTACCTGGGATAATGACTTGTGTATCTTTTAAGGCATGATTTTCCAGCCTACCACAAATATATAATTCAATGAAATAGATGCAGTGTTTTATTCAGCCATGGTTGAGTAGTTGGACTTTTATGCCAGTGTCATCTTGATTAAAAAGTAAAATAAAAACAAAAAAGGAAAAAGAAAAAAGTCTAATCTCTGTGTTATGTTGTCTGTAATTTACTTTGATCATTTCACATAAACAGTGATGGTGTAATATGTGTGTCTGCATGCACTCATGAGTACGTGCAAGAGAGAAAGAGAGAGAGAGAGATTTAATCTATAATCTAGGAATTCATAATCACCATTACTCAAAGGACTATTTGCTGCTTTTACTCAGTCCATTCTCCTGCAGCAGCTCCTACAAATGCTTCAATTTTCTTTTTCACTGATCAACAGGAGAGGTTTTGTTAATTTACATAATGGATAGTAAACTTATATTTTCATTGCTAAAATTAATGGTGTTCAAGAAAAGTGATTGGCTAGAAATATTTTAGTCACTAAGTACTGTTGTCCTTGTCTACTACTCATTGGTTCAGAGGATTTTATATCACCTGACTCTAATTGGAGGTTTGGCTGAATCCTGCTACTAGTGTATTGTCATATTTTTCCTCTGGTGACCCTTTCATAGAGGCTGCTGCCAGAACACATAAAATAACAGGGAACTGTGACAACTGTTCATAAAGGTGCTAACACATATTTATATCTGTGGCAAAATGTGACCTGTCATACTTTCATAAATGATAGTAAAGTTGTGATGGAAAAGAAATGTATGTACCAATATTTGCCACAAAAATAATGAAAGTGGAAATTTGCTTTGGGTATTCCTATTTTAAAGATTCTTGATATATTCTGAGGATTGCCCTCCAGAAATTAAGCCCTAATTTATGTATCTACCAGGGCCTTTTCATACACCCTGGTCAATATATGTTGAGGTTATTATCAGGTAGACTCCAGGAACAGAGTATTAGAGAGTAAAGGAGCTTAATCACTTTCCTTAAAGTCACAGAAACCCAACTCACAAGGAAAATGTTCCATAGTAAATATCCTGGGCTCTGATTCCATTGATGAAGTGGTATGAATGTAGGTAGGGATGGAAATGGCAAGGGAAAGATTGTCTTAAGTATCTTATGGTGGACATTATCCATCAGTCCTCTAAATTGATTCTCTACCTTTCTCCATTCTACTTTGAACTCCAGAAGGCTGGTTCCATTGCCCTATGGTTTCTGGTTGTGTTCTGGGAGGCACCATCAGAAGATGGGAGGCAAAAGGGAAAAAAGCTGGAAACTTCCTAACCCCTTTACGCCACCCACCACCCCCAGTTCACTCCCTACCAGGCAGTTCTGTGTTAATGGCAGCATACTTTTTACCTGTTTGGGAAGCACTGCTCCATCATATTTTTTCAGTCCTAGGAATGTAAATTGCTTCTAGGAGTTATCCATTCAAGGATAATTCCCAAACCATCCTTGGTTTGCAGTAGGCTGAATAATGTTCCTCAAAAGACGCCCATGTCCTAATCCCTGAAACCAGTGAATATATTACTTTACATGATAAAAGGGACTTTACAGATGTGATTATGTTAAGTATCTTAATGATAAGATTATCCTGTATTATCTGAGTGGGCCCAATATAATCACAAGGGTCCTTATAAGAGGAAGGCATGGAGGTCAAAGTCAAAAAAAGGTTATATGATGACAGAAACAAGGATGGAGTGAGAGGAAGAAGTTACCACAAGCCAAGAAATATAAATGACCACTAGAAAAAGGGTAGTAAGGATTTTACCCTAAAGCCTTCAGAAAGAACACAGCACCACCAACACCTTGATTTGACTTCTGACCTCCAGAACTCTAAGAGAATCAATTTGTATTCTACAAGCCTCTAACTTTACAGTAATTTGTTACAGCAACAATAAGGTACTCATACATTTCCCTTAACACTGCCCGTATGCTTGTAAGAGCCATTCATTAAATTCTTTTCCCTTACCACATTTGCCTGTGCTAAATGTTACTATAGAACCCTGATTAATTACTTCCCTTTTCACATTAAGGGCAGCTACTGTTTGTCTCTTATATACAGTGTAATGCAGTCGTTAAGAAAATGCTTTCTTTCTGGTGTTAGACAGCCTGGGTTCTAACTGTTGCCCTAGAATTTACTAGCTATGTGACCTGAAGAAATTTATTCAATATCTCTATGCCCCAGTTCCCTTGTGTGTAAAATAGGGACAATAATAGCCTCCACATCATTTATTTCTTAAAATATTTAATATATACACAACAAAAAGAACTATCCATAGCATGAATATCTTCCCAATAAATGTAACTTTCATGTTTTTTTTTTCTTTTTAGTTTAAAAGTTTAACGTTTTAGTAGATTATGTCTTGGTTCTATCCATTCTGGTTAAGCATCCACAGGAATGCTGTGTAAACTTTTTTTTTTTAAATTTGTACTTTCAAGGAATATTATATTTCAGGAAAATGTCCTTAAATTTTAGTTGTAAGTATTTATTCTAATTGTTTTGGTTTGGATTTTACTTCTTTGAGGAGATCTATCTATCTCTCTGTCATCTGTCTCTTTCCTGAACATTTGAGAGCAGATTGCAAACATCATACTCATTGAATGTATGATACTTCCATGTACATTTCCTATGAACAATATTCAATTATGTAATCACCTTAAATGCAGTTATTGTGTTGAAGAAATTTAGTGTTGCTATAAAGCTTATATTTTTTCTTATGTCCCAATAATTCCCTTTTGAGTCTTTTCTCCATTCTTGTGTTGCATCTTGGATCATGTGTTGCATTTAATTGCCATTATTGTTTTAGTTTCTTTATCTTATCTTATCTTTGTTTCTTTTTTTCAGTTGAGAATGCATGTATACAACATAAATCTTTCCATCCCAACCAATGCAAAACATAGCATTCAGTGAGATTAATTATATTCACAATGTTGCAGCACCATCCATTACTATAACTTTTCTTTCACCCTAAACAGAAGATTTATGTACTCTCAGTTTACATTATCTTATTCCCCTGCCCCCCACCCCACCCCAGTAACCTCAACTCTACTTTCTGTCTCTGTGAGTTTTCATATCCTCTGATATTTTCTTTATAGCTTCCAGGGGGTTTAAATATAATATCCTAAATTTAAACAATAGCATTTGCTTTCACACCAATTAACTTCATTAGCATACACAAACTAGGTTCTATACTTCACTGTTTCCCCACCTTACTGTAGTTCTTGTCACAAATTATGTATTTATATATTGAGTCCCAAGCCAGTGATTTATCATTTCATTTTATGCAGTTTCCTTTTAGATCCTGTAGGAACTAAAAAGTAGAGCTGAAAATAAAAAAATACAATAGTACCGTATTTACCTATGCTTTCTATCTTTACTGGATATTTTTATTTCTTCATGTGGCTTCAGTCGATCGTCTAGTGTCCTTTCCTTTCAAACTGCAGAACTTCCTTTTTAGCATTTCTTGCAGGGTTGATCTAGTTATGATGAAGAACCTCAACTTTTGTTTATCTGGGAATGTCTTAATTCTTCCCTCATATTTAAAAGATAATTTTGCTATATATAGAATTCTTGGTTGATAATTTTTTGCTTTCAGCACTTATAGATATGTCTTCCCACTTCCTTTTTGCCTCCATGGTTATCTTTGACATTCAACAATTTGATTAAATCATGATGTGGCATGGGTCTATTTGGGCTTATCCTGTTTGGAGTTCATTGAGCATCTTGGATGTGTATATTCATGTCTTCTTTTGTTAAACTTGGGGAATTTTTAGCCATTATTTCTTTGAATACTCTCTCTGACCCTTTCTCTCTTTATTCTCTTTCTGGGGCTTCCACATGCAAATATTGGTATACTCAGTAGTGTCCTACAGATTCCTCAGGATCAGTTCAGTTTTCTTCATTCTTCTTTCTGCTTCTCAGACTGGATGACTTCAATTATCTAATCTTCAAATGCACTGATTCTTTAATCTGCCAGCTCCAATCTGCTGTTTAACCACTCTAGGGAGTTTTAAATTCCTATTACTGTGGACTTCTACTCTGTTTTGTTCCTTTTTGTAATTTCCATCTCTCTATTGGTATTCTCTTTGTGTCCATCTATCATTTTCCTTATTTTGTTTAGTTCTTAGTCCATGTTTTCCTTTAACTCTTTGAGCATATTTAGAACCATTTAAAAAAAAATATTTGTGATACCTCAGGTCTGATCCTCTTCATTGATGGTATCTAATGCTTTAGTATTTTCATTTATCTGGGCCATTGCTTCCTGTTTCCTTGCATGCTTTGTAATCTTTTGTTGAAGCCTCAGCATTTTGATATTAGAGTGTGTTATCCCTGGAATTTAAACAGTGAGGTGTCTGTTCCTTAAGCTTGTATCCAGCTAGTTTCATGACAGAATTTTTCTTGAATGCCAGGAGCTAACAAGAAGAAGAAGAAGATGAAGAGGGAGAAGAAGAGGAAGAGGAAGGAGGAGGAGGAGGAAAAGAAGAAGAAGGAGAAGAAGAAAAGGAGGAGGAGGAGGAGGAGGGGAAGGAGATGGGTAGAAGGAGGAGGAGGAGAAGGAGGAGGAAGAGAAGGAGGAGGAGGAGGAAAACATCTTTCCCAGCCTTTGGAGGTTAACCCATGTTAGTGCTCTTCTTTAGGGCTATCCATACAATGAATTTAAAGAATAGCTCTAAGCCAAGATGTGGGGAAGTCCCTGATCTTTTCTATGCATGCCTTTTGTCTTGAGGTGTGGCTCTAGGAATTCTCCTGTTTACATGGATACAAATGTCCCTTCTTCCCTACAAAATAGTTTCCTCACAGTCCTGGGCACTGAAGTGTATATCCTACAGCCAACCACTCCTTGCCCCAGGCAACATGGCAATCCCTTGCCATACAGTGTTCTGTAGGAGAGCTCAGTGAGCTGCCTTCTACATGCCAACATTCAGGTTAAGTTCTGGGACAATGAGTCCTTCAGCCCCCACCAGACTGTTTGGGCCAGACGTCCAAACTCCCAGTTTGTGCCTGATGATTACTCTGCTCCCTCTGGAACCAGGACCAAGGATTCAAACTGGAAGTGTGGGCCAGCTCTGCATGGGGAAGGGGCCAGCCAGGGATCCATGAGATCCTATTTCTTTTAGGGGTCTTTTTCTTGTTTCAGTGCTCACTCTGTTACTGCAATCCTTTAACTGTTTTCTGGAGCTTTAGAAAGATATTTGTTCAAACTCTTGCTGGTTGTTCAAAGCTTCTGAGACAGGACAAAGCCCTGAAGCATCACATTCCTCCATCTTGATTGTGTGGGGCTTTAGTATCTTAATTTTTGATATAATTTATTTAATTATAAATTCATATAATAAAATTTTAAATAATGACTGGTTCTAACAACTGAGAAAAGTTCCTTGCAAAATTCCTGAAAAATTGACAATTGGCTTTCACGTGTGAGTGGGGACCAGCTCCAGTTTACTGCTGGGTAGGTCAGCACTTCTTTACTTGCTCACAGCCCTAGATATCTATTATTCTATTTTTACAAAGTGATCAAAAAAGCCTTTTATTGGTATCTGCCTTCTCTGTTCCTCTTTCCCAGTTTTATCTGGGTCTTCTTTTACTTTTTATTATTTCTTTCTTGAAAAAGTTGGATTTTGCTCCCAGCAATGTCTCCTCAATATGAGGCTTTGTCTTGGGAATGAAACTTGGTTTATTGGCTTAGAGCATTTATAGGTCACATAATATTCATGTATTGTCAGACCTTATTGCATCACTGTCCTCTTGTACCTTCCAGATGCATCCTGTGGAAACCCTTCTCTTTTGCTGTTGTTCTTATATTGGAATGCAGCACTTTCTAGCATATACCTGTTAGCTACATTAGGTTCTTTTAATCTCAGAGCATCAAAATCCAACTAACTTTTCTCTGCTTTCCTCCATGCAGATGATAATCATACAAGGGTGTGTGGATGTTGATGGATTTGTAGCTACATTCTCATATTTGGGTGGTGGGGGTTGTTTTTCACTAGGTTCTCTTGTAGAAGTTGTCTGGTAGACTTCTTAGCAAACTCCATGTTGCTAAATGCAATGTTAAATTCTCAATCTTCTTCATCATTAAACAATAAGAACCATTTAACAATCCCTCTTCCATAAAACACTGTTTAGACTTAGCTACAAGGATACCTTCTCTTGTGGTTCCCTTTCTATTTCCCTGCCTATACATGTTGAGTCTTTTTTGCTACTTTCTTATCTCTTGGCTTCTAAACTTTGGAATGCCCCAGTGCTCAGTTCTTGGACTTCTTCTTATTTTTTTTAAATATATATTCATTGCCTAGGTATTTCATTTAGTATCCTGATTTTACATATGATTTGTATAGTTTATCTGATATATAATTTCCCAATCGTGATTTATATGTCAACTGTATAGTTTTTATGACACATAAACTCCAAAATTTCTTTTCCTAGCCCAGTCTTTTCCCATGAATCCCAGCATCATCTTGTTTATGTTATAGCTCTAATTGGTTGTCTTATAAGCCTAAGGTAAGATGTCCAAAACTGAGATCCACAGGTTACTCTTCAAACTTGTCCCAAACTTTGTTACTGTCCCAAACTTATTAATGACAACTCCATTCTTTCACTTTCTTTGGTAGAGAAAATTGGGGAAATGCTTGTCTCTTCATCTTCGATGTCCAATATGTCAACAAATGTTTTTGGCTGTACTTTAAAAATATATCTACAATATGACTATTTCTCACTATTGCCACTGCCATAACCTTAAAATCACCACCATCTCACTCTGAAATCTCACAAAAGTCTATTAATTTGTCCCCTTACTTCAGGCTTTGTACTAGCCCTCCAGTTGATACACCATAAAGTGATGGTTTCAAATCCATCTGCTCAAAACTCTCCAGTAGCTTTCCATTTCATTCAAAGTAAAGTACAAAGACTACTTTTTCCTACTAATCTTATCCTTGCTCATTTTATTCCAGCCCTATCCTTACTCTTCTTGCAATAACCCAGGCATATTTTTGCTTGAAGGACATTTAAAGGCTTTTTCATTCTGCTAGATAGGCTTTTTACCCAAATATCTACATGACTCAGTCTCTAATTTTGGTCTTTCTGTAAATGTTACTTTTTCAGAGAGAGCTTTGCTAATCACCGTATATAAAATTAGTCTCCTTCCATGCTGTATTTTACTTATTACTGTATAATTGTGTAATGTATTAATTTGTTTATTGCTATCTCATTGCACTACAGTGTAAATTCGAAGAGGTCACAGATGGTTTTCCCTTGTTTATTGTGTTCTCTCTGGTACCTACAACAGCACCTGGCATACAATAGAAGTTCATGATATATTTTCTGAATAAGCAAATTACTGAATGAAAAATATATATAAATTTGACTTTCAAAATGCTGGAAATCTTTCATGTAGATTAAAAATTATGAAGCATAGCCTCTGACATGTAGCTTTAACAATTCACTCCAAGTTATCCTTTACCTACTTTAATTTTTCTCTAAATAAACATTGTGGGATTTCTCATTCTGATGTAAAATCCATTATGCTTATAGTGATGGGATAATAAAATTTTACAGCTGGTAGAGCATTAAGATGCTACTTCTATTATTTAGACTAAATGCATAAGACTTGTCAATTTTCATAAATTTGTGTACTTTTGTACTTATTTTTAATGTCAATCACATATTTTTGTTCAAGAAATGAGTTACTTAGAGGTGAAAATGAAAAAAGTAAGGTAGTTTAAATAATTAAAAATTCTGAAAGCGATTATATTGAATATATGCCAATTTATACCTATATTAAAGCAGAATACAATGTTTTAAATAATTTTGTTGTTAAATAACATGAAAGAAAATTCTATTTTAGTTATTTAGATAACAGATAAATACATAGATTTAGGTATATTGATATATAAATACAGACAGATATTTGGATGACATAATTTCTAAGATATCTGTGAAAACAGCAAAATAGTTAAGAAATTAGACATATTTCTCTCAATGCTCAAAAATATAAATCACAATTATAAATGAAAAAAGAAACATTACTGACTGCTAGACCACACCTTTCAAATAATTTCCCAAGATTTAAAACATCATTGATATTAAGTAATAATACCAAATGCTCTCATGCTTTCATTATCTAGTTATATATTATATAATTTTTCTTTCTAATTATATACAATTTATAACTATATAATTGTATACAATTAGAAAATAAAATTAAGTAGATGTACTAAATTTGAGGCTTTTGATTATTTTTATCTGACTTGTATATGTCAAGGTTTTTTAATTATTTATCACCTATTTCTGCATCTGAATACATACCAATTTTTTCTTCAGGATATATACATAACTCAATCCTTTCTTAAGCTAGGAAGTTCTATTGTGCTTTAGTCTTGGCTTTTAGTCTTGACTGTGAAATGTAGGCCCTGGATCAAGGGGCTTAAAATCTCATCATCCTAAAGCCAGTAAGTGACAGAAAATCTTTTTAATAGCACTATAGAACCCACTTACACTGAGTAAATTATATGCCATGGTAAAACATTTTCAGAAAGTTTTAGGTAATATAATGGGCATGTGAATTCCAAGAATTTTGTTTGTTCATTCAGGGAAGTTCTGTGATATGGTTTCTGTGCTGACACTTTCCAAAAGCCTCAGATTTTATTACTCTTTCAGATTGAAGTAAAGGACCATTAGATGACAAATTATTGTCATCTAAAGGACCATTAAATGGCCATTAGGTAACAAATTATGGAATCTGAGTCACAGCAATTGTGCAGCAAATAAACAAAGCAAAACAAAACAAAACGAAAACACTGCTCTTTGAAAATGCAGAATTATGAGTGACTCTGTCTTTACTTCCAGAAATATTATGCCACTTCATCAATTTACTACTGTAAGAACCCAAAAATTTAAAACAAGACAAGGGGCACAATTCAAACATTTTAAATTAGATCTTGTTTACTGACAACATATTGAGAATATACAGTATTTAAGCTTTCTGTTTCATACAAAGAGTAATATATGATGAAATGTCATGTTAAGAATGTTAGGAATGTATATTTTCCACCAGCCAGACTATCACAGCATTCCAGTATGCAGTGACCCTGATCCGCTTTTTATTTCTCATGTAATGATCTCAAGTAGCCCTGTAGTTCCATAGCACTCTCACATCTGCATTGGAAGCACAGGAATTCTAGCTGTTCCACGAATGACAATAGCAAATGTGGGAAGGAATGGGGAACTTTCAAGGCAGTAAACAGATGTAAAAATCTCCTTGTCCTTTTTCCAACAGCTGTCAGTCACAGGATATTCACAAGAAGACACCCCTGTGGACCAAAGTTAGCCATCTCTTAGGGCTTGTCATCTTCACAGAGGACTCACAGCAGGCAGAATAGCAAAACTGACTACCTGGGAGATACAGGCTTGAAGGATGTTTAACAATAAGAATGACATTAAACAAATGAACCAGGATGGTAAGGCACTGTCTTCATTGGATGCCTGTTTGGAGCACAGACCCTAGTGGGTAGGAGAACAATGAGAATCCCAAGAGACTTATCCAGCTTGTATCAAACATTCAGTTTTGGCTAAGGCATGTGTCCTTTGCTTTTCATTGTCAGAAACATCCAAGAGCTGGGTGTTGTGCTCCAAGACTAAGACAATGATTTGTTCTTCCTTTTCACAAATAGGATTACAGTACTATTTGTTATCTTGCTTAAGACATACTTTTTTGTTGTTGTTCTTGTTTTTACTTTCAAATGCTTGACTGACAATACCCTGGGAGATGTCATAGTTTCTGTACCAATCATTGTAGTATCCCTTGAGGAACAGTGATTTCTTGGAGACTCTCTTTCAGGTGATTCACACAGCTGTCAATGAACTAGAAGGATAGCCTCTTGCAAGGCTCACTTGTCCAACATTTTAACATCAATCCATGTCTATTTGAAATACAGACAAGAAAGAAGACATTAAATGGTGCAGGGGGTAAAAAGAGGGAGACTAAGTTCATTAAGCCTCCATCTCAAAGCAGCATGTGTGGAATGTCAATTTAATAATAGAATTGACAGCTCTTCTCTGGTGTCACTCTGCCACAATGACTTCTTTGACAATTTATAAAATGGACCCTTTGTAGATGTCAGTGAGTAGCCCTGCATACATTTGTGAATGACCTGCATAACTAACATTCTCCCTTATGCCACATTTCCAGGATCTGTCCCAAGAATCTTTTCAGACTGACCCAGAGAACTGGTGTATAAAGACCCAGTGAACTTACCCTATTCTCAAATGTAGGGTATCATATTGACCACCCATCATTGTCAGGTCATAAGTCAAAATGCCTAACCAGTTTGGAAAATACTTTTGGACTAAAGATATTTTTGAACCATGTTACTGTATTGATACTAATATCAAATACATCTAATCATATGCTAACTCTGTGATAAGCCTTCTTCACATTAGCTGCTTTCAATATTCCAGTCTAAATTTGTCCTTTCAAAGCCTATATGGGTCTGTCTCGTGAATTAAGTCAATCAACATTGTGTACACCCAGAAATGAGTTAATAAAAAAGAATGGCACTGACAGTTGAAAGTAAAAAATCATGTAGAAAGCCACAAAAATTTCTCTAGAACTCAAGTTCTGGATTCTGTTACTTTGATTATTCTCTTATTTTTAAAATATATTTTTCTGGCTGATGAGAATCAAGTTAATCGGGAAACAAAGAAGAAAAAAATACAAGATGACTTCCCAAAGGTCCAAGGTAAAATTCCTATTTAATTTGCAGTCATTTGCTCTGCCTTAGGAATTTATTTATTCTCTTTTCTCATTTTAGCAGTTATTACAAATTGTTTTTACTGAATAAGCTAATAAATACAAAGCATTTTATTAAAGAGGGCAAATATTTAAAGTGTGTTTACTGTAATCAGCACAAAAAATGATTTGATGAGATCTATGACAATTTAGTTCACTGTGCTAAAATTAAAATTACATGATACATAAATTCTATTTTCATAAGAATATTAATTTTAATTGCAGGTGACAGGAAGACATGTATATACATACTATATATAGCATGTATATATAATATCTATAACTATATATGCCATATATATTATATATATCACTAATATATTGTATATATTATACCATACATATATAATATATATTACTGTTTTTAAAGGAATATTCATTGATTCTTTCAACCATGTTGACTCTCCATGAAATAATATTTAGTTTCACAGTATCTCAAATGGTTATAATAACAAGATATGAATTTTGTCTGTAAATACTGTATACCAATTAGAAAATATGAAAGTAGTTTATTTTATAAACATTATCTTAATATTATCTATTAGTTTATCTGTTTATCATTTACCTATTTACTTCACTCAGTAATATTCAACATTTTACTAAGCATAGAATCCATTTAATTTTTAGTGAAAAGAAGAGAAGCATAAACCAATTCTAGAAAAGTTTCAGAGCTGGAAGAGAACTTAGAGAGCCAAAAATATAACTTCCTTATTTTACTTCTGAAGAAACTGAGGCCACAAAATTAACTGGCTTTCTCAAGTTTGGAGCAAAATTTCTGTTAGAGATCCTAATATAGAACATATTGATCAAAAATTGTCAAATAATTTAAAGTTGCTGTTGTTTTTAATAACAACAAAGAAAGGGAGCTCAAATTACTTGGGTGTGAAACATTCCCATTCTCATTGGCTGTTTGCCTTGTTGTATGTGGACTGTTGGGCAGCTAGCAACAAAACTGATGTATACAAACCTGTGTCATGAAAATACTTAATATCAGTCAAAGGTAACATAATTAACTAACATTACTTACTCTATTCTTAATACTGAGTCATCTTAACAGTTTTAAATAAACTTCTCAAAACAAAGTATTTCCTTAACGATACATAAAGAGTTAAGAGTATCTTTTAATTTGATTCGGTAAATAAATTATTAAAATTATTTTTACACTATTATCCAAACGTAATATTGTTCTCAGAGTTTTAAAGAAAATCATTGAAATAAAATATTATATGTTGAAAATAGGTTTTCGTGCTGTTACTGTCACTAACACTATAAGTTAACACAAAGTATTTTATAATAAAATATATATCTGCGGAACATTCTGTATTATTAACAAAAATAAAACAATACAATGCATGTAACAGGATGAGTTAATTCACACTTTTTCTTTATTTTTGTTTCATAAAAGAAATTTAAAAATTGGATATAAAATGCTTCTAATACATGGACAGATTTTTGTCTCCAATAAGAAATATCAATTTTAACTTAAAATTATTACTGGGCTTGTAAATAAGAATAGCTGAATTTAATGATATAGCCAACCAATTCCTTAATTGTTAAAATAAGTCCTGTTTGACTAAGTTTAAATGCTTGATTTTTTTCAGAGTGATTTTATATATCAAAATATGTTTATGTCACTCTTTATATAAACAAACTGAAACCTGTAACTGCTAACTCTTTTAAAACAAGAATTACAGATGACTGGCTCAGTCAGATGAACACTGAAGACAGGAAAGCATAAACCGATAACAAATAATGCTTATTGTATGAAAAAGATATTCTAGATTTTGAAGGCTAATGTCTTACTAAAGATGTCAGTTTTCAAAAAACTATTAGTATGATTTCAGCTTCATTTAAAATAGTCCAAAGCTTATTTTAAAGCTCTGGAATTGGTATGTGGGAGATTTAAGAGGTGCTTAATCTCACTTGTCTGTTAGAGGACTTAATTCATCTATGATAAGTACATTTGTAATATGTCACATGTATGTGATAATGTGTACTCACTTCATAGGAAATGTCTAAGATAATATTTCCAAGTAGGCATTCTAGTTCTCATCCTAGCCACACAGCTCTTAATCAAAAGAGAATCAGGTGTACTGCTTTGCAATGAAAGAGGTCTGAGGTAAGCTCTGTGTGGAATCAAGCTAGATTGACAGATTGCAACAGTACTAAGTAAGAAAAATGACTCAATCTTTGCTCACATAGTATTTTTATCATTCTTGAATAATCTTTGAGTACAAGCAATAACAATATGTTTACAGGAGCATCTAACTTGAATAAAATCACATTTCAGTAGTTTTTGTTTATAGTGGAAAAACGCATTTCTCATTTTGGTGAATAATTCCAGAAGATTCAATAGTTTATAATTCAGTTCTTTTGTTCAAAGGCCAATTTTCCTTGAGCTTATTCATGTGAAATTATGTTAGATTCAGTCTTATATCATATTAGGCTGTCTCTATGACATGTAGTCATGACACATTGTGGGTGAATTAGCATCTGATTTTGGAGAATAGATTAATATTAAAGTGGAGGCTGGTGCAGGAAAAAAAATAGTCAAAAAGAACAGTTTAGCAATATTCATCTTTTGATAATTTCTCATCCATTTGACTACATAGTGAAAAAGGAACTACACAATTTTATTGTTTAGAGGTTAATACAAAAGGTAAATGAAGAAATGACAACTTGGAGAAGCTCTTTACATGCAGAAAGAGGTTCATAAACAATTTATCTTGAATAACTTCATGGGACTATTTACTGCTTCCTGCATATTTTTCATAGACTTGGTTGCAATGATAACCTTTATTGCTTTAGTGAAAGTAACTTACAGGTATAGACATAGACATAGAAAAAGACACAGATGTGGACATGTATACATCTCTACTTAAATCCACATCTGCATCTATATCTTTATCTATAACTCATGTCTATTATATATCTGCCTGATATAATATTTGCACAGAATGGATTGACTTATAAGATGTAAGAAATTCAGAACTAACTACTCTGACAATTTGTCAATTTTTTCTTTTTTAAATATGAAATATTAACAACAAAGAAAAGTATACAGATAAATGTAGCAGATTTCCATGAACCAATGAAGTAGATTAGCAAATATTGACATTTTGTAATATCTGCTTTACATATTTTTGCTTTAAATAGAAAACTCCTTTAACACTGCAAATCAAGACCATCTGTTGAATGGTATTTCATGGGAAATTAGTAGTTTAAGAATTCTAAGACCTTTCCTCAGAATGAGTATGTTTGCCTTACAGTAATGATTATAGTGATAATATCAACAATAGTATTTCCCAAGTCCCAGTTGAGTAATCTCTCTATTATTTCAAAGCCTTGATATTTGGAGAGAACAAGGTCTAGTTGCCTATACTATTAGGGTTGATCTAACTTTTAGGTATTAAATTCTGATAACCCAAAAGATTTGTCTGTTTCTGAAACCTCTTATGAAGATTGTTTACACCACAATTACATCGGTAACCTCATCAGGACTGATAATTACACATTGCATCCTTTGTACATTGCTTTGCTCAATTCATTTTACTAAATATGTTTGAATAAATAATGATATCAGAAGTTATGGCTAGAACATGTTTATAATCTTGGGATGGCATGAATATAACTTACAAACACTTTAGCACATGGAAAAATGAATCAATCACTGATGAATGTTAATGATTATATTCTTATGCACATTTATTACTATATCAGTCAAGATTTTTAGAGCAAGAGGCAAAAATATAGTTGATAAAAACTGAAAAATAAATAAAAGCAATTTAATTTGAAGAAATAAACTGGCTCCCAAAATCTTAGGGAAGGCCAGAGATCAGGCTTGGAGGTTGTCCCACTTATATAATGCAGCCAATTGGTGATGACATTACATCCACTGCTACTGGCACTTAGACACTGCCACTTGAATTGTCTTCCTCACCAACCCCAGATTCTGGAGCCAGACCTGTTACTACTGTTGCCTTTGAAAACTGGAAGTAGCTGCTGCTGCAGTTTCCTCTACTACTCATCACTAAGTGGGATACTGTGTGATCCCGGAGTCTCCTTGTTATGGCTACAATTTCAGTCTGTGGGGGTGGAGAGATGATTGGCAAAATCTATATTATTGTCCTATATCTTCAATGCAAGGGAGTCTAGGGATGCCATTTTCTGACATCTTAAAATTCAGTGTGGGAAGTGACTATCCCAATCATAGAGAGGGTTCAGAAGCTGTGTGACCAATAAAATCACACGTGTCTACTATCATTGTAAAATAAGAAATGTGATGCTATGAAATGAAAGCAATCTTGAAAAAAAAATTGTACTAACCTATATCAGAGAAACTATTTAGCAACGTTGACATTGATTAACAGGACCCAGAATTAAAAGTAATTCTGTTACCTGGCAGTATGATATCAGTTGATGTAGTAGTAGTAAGTATTAATCAGATCCAGAGAAGTATAGCATCATTTTTGATGTTAGCAGAGAATATAGATCCTACATGTTACCAAGCAGCCTCTAAAAAATAATGTAATGTATTTCACATGAAAAATGATTACTGTTTTTAGAAAACTAGAAACTTTGAGTTTTACTGTAGATGTTTGTGATGAATGGTACAGGGCCATCCTGTACTATGCACGTTTTTAAAGTGTTACTTTGAATATTTTGGTAGAATTTTTTCAAAGCTTCAGGCAGAATTCTTGCTGAAGTAGTCATATACATTTATGTGAACAACTGACTAAGGTTAGTTTCAATCTGTGACTGTAGAATAATATAACCAAGTTCATTTACCATAATGATGATGCAATCTATACATTCTCTTTTATTCTACCTTATAGAAAGAATATTTGGAGGAAAAAAAGAAAGAAGGCAACTGTTTTAGTTTGCCAGGCCGCTCAAAGCAGATACCATGACATGGGCTGGCTTTTAACAATGTGAATTTACCAGCTTACAAGCTCTACAGCTTGAGGCTTAGTAAAGTGTCCAAATAAAGGCATCATCAAGGCAATGCTGGCTGCCAGCGATCCTTCACTCCTCTGCCACATGGCAAGGCGCATGGCGGCTCTGCTGGTCTCTCCCTTTCCTTCCGGGTTTCGTTGCTTTCTGCTTCTTGCTTCCGTGGCTTTCTCTCTCTTTGTCTGAATTTCTTTCTGTTATGAAGGACTCCAGTAAAAGGATTAAGACCCACCCTGGGCCATGCCTTAACTGAAGTAACCTCAAAAAAAAAAAGTCCTACTTAAAATAGGTGTATACCCACAGGAATGAATTAGCTTTAAGTACGTGATTTTCTGGGGGTGCATACAGTTCCAAACTACCAAAACAATGTTCACAAGACTCTGGCTCACAGAACATTAAGGCAGAAACTCTGATTGCCATTCTTGTTTCCAGCATGGAGTAAAGGAGGTAAGTGAAATTACTGTATCCGGATGATTCAGATGGTGTCTGAATCATGAGATGATGGAGTAAAAGGAATCTGTGTAAAGCTTTCTTTACAACAACATTAGACAACATAACAGAAGATAAATGAATGCCCCAAAGATTTTGACTGCATTGCAGGAAATTGGAAATTACTTGGAGTGAAGGGGCAGAGATCATTATTCATTTATTGATTCTTTCAACAGATACTTAGTTAATGCTCATTTTGTGCATTAGGCATTTGGTATAAATGAGTGAAAAAATAAAATTCACTGCCAAAAAAACATATAGAAACGGATCCTTTTGTCACTTTCATTCTAGTAGTGATATGTAAAAAATAATTATAACAATTAAAAATATATAGAGAGATAAGTGCTATGAATGAAAAAGAATAGGGATGAGGATATTGCAAGTGCCAGAGGGTGGGTTAGGGAAAGTTATCATTTTAAAAAAGATGGGCTTTTAGCAGCATGAAGAAGCTAATATTTGAACAGAGATATGAAGGAGGAGACAAGAATATTTGCTATGCAGTTGTCTGGGGAAAGTGTATTACAGACAGAAAGAACATCCAGTGAAAATACAGGGCAATGTCTTCTGTGTTTAGGAAGAGCAGGAAGCCCAGAGTGGAATGAACAAGGTATTCATGGGAGTAGAGTAGTGGTAGGTGAGATCAAAGTGGTAAAGGGGACAGATTGCAGAGGACATTAAAGACCAGTGTATGCATGCAGATTATATTTCTGTGACATGGGAGCTGGTAGAAGACTTGGAGCAGAGGACTGACACTATCAGATTTATGTTTTAAAAGAATCTCTAGGGTTGTGAATTGAAATTAGACTATAGAGGGGTAAGGTTAGATGTCTAGAGAGCTTTTAAGTGGCTATTGCCTTAATTCAGCTGAGTTAATTTAGGATGTGCCCCCTGGCCTTCTGAGTTCCAAATAGATTCTACTACTTAGAATAAACTTATTGTCTTCACCTATAAAATAAATAAACCAGCTACATTTGAAGTTCTTCACACATAATATGATAAGTAAGAAGAGCTCAATAAATGTTAGTCAGATACATTAATATTGATAAATGTGTTACCGGTGGGATAAGACTATTTTACAAATTTTGTCAAGGAAATGCAGTGATTCCAACTGAGAGGAATGTTCACAGTATGTGCTGGCAGGTGACAGGAAATGCATGCACAGTTTTATATCATAATTTCATATTTACAAGAGAATTTATTTTGATAATTCATTTACAAAAAAAAAAAAAAAGTTTGAAAATATCACTGAGGCTGCTGGTGACCTGCTTTTGTGAATAAAAGTACGGGTATGAGGGTGCAGTGCAGTCTGACCTATCAGTCTCTGGAGGTAATGGAAGAATCAAAATTTTGTAGTTACAAAAGAGCATAACTGATAACAGATTGAGAAAACTGGTTAAGGTTTCTCTAAAATCTTATATCAGTAAGAATAGAATAAAGCCAATATGAAATAAGCTCTGAACAAATTAATTGTAACATATCCCATTAAAGTTAGTGTAATGATCCACATTCTTGGAATCTATAACATGGCGAAATAAACAGCTAGAGATAGTTGAGACCAATGTTCAAGAAAGTGTTTCAATCTACTTTTAGGATATTTTCATGGCAGAGGTAGAAATGTCAGGCCATCATGGTATACTGATACTAGATATTAAGATAAAACAGTTCAATTTTGTTTTAGATGTATTCAAAATCTGGACACAGATTCAGGTTAACTAATTGCATGTTCTTGGACAATTCAGTATATAAATTATATATGTAATATCATCATCATCATCAGTCTGAATGTTAATAAATTTTCCTGTGAAAGAAGATCCTTAAAAGGTGAACTAAATCCAAGATTTGTTCAGTGAACTACACTCTAGAAGTCATTCAAATCAGTTTGAATGTTAAGTTCTTATAATAGTTCATTCTCATTCAACTCCTGATTAACTCCGGATGGATTATTCAGTTCGTTATTTGCAAAAAGGCCACTGCAGCTATTTAGTGCCAGCATTGTTTACTCAGGCCTTCCTAGATACTCTGTGTTCAACATCTTTGAACTGTGATTTTCTTATTGTGGGAAATTGGGTTAGGAAAATCTCAAGAGGCCTTGTCAGTGAAAACATCTCAACTGTGTTCACTAAAGCAGTCTTCTCATACTGATCAGATTTCCTTTTCAAGCATCCCTTCATTTAGAGATGAGAATGCTCTAAAAGTTCCATTATTCTAGTTTATAAGGTAGCACATTTCTCAGTTCACATTAATTCACCAGCATCCTAATTTATAAATGAGTCTTGTGAATTTAGTTTCCATGAAATAATTCCCCAAAGTATAAGAAATTTAGGTGAATTGAAAATAATTGAGTTTCTGAAACATGAAAGGCAAGCATACAAGTGGAATAACTGAACTTTTTGACATTGAAGTTATGAGCCCTGTCATAGTATTTCTAGCTACAAAAAAAGAAAAGAATATTGACCAGGAACAGTTGGTCATGCCACATGTTTCATGAATTTCAACAGGAAAAGGAGTAAATAAAAGGAATATTAGTGCTTTTCAATGTCCTGGAGCAAGTCCTTTTATGTATTTGTATATTGCTGAAAATGTGACATGTAAATTATTTAAGTTCATTTCATTATAGTCTCAAAGCAGGTTTGAAATGGATCAAGAACTATACATAACCAGTGAGCCAGCCAAATCAAGCATTTGTGGAGATAGAAAATCTACTCTAAATGTGATACACAACATTAACTGTAAATCTAACTTGGCTTCCATTTCATTGTTGATTTTCAATGTCCTTCTTAATGTTAAGCAAGTGTCATCCGTCAAATATTCAGACAGAAAAGCCAAATGATAGGTAAACAGTCTTTGTCAAAATCTTCACATGAGAGAGACTGCTTTTCTAGAATTTAAAAACAGCAGTCCATAATGTTAGGGAAGGCAGATTTAACTCAAATAAAGTGATCAACTAACCATAACTCCTCCACGCATCTTTATATCATGGTATTGTGAGTGATGCTCAATCTTCATACTTCTATGGAAACAAACTTTATAATGTAAAAATCATTGGGTGTTCAACAAAATATATTCATCTAATTAAATAAAAAGAAAAAACATTCAAACCAATGATTGTCATCAAATGAATGAAGTGCTCATCCAGTCACATTTTTCAGTTCTCAGAGAGGGCATGACATAAAAATCGCCCATGAAAGCACAGCTTCAGCATAGGATGCTGTGGTGGCTTGGAGCTGTATGCACCCCAGAAAAAACATATTCTTAAATCTAATTCATTCCCTGTCCATTGTAAATAGGACCTTTTCATGAGGTTTCTTTAAATTGTGGCACACATCAATCAGGACAGGTCTCTATTAGTAGAGTCCTTTATAAGCAGAATGAAATTGAGATATAGAGAAAAAAAGCCATGGAAGCAAGAAGCTGAAATTCAGTGGAAGCCAGAAAGGAATAAAGAGGTCAGGAGAGGCCTCCACGTGCATGGCTATATGACAGAGGAGCCAAGGACCGAGGATTGACGGTAGCCAGCCCCAGAATGCCAGTCTTCAGGAAGAAAGCATCTCTTTGATGATGTCTTGATTTGGACTTTTTCCCAGCCTGATACCATAAGCAATTAAATTTCCATTGTTTAACATGACCCAGTTCATGGTATTTGCTTGAGCAACCTAGGAAACTAAAACAGATGGTATAAAAATTTCAGCCAAAATAAGCAGTTAAGAGAATAAACTTGGTTTGAATCAATGCTAATTGTTTATAGCTTACTTGCAATTTTGTTTTAGAGTTGTCTACTATAGAAATACTTTCCATATCATTTTTCTGATGGGATGTGTGGATTCTACTCAAAACAATATGATTCAACTTTGGACATTACTTAGTTTCAAACCAGTAAAATCTGAGGTTTAAAAAGCAGGTAGATTATATTAGTTTTTATACTGCTGCTGTAACAAATTACCAGAAATATAGCAGCTTAAAACAACACAAATTTATTATCCTACAGTTCAGAAGTCTGACACAGGGCTCACTGGGCTAAAACAAAAGAAAGAAAGAGAGAAAGAGAGAAAGAAATAGAGAAACAGAGAAAGAAAGAAAGAAAGGAGGGAGGGAAGGAAGGAAGGAAGGAAGGAAGGAAGGAAGGAAGAAAGAAAGAAAGAAAGAAAGAAAGAAAAGAAAGAAAGAAAGAAAGAAAGAAAGAAAGAAAGAAAGAAAGAGAAAGAAAGAAAGAAAGAAAGAAAGAAAAGGGGAGGAAGAGAGGGAGGGAGAGAGAGAGGAAGGAAGGAAGGAAGGAAGGAAGGAAAGAAGAAAGAGGAGGAAGGAAGGAGGGAGGGATGGAAGGAAGGAAGGAAGGAAGGAAGGAAGGTCTAGGCACGGCTGCATTTCCTTTCTGAAGGCTCTAGGGGAGAATCTCTTTCCTTATCTTTTCCAGATTCCAGAGGCTATCCATGTTCCTTGGCTTGTGGCCTCCTTGGTTTGTGGCCAACCCAGATAATCCAGGATAATCTCCCCATCCTAAAGTGTGCACCTTTACTCACATCTGCAAAGTCCCTTTTGTCATGTGAGATAACATAGTCCTAGGCTTCAGGGATTAGTGTGGGAACATTCTTCATCCTACCACACAGCAGAAACATAGCACAAGATTAAGGCATATTAGGGTTGCAGTCACATTTGATTTTGGTTGGCCTCATTACTCCAATTCTTGTCAGCATTGTTTATTGGGTTTTATTTTCATTTTATTCAGTTCATTTGGAATTTTAAAAGTGATGTGATTCAAAAATATGGCATCCTCCAAAGGGTGTGGTAATAACCTGCTGTCCTCAGTTCTGCAAAATTGAATTCTCTGCAGAATTCTCTGGTGTGCCTGTACAGCCAGCAGTTTGGAGGATGCTCTCCTAAATCCTTGCCAGTTGTTGCAAATAATATTATTTTACACTAAGAAAGGCTTTTATTTTGTACTTAGACAAGACTTTTTCCCTTTGAAATAATTTTTAAAATTTATTTTGTATGGTGAATGTGTTGTAAGGAGCACTTGTTATTCAGTATGAAAATTTAGTTGTAATGCTTTTACATATTATGTGAACTTAGGCAATTCACTTAATTGTTTTTATGCTTTGCTTACTCATATATGTGTTTGTAGTCAAATGCACTATTAGTTTTATAAGCAATAGAATGCTATACAAATGTTAGTAATAATACATTATTCTCTTACATCCATGACATTAACACAAGTATTGTTATTTCCATTTTCAATTAAGACCTTAAAGAGAAAAGATTAGTGATTTGATTAACCAGGTAGTTCAAGAATTAGTTCTAGAGCTTTCATATTTTCTGTATTTCCCTCAGGTGGATTTTCTTTACACTGAGCCACTTCTCTAACAATTCCCAGCTTTCTCTTGAGGTGGATTCAGGTCTGGGGCAGAATCAGATGTTAACTTCAGCTGTAGCCACATAAATTTATTCCTGAGGCCCAAGGGGTTGACAGTTAAGGCCCTCATTCCCCTTTTACTTTGAAACAACTGTTTCAAAATAACGTATTTCACAGCAAATTACTCTCAAAGAGAAAAGTCTGTAGTCAAGAAAGTGAACTCGCCTTTCTGGTTTGTTTCTAAGCACTGCCTCTAAATGGAGAGTGTTGTGGGCATGGGTGCTAACTAATGGCCACAGCTTCCTGTGGGAGCTGTGCTCACTTTGGTCAATATTTTAATTATCTAAACAATTTCTGCTAAGACTTTGTGTGTAGAGGAAATACAATTGGAATGTTGAGAAATTCTAAAAGAAATGTCATGTGGTTGGATTTGCATAGCACCTTTCCTTTGAGGACTGAGGCATCTGCTCTATTTTGCTACCTTTTGTGCCCATAGGATCCACCCCAGGAAGGCAGATAATACTTCCCAAAATGTCCCCTTGCTAGGAGGCTCACCATAAATCCCTACTCAGCCAGACAAGTTGGCCTTTATTTTTTGTGTTTCTCTGGGCATCTCACATGACGTTCCCAAATAAGGTATCGTACTACAAGCCAGCTATGATTGCTAGTAATGACTTAACTGCAAAGGAATTATAACAGTATGAATAACAACAGTGGTTTGTACTGAGAATGCCCTAGCTACTCTAAAAATGCCAGAGCAACAAATATAAAATGCTTCTCATTTGCCAATTTGAAAGGAGGAAAAGTCAGAAGACTACAACTGCTGCTAATCTGTAAACACTGATTATTTATTCAACAGCACGAAGCAAAACAAATGTAAAACGAGAGATGGCATTAGCCATTCAATTGTGTGCAAAGACAATTACATTAGGGGACTGAAATGAAAGTAAAACTTATATTCAAATACAAGACATTTGGGCAGAAAATGGATTTGACCCATAAACTTGTTAAACTGGAAATTCAAGTTCATTCTGACTTTGGTTTTTTGAATGATCACATTACCTTTCTTATGGGGCATATACGTTTCCTACGTATTCATATAGATTAGTGGGATAGAAACACCAAATTACTATTATGTTCTTAGTTATGCCATTATACTTCTTGCTTACTTCTACAAAGGATTCAAGTTAGGTTACAAAATTAAGTATAACATCATCTTTTCAAGGTACAGCAAGCTAGTTTAAAGGAGCAAATATTGAAGGAGTTAATTATGTAGGATTAAAAATGAATTAAAGTATTTACACACCTAAGGTTTGGTAAAATTCCTACTGTTTACATATACTTTGCAAAGTCATTTATTAATGGAACTGATTTTTACCCTCTAGAATTGTAGTAAACAGTTAAAGATTATATGTTAGATGGAAACTTTACAGAGCATCATAAATTAGGTGCAGCGAGTTTGACAGATGTTCATTTCACTGAAGGTGGAAAACTAAGGACTTCTCAGTCTAGAAAATGAATTACTTATTCTTAGCTGCTATAGCTTTAAAATTGGTAATATAATCAAACACAAGACTTTTCATGCTACAGTGAGTAACCTTTAATTCATAACTGTGAATGAATTCATACCCATTCAAAAATGGCATATATACTTTGCTGTTATTTTTAAACATTTTTGGGCTCTGCAGAATACATTTGGGGAACCTCTAAATTATTTCCTAAATCCACCTGCTTAGGTATTCATTTTACTTAGGTACACTTTCTACTAGAAATGATACCAATCTAATTTAATTATTTTCTTCTGTGATCTCTTGGGGGTGCCCATCTGTCTAAACACCTCTACTACTTCTCATGATACTACATACCTAAACAACGGCATTGTGAAGTCTTGGGAAACCAGATTAATAAAAGTGGTTTAGACATCTAAGATTGTTATGGATGTCTTTCACAGTCTTTCACAACTGCAGTTACATATGGATATCTGTTGGCAACTCACTCACATGGTGGGCTGTGAGTTCAGAAGTTTGCTTCTTTGTCAATTAGAACTGCGCTCCACCCAATCCTCTTCCTCTCTAGGTTTGAATACTCAGTATCTCCCCCATGGAATAAGAAATGGCTTATACATTGGATTCTTGAATGATTGCCAGAAAGGAATGGACTCTGAGAATTGCCATTTTCCAGGTTCCCATAGCATGCAGCAAATTCAATTATCTAAGCTATGAGTTGAGACTGGCGATGTGAACAAAAGAGTAAAGATCTCCATGACACTCCTGACTAACTACATGGTTATCTTCTAAGGGGACGGGGTTAAAGGATCTATGGCACCCTTTTTTGTCACTCTTAAAGATAATTGATCTTCATATTCATATTAATAACCCTAGAGAACTGAAATCATATAAAGGCTATGCCACAAAATATATCCATGGCTTTCATGCATTAGCCACAAAATACCATCTAAATATTTTCTCATTTTTTAACCTGGGTTAGAGATTCACAAACTATGACTCAAAGTCAAATGTAGTCTGCTATCTGTTTTTGTAAGCCTACAGTCAATGAAATAATTTTTAAAACATTGAGATCAAAAGAAGAATGTTTCACAGTATATAAAATTATATGAAATTAAATTTCAGTGTCCATAAATAAATATGCATTGGAGTAATGCCATGCTTATTTATTTAAATATTGTCTACAATAATAGAGTTGAGTAGTTGAAACAGAGACCATAAAGCCCTTAAAGCCTCACATATTTATTAACTGGCCCTTTACAGAAAAACAGCTTGCCAACCCATGAACTGGATCATGTACTCTTCAAGGCCAAAGAGCATATTTTATACATTTCTAACACCCCCCATATTGAAGAAAACACAAATTGTGCTCAACGATAATTCACTGTTGTTCATCCCTTGTATATGACTGCCAATTAAAAATGCATGAGCTAGAGTTGTAACAGAGAATAGGGTGTTTCAGAAGGATTTTGTAGTATGTGAAGAGAGTCCCTGGTATTCAGGAGGGATTGGTTGTATATGGAACAAATGCTCTGTGTATTTACCATATATATGCCATCTTCATTCTACGTATAGAAAATTTAAAATTATATTATTGAAGGAGAAATAATGAAAAACAAAAACACAAAACCAAACAAAAAATTCCAAGAAATAAAAACCAAAAAAAAAAAACAGGACAGGAAGTTGGAACAGCAGTAATTTTTGACATATAATGATCATCCACTGTATGATAAACATATATTATGGGCTACCCATTAATTTTCTTTAAAGTTTAAAATTCACAATAATCCTTTAAGGTGGCCTTATTATAATTGTATCTTCATGATGAGAAACTAGGATTTACTGTGATTAAGTAACTTCCACAAGTTTTGAAAAATTGTGAGAACTAGATTAGAATGCAGATCTGACTTCTCCTCAAATGGGTATCTAAAAAGATTTAAGAGAAATGCCATTTCCATGAGATAAAATTTGTCACTGAGAATATTAATGAAAATAATTTAATTGCAGGATGAAACATTCATGTTTCTGACAACATACCTTTGAATTACAATGTATATATCTTTTCTGGGGGCTACCATGTGTAAAGACTAATTCCAGACATTCTGCATTTATTGGCAAAAGAGTCAGATAGTATCTCTGCCTTCATGGAGCTTACATTTCACTAGGGAGACAGTTAATAACCATATGAAGAAATACGTAGCTAATAAAGGGAGGAGGTAATTTAGCTATCGTGGTTGTGAAGGACTCTGAAGACATTTAAGTTGAATCTATATGCTGAGAAGGAATTGCAAATCTTAATGAAAAAAATCTTGCAGAACTAGTCCATAGGTTCTAAGATGGAGATGAATTTGCCATTTAGAGTGATGTGAGAAAGGCCATTGTGGCAAAAGAATAATGAAAGAGAAGGACTTTCAGGACTCGAGGTTGGAGATGAAAGCAGGATAAAGATCTTGTAGTACCAGGCCCTTTTACTTTCAGTGGGAGAACTGGAGGGGTTTCAAACTATGGAATGAAATGACGTGATTTAGACTTTTGGCCAATGGCATGGATGAAAGCTTTTTAGCTGTGTAGAGGTTGTAGAGTAGAAAGATTCAGGATGTATATTGAAGGTAATATTGATGGAAATGATGTTGTGTTGGATGTGGAATGTGGGGAAAAAAGGGGAATCAATAGTGATTCTTAGATGTTTACCTTGAACAACGGGGTGGTATTGTTTACTCGAAAGGTGACAATCAAGAGAGAATTTTCTTTTGCTTGTAAAGGGATAGAGGGAAGATGATTGAAAGTTCTTTTTTTTTTTTTCCCTCTGTTTTGTCATATATTTATGTGTTCACCACCTTCACCACTATTTATATAAGGGCATCTACATTTCTTCCACAAGGCAGGAGGAAGAGTCAAAGAAGGTAGAGAGACAAAAGAAAGAGGAAGAAAAATGACAGCTAGGAAGCAGCAAAAGGAAAAATAATCTTAAATCAAAGCAGAATAAAGAGTCAGACAATACCACCAATGTCAATGTCTAACATGCCTCCCTATCCCCCCTCTTATCTGCATTTACCTTGGTATATTGCCTTTGTTACATTAAAGGAAGCATAATACAATGATTCTATTAGTTACAGTCTCTAGTTTACATTGATTGCATCCCTCTTCCAATGACTCCCCATTTCTAACACCTTGCAAGGTTGACATTTGCTTGTTCTCCCTCGTAAAAGAACATATTTGTACATTTTATCACAATTGCTGAACACTCTAGATTTCACTAAGTTACACAGTCCCAGTCTTTATCTTTCCTCCTTTCTTCTGGTGTCTCACATGCTCCCAACCTTCCTCTCTCAACCGTATTCATAGTTATCTTTGTTCAGTGTACTTACATTGCTGTGTTACCGTCTCCCAAAATTGTGTTCCAAACCACATACTTCTGTCTTCTCCTATCACGCTGTAGTGCTTCCTTTAGTACTTCCTGTAGGGCAGGTGTCTTGCTCACAAAGTCTCTCATTGTTTGTCGGAAAATATTTTGATTTCTCCCTCATATTTGAAGGACGGCTTTGCTGGATATAGGATTCTTGGTTGGTGGTTTTCCTCTTTCAGTATCTTAAATATATGACACCACTTCCTTCTTACCTCCATGGTTTCTGCTGAGAGAGCCGCACATAGTCTTATTGAGCTTCCTTTGTATGTGATGGATTGCTTTTCTCTTGCTGCTTTCAGGATTCTCTCTTTGTCTTTGACATTTGATAATCTGATTATTAAGTGTTTTGGTGTAGGCCTATTCATATCTCTTCTGTTTGGAGTATGCTGCACTTCTTGGATCTGTAATTTTATGTCTTTCATAAGAGATGGGAAATTTTCATTAATTATTTCCTTTATTATTGCTTCTGCCCCTTTTCCCTTCTCTTCTCCTTCTGGGACACCAATGATACGTACATTTTTTTACTTTGTTTCATCTTTAAGTTCCCAGAGACATTGCTCATATTTTTTCATTCTTTTCTCCATCTGCTCCTTTGCGTGTAGGCTTTCAGGTGTTTTGTTCTCCAGTTCTTGAGTATTTTCTTCTGCCTCTTGAGATCTGCTGTTGTATGTTTCCATTGTGTCTTTCATCTCTTGTGTTGTGCCTTTCATTTCCATAGATTCTACTAGTTGTTTTTTTGAGCTTTTGATTTCTGCCTTATGTATGCCCAGTGTTTTCTTTACAGCCTGTATCTCTTTTGCAATATCGTCTCTAAACTTTTTGAATTGATTTAGCATTAGTTGTTTAAATTCCTGTATCTCAGTTGAAGTGTTCATTTGTTCCTTTGACTGGGCCATAACTTTGTTTTCCTTAGTGTAGATTGTAATTTTCTGTTGTCTAGGCATGGTTTCCTTGGTTAACCCAATCAGGTTTTCCCAGACCAGAACAGGCACAGGTCCCAGAGGGAAGAAATATTCAGTATCAGG